>NC_133651.1:310183986-310783986 GCF_009905375.1 Apium graveolens
CCTGTTCCTAACTCCAAATAAAGAAATGTTACAACGGGAAACTCTAACATCTTGCTCTTTGCAGGAAGAATAAAGATATAAACTTTTTACCTCCTGATCAAGAGTTAGAGTGAGTCTGTTAGTTAATCCACAAATCCTTGCTTTCATTGTGGTAGTTATGGGCATTCCATTTAATAGCTTAAGGAATATCATAGTCTGTACTATGATTAGTATCAAATAAAACCTTCTTTGAAGAAAGTTACTTTAATTCCTTTCCTACTGTAAAGTCCTGATGCAAGTCTGATATACATCTGGATAAACAGAATGTTAGCATAAACTCTGAATATAATCTGCTGCAAATGCTAAAAAACTTAAACAGCTAAAGGATCCAAGCAAGCTTCTGGGTCCTTAAAACTAACCAATAGTGGTCTTTGTGATTGCAGGGCAACATGAAAGGATATCCTAGTGCTGGACAGTGGATGTTCAGGACATATGACTGGAAATAAAGCCCTAACTATCAACTAACCTATCAGACTTTATGGAGAAAGCTGGCCCCAGAAGTTTCTTATGGAGATGGCAACATGGGAAAAACTCTGGGATATGACAATATCAATCTTGGGAATATCATCATCAAAACAATAGCTCTTGTCTTAGGACTTAAACACAATCTGCTAAATGTGAGTCAAATCTGTGACAGAGATTATCATATGGATTTCTTTGAAGAACACTGTGAAGTTGTATGTAAATCTACAGGCAAAGTGGTTCTGAAAGGTTACAGGCATGGTAACATTTATGAAGCCAGACTTTCAACAGGTTCTGATTGTTCTGCAATCTGTCTGTTGAGTACAGCATCAATTGAAAAAAGCTGGAATTGGCACAAAAGACTCTCTCATTTAAATTTCAACAACAGAAATGAGCTTGTAAAGAAAGATCTTGTGAGAGGACTGCCAAAATCAGTATTTGCTCCTGATGGCCTTTGTGATTCATGTCAAAAGGCAAAACAAAGAAAATCTTCTTTCAAGAGCAAAACTGAATCCTCAATTCTTGAGCCTTATCACCTACTGCATGTTGATCTATTTGGTCCAGTCAATGTCATGTCCATTGCAAAGAAGAAATATACTATGGTTATAGTGGATGAGTTCGCAAGATACATTTGGGTGTATTTATTATACAAGAAGAATGAAACTGCATCTACTCTAACTGATCATGTCAGATAGCTGGATAAGTTGGTCAAAGATTCTTTAAAATTATAAGAAGTGATAATGGCACTGAGTTCAAGAATTCAATTATGGAAGAGTTCTGCAAAGAGCATGGAATCAAACAGGAATTTTCTACACCTGGAACTCCATAGAAAAATGGAGTTATAGAAAGAAAGAATAGGACTCTCATTGAAGCCGCACGAACTATGCTTGATGAAGCAAAGCTACCAACCTACTTTTGGGTTGAAGCTGTGCAGACTGCTTGTTTTACACAGAATGCTACACTCATAAACAAGCATGGAAAAACACCATATGAGATTGTGAAGAAAAAGAAGCCAAATCTGAAATATTTTCATGTATTTGGATGTAAGTGTTTTGTTCTTAAGACTCATCTTGAACAGCTATCAAAATTTGATCTAAAAGCTGATGAAGGAATTTTTGTTGGATATCCACTTTCCACAAAAGCCTTCAAAGTCTACAATTTAAGAACAAGGGTTGTCATGGAATCTATCAATGTATCTTTTGATGATAAGAAGATTACTGGACTTGAAGATTTCAATGATCATGATCAACTGAGATTTGAAAATGAAGATTTAAATTCTGATTCTGTAAATTCTGATGACTTAAACTCTGATCTTGTAAGTTCATACGGGTTAAGTTCTGATGTCATTGAAACTGTGGTAACAACTCCAAAGGAATATGCACCTGTCCAGGGGGAGCAAGATGAAGATACTACCACAACTTAAGACTCTCAAGAAGCATCAGAACCTGTCACTGGCTCTTCAAGTTCTGATTCATAAACTTCTGATGAGCTAAATTCTAATAATTCTGAAAACTCTGATTCTTCAAATCCTGAAGGATCTAACTCAAATTTTGAAGTCTCAGAGAGCATAACTACAGGGGGGCATCATAAAATGCTGATGGAGATAGCATGGATCATGGGGGAGAATCCAGTTCTAGAAATCAACTTCCATCTGCAAGGAAGTGGACCAAATCACATACACCTGACTTAATAATTGGAGATCCTGAAGCAGGTGTCAGAACTAGAACTGCAACATCAAATGAATGTCTCTATCATTCATTTCTATCTCAGAATGAACCAAAGAAAGTGGAAGAAGCTCTTCAAGATGTTGATTGGGTGCAAGCAATACAGGAAGAGTTAAATGTATTTAAAAGAAATAAAGTATGGACCCTAGTGCCAAGACCAAAGAACAGATCAGTTGTTGGCACAAAGTGGGTGTTCAAAAACAAAACTGACAGTGATGGAATAATTACAAGGAACAAAGCAAGGATGGTTGCTAAAGGCTACTCTCAACAGGAGGGTATTGATTATGATGAAACATTTGCACCAGTTGAAAGATTGAAAGCCATAAGAATCTTTTTGGCTTATGCTGCTCACAAAAAGTTTAAAGTCTTTCAAATGGATGTAAAAAGTATTTTTTTAAATGGAGAATTGGAAGAAGAGGTGTATGTTGAACAACCTTCAGGCTGTGTAGATTCAAAATTTCCAAATCATGTCTATAGGCTTGATAAAGCACTTTATGGCCTTAAGCAAGCTCCAAGAGCATGGTATGAGACTTTAGCTCAATCCCTTCTGGAAAGTGGACTTCACAAAGGTACAATTGATAAAACACTGTTCTACCTCAACCATGGAAATGACTTACTTTTGGTACAGATATATGTTGATGATATCATATTTGCTTCTACAAATACCAAACTCTGTGAAAGGTTTGCAAAGCTGATGCAGTCAAGATATCAAATGAGTATGATGGGAGAACTTAGTTATTTTCTGGGACTCCAAGTCAAGCAAAATGAAGAAGGTTCTTTTATCTGTCAATCCAAGTACACCAGAAATTTACTCAAGAAATTTTGAATGCAAGACAGTTCAACTACATCCACTCCCATGGCCACTACAACCAAGTTAGATAAATATACTGGTTCATCAGTAGATATTACTAACTACAGAGGTATGATTGGCTCTTTACTCTATTTAACTGCTAGTAGACCTGATATCATGTATGCTACATGTCTTTGTGCAAGATTTCAGGTTGATCCAAGAGAACCTCATCTAATAGCTGTGAAAAGAATTTTCAAGTATCTCAAGGGTAGAGCTGATGTAGGATTGTGGTATCTTAGAGAATCAGATTTTAAGCTAATAGGTTACTCAGATGCAGATTTTGCAGGATGCAAAATAGACAGGAAAAGCACAACTGGAAGCTGCCAATTTCTTGGAGGCAGATTAGTTTCTTGGTTTAGCAAGAAACAAAAATCAATTTCCACATCAACTGCAGAAGCAGAATATATTGCTGCAGGAAGCTATTGTGCACAGATTTTTTGGATGAAGAATCAGTTACTGGATTATGGGTTAGAATTTTCTAAAATACCTATTTACTGTGATAATCAAAGTGATATTGCTATGACAGGTAATCCAGTTCAACACTCAATGACAAAGCACATCAGCATTAGGTACCATTTCATAAGGGAACATATGATGGAAGGTACAGTAGAATTGCATTTTGTTCCAACAGATCAACAACTAGTAGATTTCTTCACAAAACTACTATGTGAAGCTACTTTTACAAGATTGGTAAATGAACTTGGAATGATTTCAGGTTCTTTTTCTAAATCTGCTTAGTTTTTGTTCTCATGCATCAGACTTTATGATCAATATTTATAGATTGTCTTATCTTCATGTAATATGTACTTAAATTGAAATACATTAAATGCTGATTGTTATCTAATATGGATCTATATACTTTGATAGTGATTTGAATGTTCTGTGACTATTCAATCAAATGAGGATTACTGTGCTAGATGCTGACCTAGTAGTCATTAACACACTAGAAATCCCATGTTTGAATTAGTTGTTTATGTGGAAACTCATTAAAACAAGAAAATTCTGATTTTGTGCTTATTCAAATTTACTTTGTGTATCTTATTACTAAGTCACAAACTAGATTCTTGCTTCTTATCTATCAAATTCTGATGTCAGTAAATCTTAAGGATGAACCTAAATACTGATAAGCCTCACTTATCTAAAGAAAAGAAAAGAAAATTAAAGTCAGGTACTCCTTTGAGATCTAGAGTAAATATGTGGAAGGGAAGACCCAAGTGCATTGCTGGTATTAAGTAATATGCATTAGAAAAGAAAATAAATTTTTCTTGATGACTTTTCACATTCTCTGATTACAGGAGAAATACTCTGATAATAGCATAAATTCTGATAAGCAGTTGTGACTCACTTACACAAAGAAGCCACTGTGAAAAAGAATTCTAAGAGATGCATAAAATGAGCACAAACAGCTGAGGTGGACTCATGCACTAATTTATCCTATAGTAGACTTCATTATTAATGACAGATTTTAAGTACTTTTCTTAGTTATACCTTATTTATAAGATGTACTAAAATATATCAGACTTTAATCTTTATCTGATATATTGCTAAATGCACACACTATCACTCCATATGAATGATGAAAATTATTGTGGTGATTAAAGTGTTTTTGACAAACAATTAAGTGTCATTTGCATAAATTTCTGAGGATAAGTTCTGATAGAAGTTCTGATGATTAAACTCTGAAGAAACAAGTCAGTCTTTGTATGAAGAATCACAGTAACAAACATTCACTTTTTGAGTACAGAAGCCATGTTCTGATGACCGTTAAATTCTAATAATAGTCAAGTTCTGATATTAAATCCTGATGGAATCTCTGATACTTACGTGGAATTATTTTTACCTGACTTATTTTTGGTAAATACTGAAATGGTCATTTTTAATCAGAATATAATTAGGTGAGATAAAAACAACCATAATCATTTGGTTAAGTGGGAAACGTGTTTGTCTTGAAAAACTGCATGTGCACGTTAATTATTGCTTATTTCTCGTGCCCACTAACTCTGTTTTAACTACTTACTGGATGACAGGTGTACAAGTGTCAGTTTTACTTCTAAAAAGGACTGTTGAGAGGAGAGAGTATATATATGGGAGTTAAAAGATTTTCTAATCTTTTACCTACTTTTCTATTCTTAATCTCTTTTGTTCTATCTCTCTCTAATATTCTCTGAACCTTTTTCATACAGGACTTTTATCAAACACCTTGTGCACACTATATTTTCTCACATATTTCTTACAGAAATGGCACCAAAAGACATTATTTTCAATGGAGCGAAGTTTGTCCCCAATAATTACTTGGCTATTCTTAGCAAGAGTGAAGCCCCATCAGATTTTCATTTTGTTCAAGACTTTTTGTCTCGATGTGAGATAGGTTATGCACTAACCCAACCAGACACATTCTCCGAAACTCAAGTGCTGGAATTATGGAGGTCAGGCGTGTATGATGATGGTGGTGCCAATGGGTCTCCAAGTATTGTATTTACAACAGGGGAGGATGCCCGTGTGGTGACTTTGACCACAATTAGACATGCACTTCATCTACCAAAAAACTACACATATTCAACAGTTGAAGAGCCAGTTCTTCAACAGCGAATGGCCAATCTGGGCTATGAGAAGACTCTAGTGAAGCTGGGACAGTTGAAGAGACCCCATATAAGGAGGGAATGGAGTTTCTTCTTCGACTGCATCACCAGGACTTTTGGAAATAAGTGTTCAAATTTTGATGCAATCCCAATTCTCAGTCAACAAATTGGGTATGCTCTCATAAATCAAACTCACTTTGATTATGCAAATGTTGTTTTAGCCTTTATTGGGGATAGGATGACAGAATATAGAAACACTATATATTTTGCTAGATTCTGTTAGCTTATTTATAGTTCTTGTTGTTCTGATGCACCCCAATTAGCTAGTGAGTTAATTGAACCATTTAAGCTAGAAAAGAGAGCATTTACTGACTTATTATCTGCTGATAATAAGAAAATTATTTTGAGACCCCTCCAAATCCCATGATCTGTTAAACAGTTTTTGGTAAACTCAGACCCATCCACATACACTGCTCTATATCCTGATGTCCAACCATCCCAACCTCCATCAGAACCTCCAACCACTACACAACCAATCATTTCTCAACCACAACCACAACCTACCATCAGGACATATTTCAAACCAACACAGTCATCTCAACCTCAACCATCAGCACATACAATCAGACCTTCACCTTCCAGGCCAAAAAGAACAAAGTCTGTTCCTCAGCCTCCACAAAGGAGAAGGAAAATGATTCTCATGGATGAATCTGATAGTGAAGAGGAAGCACAGGTTCATGCATCAGAACATGTGACAATTGAAGCTGAGAATGTCACTTCTCAGAAAGAAACTGCAGCTTAAGATTCTGATTCCTTGAAGAGAAATAGAACTGCTAGTTATAATGCTCAAGCAACTCCTTCATTGGAAAGGAGATTAAAGAAAATGAGGGCTAAGAGGCATTTGGCTAAGCCTCCATCAGAAGATACTGAAGAAGCTGAGGAAGGAGATCAGGAATCTCTGATCTCAAAAGAGCCAATTATCATTGAATCTCTGCCACCTTCAGCTAAAGACAAAGACATTGTTCCTGATACAGTGGTTACACCTCCAGTCTCTCCTCTTCATGAAGATGTTACAGTTGAAGATTCAAGCTTAAATCCTGAAATTGACATCAATAGGTTGCACATTCCTACTATTCTGTATTTGGAAGATCCTACAGCAGCTCAGCAATCTCCAACTCATTCTCCAATCTTAAATACTGATGCTGAGATACTATCTACAGCAATTCTGGATCAAGAACATGAAGATCAGAATTTAGATGAAATTGAATCAGAAACTCCTTTAGCCTCAAACACTGTTGTTTTATCAAAGGATAATGAGTCTTTATCAAGCTCTGAAGACAGTGTCTCAGTACATACTCCAACTCCTGTACTTGAAAAGGAAGTATTGGTCAAGAAATTTGTTGAACAGGATGCTCCTGTACCTTGGGATGAAACTCATAAAGGAGTAGAGTGGACCAAGAAGTGGAATGAATCTGATTTTAGTCCAAGCTCCAAAGTCCTGACATACCATATTGGTAAAGCTGATGAGTTGCTCACAAATGCTGATTTTAAGACACAACTCAAAATTACAGCTCTATCTACCAAGAACCTTCAAGGTCTACACTATGCTACTCAAGAAAAGGTTGATAAGCTTCTTGAAAAAGCTGAAAAGCTAGATATGGAGATGAAGCTTGACAAAAAGAGGTTTATCAGACCTATTTCTGAAAAAGTCGAAGCAATTGAGAAAGTTCAAGAGAAGTAACAGGCCCAAATCTCAGAGGTTCTGGCAAATCAAGCTTCTCAACAGGCTCAATTGAATGATATTCAATCTTCAGTGGAACTTCTTCTCTCACTCCTATTATCAGATGATGCCAAAAAGGGGGAGAAGATAGTTAAGTCCAAATGCTCAAATAATCAATTACTGAAGAAGAAAGATGATGAAGCTGATGACCAGGGAAACCCTAGCAAGGGTAGAGGTCAAGTTCAAAGTAAAGGGAAGAGCATCAAGGTTTCTTCAAGGAAACTAATTAATGAAGCAAGCAAATCTTCTACTCAAAAGAAGACAAGTTCTGAAGATGCTCAAACTCAAAATCTGATAGCAAGTACTGAAACTCAAAATCTGATATCAAGTTCTGATGAGCAAGGTCTGACAAAACCTGATGTTTTGATACAAGGTGGAAGTCAAGATTCTCAAAAGTTCATGTAAACTCTGAAGCTCAAGGGAAAGCAAACTACTGTCTACTACAAGGATCCCAAGATTCAGACACTTGATGAGTAAATTGCTAGAAGATTATTTCTAAAGCATAATCCAGGAATGGATTTAGAAAATCTCAAGGAGGAAGAAGCTAGATTTAAAGTTAAGAAGAAAAATCTAAAGCCAAAAGCTTCTGTTGCAAAGAAACCTCTAAGGCCTAAGGAAAAAAGCATTGTGATCAAGGAGAAGTCACAAACTGAGGCATCAAAGCCCAAAACAAGATCACAGATTGAGATTGATTCCAAACACAAAGGAAAGGGAAAAGTTGATGAACCAATCAAGCCACAGAAGATGAAAATTCCTCAAATTCTGATGAAACTTGTGTGCAAAATAGTTCAAGTTACTGATGATATTCTTGCTGAAGATACAGATGTTCAAACTCTAAAAAGAAAGAAGATTTCTGAAGAATCAAAGACAATCTCTGACAAGGCTCAAGTTGTTCAGAGTGAAGAACAGCAAGCTATAACAGAAACAGAAAGTTCTGATAAAGTCATCAAGTCAACCTCTGACAGTGCTCAAGTTGATTTAGACAAAATGGAAGTAGATGATAAAAAGAAACTTCTGTGGAAAAATGTCAAACCATCAGATCCAAAGAAAAGCCAATTACTGTTTACTTTCATGAATATTGGTTTAAATGCTAGAGAACCAAGAGACAAGGTTGGGCTAGGTTCTGATGAAGCTAAGATTAAAACAGGAGTTGAAGTTGCTACTAGAGATCCATTTCTATTGACTGACAGACCTCTTGAAGATGTTACACAGAAACACCTTGATAAAGTTATATCTGTTCAAGTGGTACTGGATGCTCATAACAAGCACAACGTTAAGGAAAATATGATTCTATTTCTAGAAGATGGAAGGACATATTAAATGTCAGAATCAGATGTGCTGAACAAATCATTGAAAGAACTTTAATTCTTTCATTACCTTTTAGAGGTAAAGTCTGATATTACCAGGCACTACAAGAAAAATATAATCAGATAATGGTTGACAGACAACGGTTAAAAAAAATACCATTGTCCTAAAAAATACAACAATGGTGAAATGATTTTACAAAAAAAATAGTTGTGTGAGCTTAAGGACAGATAATAGTTATCTATCAGTTCAAAAATTGTTGTCTTTGTTATGCACTCCCATGGAATCAGACAACTGTGCACAAACTAAACTGTTGTCTTAGAATACTAAGACAACACGCTAGAACTATTGTTAAATAACAACCATTTATCAGATTAAGATAATGGTTTTGCTGCTTATATTGTGTAATTTGGACAAGTGCTTATTCTTACCCTTGTCTCATCAAACATCAAATAACTGTTCCTTTATACCATTGTTAAAAGGAAAGGCCACAGATAATGGTGTTTTAAAGCATTATATTTATAAGATTCATAAAACGGATTTATAACACGTTGTCTAAACACCACACTTCAAAAGATACTTTTAGAGGTTATTTTGAATTTTTTTTCCCTTCTCCCTCCTATTTTAATTTAATCTCCCGCAAAATTTTAACAACTCACCAGTTTACTTTTTTCATCTCTCAACTAATAGACAACGGTTTGAGATGTAAAAAACTTGTTAGAAACTAAAACACACAATGGTTTGGTTCTTCATGCATGTTGTCTAAACTGTAGGTAAAAAATGGTTTAATAGATTATCTATAAACTGTTGTCTCTGAGTAATGTTGAAATGAAAAAAATGAGTTATATATATGTCAAATCCCCAGAAAATTAATCCAAAAGCAGCCAACCAATGACTACCTAACAAAATATCATCAAACCAATATAGAGTAGTAAAAAACCCTCAATCAAGTTGGTAAATCAGAATATTTCCTCAGGTCAACAACTAATTTCAATTGGATAATTCATAAACCAAATTCTATTACAATTTGACAAGATAATTAATCGAAAAATATAAAACCTAATTGAGCTCTCATGATGCCATATAAAGCTTCCAAAAGTAAGCGACCAAATGTAACAATTTGTTGGCAGAGAAGAAGTAGGGTATCATATATTGAACCCCTTATTGGATCCAGAATTCCAACCAAAACCTTGACAAGCGACCAACTATTTTAATTAATCATGTCCATAAAACCAATAGTGCAATCAAACAGGCTTTTCCACGAAAATGGGCAAAAACGGGCAACAATGAAATCCGGCTCAATAATCACATTGGTCACTGAAAGAAAAATAAAAAAACTGAACATGGTTACATATTTAAGATTAACAGGGTTTATGGCCCATCAACACTACTGTCCAATAATTAGATGACACTGAATCCAACACATAAATGCCAGACAGTCCAAACAATCAAGAAAAAGGGGAGCGATAAATTAAAAAATGATAAATTCCAGTATGATAAATCATTTATAAAAATTAAAAAAAAACTGCTAACTTCATATATATTAAAACAGTAATCGTAATTGACACTGATTAATTAAAATATCAAATTTTGATAAATAATAATTCGAGAAATAAAAAAAGATTTAAGAATAAATAAATTATAAAAGGAAGAGAGGTAACACATGTTGGGGTAATTTTCTAGATAATTTTACTTAAAAGAAGGTAATATTTACCATCATGGGAGTTGAATCCATTCATCTTCCTCCAACATATAACTAGCTTTTTCCTCATCAAGTTCGTCAATATTGGGAAACATTGGGAAGTGCAGCTCATTCTCAAGTTTTATTTCTATTGATCCATCATTTTCATCATCACATTGTTCATAACAGTTCTTTTCCGGTAATTTCAACACGACATACCAATGTTTCTCAAGAGGATCATCAATGTAACAAACCTGCTTAACATATTTCCCTAGCACGAATGGATCATTTACAAAACCAAATTAACAATTGTATATCCCAAGTCATCTACCTTAACCCCCTGGTTCATATCTACCCAATTACAATGAAATATTGGGACTCTAAATTTGTTATAGTCCAACTCCCATATACTTCTTATAACTCCATAGTAGGTCTGTGAAGTATGTTCAATATTTTTCTCCTTACCCTGCACAAGCATTGTATCTGTAATGACACAGACACCACTACATTGAACTTTTCGAGTGTCATCACGCTCGTTGGTGCTAAACGTAACACCATTGATTTTATATCCGCTAAATGTGGGGACATTCTTGTTGGGCCTTCAGCAATTCACCTTATCTCCTCAGGTATGTTATTATGGTCATCCAACAATTCTGATTCAATCTATTTAAAACAAATAGATAAAAATTAATTATATTTTCATATTAAAATTAATTCTGAGACTAAATGTGTTCCTGGATATTTTCATATTTTCATTTTTTAACCATCATAATCAAATTTTAAAAAAATACTATTTTCTATAAAAAAAATCATGTTTTCTTGAATAAACAAATAGCAAATACATTTACCAGGAAAATATAAACTAGGCTTATTTATGATGTTTTTATTCAAATAACAATCATACCTTTTTCCTGAACTATTTGTGAAATTCTGCATTTTGCTTGTTTTTAAGCCAGTCTTTATCATTTTCATGTTGTTGCTATCTGGTCATCAAATATGCCATATGCTCGCTGCGAGAAAAATCACTTTCTTTAGTATATTAATCAAAGTGCAGAAAATATTGAAATAACACACACTTAAATGTCACTAACTTACTCAAAATATGGTCTAATGTCAGTTGTATTTTGGAGAAAACACAAATGTGCTAGATGCAAGTCCTCGTCGCTCGGCTTTATCAATGTCGCACCAGATAGAAGTCTTGCATTCTACTCATGCTTTGCATTTTGTGAAACTCCTACGGTAGATTTTTCAAAATTCACCAACCACTCCACCGCCTCTTCGGCAACGTATGCCTCGGCAATACACCCTTCGGGATGAGCCGATTTCCGTACATATCCTTTAAACGCTTTCAGATATCTTTCGAAGGGATACATCCAATGAAGAAATATTGGCCCACAAAGTTTAACCTCTCTCACGAGATGAACTGAGAGATGGATCATCACATCAAAAAACGAAGGGGGAAAGTGCTTTTCGAGTTGGCACAGTGTTTCCACTAACTCACTCTACATTTTTTCCAACTTGTCTACATCGATCACTTTACTACAAATTTCCTTGAAGAAAAGGCAAAACCTAATAATTGTGCACCTGACTTGTTTTTGTAGTACTGATCGAATTGACATTGGAAGCAAATGATGCAATATCGTATGACAATCATGAGATTTCATTCCAACAAGCCGAAGATTTTCCATGTTTACAAGATTCTTGATATTTGAACAAAATCCATCTGCAAACTTCATTTTATGAAATAATGAACAAACTATTTTTTTTCTGCATGCATTAAGTTCCATGACGCCAACGGTACCTTCTCTTTATTTCCAGGAGTCTTTGGTCTCAGCTCCGTTCTTATTCCCATTTTAGCCATATCTAGATGGACAGATTCCCTATCTTTTGTCTTCCCCGGAATATTTAGTAAAGTTCCAAGCAGGGCTTCACATATATTTTTCTCGATGTGCATCAATTCGAGAACATGCCTAACCGGAAAAAATTCCCAATACTCAAGTTGGAAGAATATTGAAACCTTTTTCCAAACAGGTCGAGGTTCACCTTTCTTCCATCGTGATTGCCGTTGTTTCTTTCCAAATGCATGGGCCCTTAAATGTTGTACTCTTTGAAAAACCTCTTCTCCAGTTAATGGAACAGGGGCGACCCCCTTCTTCACAGTATTATCAAAAGCAGATTTCTGCCTTCTATAAGGATGATTACGGGGCAACATCTTCGATGCCTCATAATCACCGTCTTACGGTAATTAACCAGCCTAGTAGCTTTTATTTCATCAATACAAATAGTACTCACATTATACCCTTTAATAACATTTCCTGATAAGTTCCCTAAGGCAGGACAATCACTTATTGTCCATAATAAAATGCCCCTAAGCATGAAAGACTCTTTCTTAAAAGTGTTGTACATTTGTTTCCAACTCGACAAATCTTGCAGATCTTCTATTAGTGGTTGAAGGAACACGTCGATGTCATTTCCAGGCTCAGTCGGTCCATATATTAACAAGCAGAGTATAATATACCTTCTTTTCATACAAAGCCATGGAGGAAGGTTATAAATTGATAGTAAAACAGGCCAGCTTGAGTAATCAGTGCGGTTTCCATGAAAAGGATTGAAACCACCGGAAGAAAAAGGTAAACGAAGGTTTCTAGTCTCTGATTCAAAATTAGGCCATTTTTGGTCGACATCCTTCCATGTTTTTGAATCAGCTAGATGCCTCATTTTACCATCCTTTTGTCGCTCGGTGTCATGCCACGTCATGTCCTTTGCAATGTGAGGTGTATTGAATAAATTTCATAATCTTGGTATCAGCGGGAAATACTATAGAACTTTAGCAGGGACCCCTTCAAGTTCATCTCTTTTTTTGTTCAATTTCCATCTAGAAGCCTTACATACGTGACAAGTAGTATGTTCTTCATCTAAATCGCCACGGTATAAGAGACAATTATTCGGACATGCGTGTATCTTTTCATACCCCATTCCTAATGCACATAAGGTAAACTCGATTTAAAGAAGCTATTTACACGTACCTTCTGAAAAGCGAATAGCACCTTAAATCAAGTCTGAAATAATCCGAAGGCATATAAAGAGCCAAGGTAAACTCGATTTAAAGAAGCTATTCACACGTACCTTCTGAAAAGTGAATAGCTTACTGAAATAATCCGAAGGCATATAAATAGCTTATTTAAACTAATCTAGTTGTTATCTATTGTACATATAAATAATAAAGCATGTAGAAATTACATATAACAGCATACTTTCACTGAATGGAAGTATGAAAAGATTAGGGAATGAAAAGATTTAAGGTGCTATTCACTTTTCAGAAGGTATGTGTGAATAGCTTCTTTAAATAGAGTTTACCTTATTTAATTCATATAAATAGCTTATTTAAACTAATCTAGTTATCTGTTGTACATATAAATAATAAAACATTTAGAAATTACATATAACAGCATACTTCCACTGAATGGGGAAGTTGATAATGAACCACAGTCCCGACACCAAGTATATGAATTCCTCTTGCTCCAATACCAGTTGCAACCAGTATGCCATCCTTATTTCCTCAAAAACTATCTATAGCCTGCAGTAAACAGACTGTTTCAAACCAAAAAGTAATTATGTGTACAAAGATACCAGAAAAAAAATAAAAAGAAGCTGACTACTTAAGGATACCTAGTGGTAGGGCTCCCCCGCCCTTTTAAAACTAGAGTTCAGAGGGCACTATGTCGACTTGTAGAAAGATCACCCTAAAACTGATCAATAGCAGACACCAAATCACTATCGACTGTGTAGAAGAAAGCAAGAAAGTTGAGTGTGACGGAGTTCGTTACTACCATATTTTTTCTAGACAAATAGCTAAGTAGGGTGATATACACCTTCATTAACAGGTCAATTTTCTGAGATTTTAAATATATAGAGGTATGCACTTATTACCCCCACCGAATGCAGTTGAAGGCTTTAAGCACACCAAGGCGCATAAGTGTTGAAAACGTGAATGGACTCAACTATATTTGAAAGCCGATCAATTTATTGATATTGGTAAATTAAGTTCGTTTAGTGATATTATGGATTGAGTGGATAGTTTGTCAGTTATGTGTTGTATGTAATATTAATTGTGGGTGACTCAGTTATGATTGAGGATTATTTGTATTATTAATTACTAGGTCATATCATTTTGTTTTTTCCTTCAAAACTGATTTTATTGAAAAATTAATTTCATAAATATTTAAATTATATTTAAAATTATTTTTATACCTTTATAATTTCAATAATTATTTTTGGGAATCTATAAAATTTAAAAACAATATTTTGTCAATTACTTATCCCTAAATGATTTTCTAATTGTATTTAAGTGTAAATTTATTATTAAATTCAAGAATATTTCAAAAATCATGAAACTTATATTTTATTAGTATTTGAATTTTCTAGAATTTTAAAATTGTTTTGGAAATTTTTTGAATTATATTCACCCACACATTTGATCGTTAAGTCGTAAAATGCGAGTATGATGCACAATTCAAAAATGTTTTAGAAATTATTAAAATTTTATTTTATTAATTTTAAATATTCTGAGAATTTTAGAAGTATTTCAGTAATTTTTTGAGTTAGTTTCACTCGCAAGTTTGTTCGCAAAATCACGAGATGCGGGTTTAATGTTAAATCCAAAAATAACTTAAAAATCGTGACATTTAAATTTTACTAGTTTTTGAATATTTGAGAAATTTTAAAATTATTTTGGTATTTTTTTGAGTTTTATTTGTGCACACCTTGGTTCGTTAGATATCGAAATGTGGTATGAAATTGGGATTTACGGAAAAGGAGACACGCTTCGATTGTGTTTAAATGATCGGTGGAAGTGGTTGGTTTATGTCTGTTGCAGCGTTGCTTTTACGAAAAAAAAATGAAAACACACGGCACAGATATACAGACGTCTTCCTCCATCTTTCCTTTTCTTTTCCGCGCCGCCCCCATTCCTCTTCTTTCATCTCTCCCTCTTCTCTCTGCTCTCTTCCTCTCCATATATTTATTTACTTTTATTTTCAAAAATTCGTATCATACAAACCGTCCGTCCGAATTTTAATTAATATATATAGAAATGATTAACGCTTCGATATCTGCGCATAAGTATATATATTGCTAGATTTTGAGAAGAAAATTTGCGGAGTATATTTTCCGTTTTAATTTATTTTCGGGGCGTAGAAAAAGAGTTTGACGGTGTTGATTACTCCACATGGCATTTCAACATGTGTATGTCTATGGCTTTGGCTATATTAATTTCGGATTTTTATGGAGATATTTTCCGGACATCAGATAATCTTTTGGGGTGATCAGAATTTTTTTGGGTAAGGATTTGGAGACTCCTCTTTTGTACTTAAATATATTATAGCATGTTAGTATTTATATATTTATTTCATATTTTTTAGAAGTTGACACTTTTGACCCGAATTTTTGGTTCATTTCGCCGTATTTTTCATTTTCGGCGTGTTTTAAAATTATAAATTTTAATAGAGTATAGTTGGATTTTATTGTTTGGTATCGATTTTGAGGGGCTCTGACCCCGGGAAAAGTCTATTTTAAAAAGACCTTATTCAAATTTTTTTGTAAAATATTTACTTCAATTTCAAATAACTATATTTTATTATTTTAGAAAATTAAAATTTGATTTAATTATTTATTATTTGTTTTAATTAATTAATTATCCCTTTAGTTAATTGATTAATTCATTTAATCAATTAATTTTATTTGTAAATAGTTGAATGAAGTGTAATTATTTATAATTGAGCCAAATAATATTTTAAAATTATTTGAGCTTCTAAAAGTATATAAAGGTATTCAATATTCAATTAATATTATTACCAATTAATTTATTCTTATTTTATTCATAATAAATAGACCGTTTTCCGTTTAATATGAAACGAACGCGTCTAGACTCATAAAAATATTCCGCTTTCATTAAAAATACTTCTGAGACCCAAATTCTTTTGTTTCGAAATGTTGCTTATTTTGTGAGTTATTCTGAGTCGATTATTGATCGATAAATCATTTTTTTGACCCGGTTTCAATTCTAAAAGTACCTAGTCAAATGTTTTGACGAACCAAGTCATGTGTTATATGAATCATGTGATACATGGATTATGTATGTACATGCTATGTGAATAACGTGTGTATGTGAGTCAAAAGTCTTGTATCTAACTATTTTCTTTATGTGTAGGCTATCGTATGGGTAGACGATAGGTTTTAACGCGTAGTTCGTTGATTAACTATCATGTAGACGATTAAGATATATCTTTTAATTATAGATACGAATTATTCTAGTTGATTAGGACCAGACATTGGAAGGAATGAAATATAGTGGTATTGGATATCTGGTTTCTGGCAATCGTAGGAGCAGCATATCTATGAATTATTGGAATTAAAGATGGTGATGTCTTGAGATGCTAGACTGAGATAATTGTGTTGCTGCGAGTGTGACTAACTGCTAAAAACCAAAGGAAAGTTTTCTACGCTATTCTAATTCCAGAATAGTACAATATTCTACATATCCAACTACTTATGATTATGCAAGTAGTGTTTCTCTATTTTCAGTTCAGAATAGATAAATATTTTACATATCGCTGAGTTAATTGTTTATTATGCAAGTACTCTTCTGATGTTCTAAGTTCGGAATAGTTAAGTGTTTTTACTTTTCCAATCACTGGATTTATAAATATTTTAGATTTTGAGAAAAATGATTTTGTTGAGAGTATTCCTGCCCAATTGAATGGGGGAATAAAAATGTATAAAGGTGTCGATTATCATGACCCCTTTCAATAAAATATTTTAAGATTGGATGGTTGCGTAAGAGCCTGTGACGACGGTCTAGTGTGAGCTATGTATTATACATGATATAATACATTTCTAGGCAAATATGTGCCTTCGGTACCCTTTGTTTAGTTAGATATACTTCGACATACCGGTGTTGCTCCGCGGCTGATCACCAGTTGGTTTAGTCAAGTGATTTGGAATTATCGAAAAGAGTTTTGAAAAAAAAATAAAAAAAAATTATCTGTGGGAATTTGGATATCTTGTTTCCAGAACTGTAACCTTATAAGATCTTGGAGTAGTTTGGGGTCAAGATGTTATATTCCAATATTAAGAACATAACTTCTGCTTACATATAACCAAAATCTAAATTCCTTTTAAGCTAATATGTATATTCATTCTAATTAGCGAATATACTCTTAAATAAAATATTGTAAAATCTAAATTGATTTCTTAAGTTAATTAATCTAATACATTCAAAGTAAAAGAAAATGGTCGGAGACGTTCATTTAAAAATGATACTCACATAAATATACATTAATTCCGACCCGATTGGTACCTTTAACCATAACTGAGTTTACTCTTGATTAGTTAATAGCCGTCAGATATACATAAGATCAACCAATCTGATCCGTTGATATAGGATGATACTTATATATATATATATATCACATCATGTATTCATTTTAGGGATGTACACCCCTTTACCGCCGCTCTCTCTTGTTTATACATCTTATCAAACCATCTCTTTCTTTGGCTTAATCTCTTGATTTCTCCAGCGATATTTGTAAAATTAACTAGTTTATACATCGAAGAGGATGGTTCAATAGTTTTTTATGTGTATTTATGTCAAATTATGAGATATATAATCACTTCCCGTTTCCATTCAAACAATCAGGTTTGCAAAACTTGTCTCTAGAAGTTTATCATATTTTACGAATACTTTCAATCATCTTTATATAGGAAATCTCATTTTTTATTCTTTACATTATCCCTCGGTACACATCCAACCATCTCCTTCTTGGTATATATCTCAAAATTTTACAATCTCTTTAAATCGATATATGTGTTGAAGTATTAATTATGTACAAACGTAAGTCGTTCTTCATCACTTGATTACATCCTACATAACACAACACTATGACCAACAAGAATCATAAAACATTTTGTCACCATGTAATATTGTTATTTATTTATACGTGATTTATTATTTTTAACTGGTTTGCGAATTTTTACAAATTTTCAATATTCTGCGACGGATATTTTCATGCAAATTGAATTGCATCATGACTTTGCTCAAGTTCGAAGGTAAGCTTTATTTAAATTTCTTAATTTTGAAGATAAGTGAATTTTTTATTGCCTCGGTTAGGTGTAATTAAAATCAAATTTTTGAATTTATATTTTTATCCAGCCGAAAAGGATTTAGTTCAGATTTATTTTGCTCCTAAATAAAAAATGAATCCATATTCGAACACAGCCGAAAATCTGAATATATGTTTATACATAGCGTATTGTTTCTTTTGTTCGATTTCCAATTCATTTTCAAATTAACATCAGCCGTGTCCTGTGACTTAATGACAACAATTTTGGATATTGGTGTAAAGAGATTTGGATCAACCTTACGTATTTACTTAACATGATCCTTACCCCAGTTTGATATGAGTTTTCTCCCCCAAAATATACATAGTAAATATTCAGTATTCGAGCATGATTTGAAAATCTTTATTGCTAAGTGACCAATACGTATTTACTTATATGTTTATGAATTATTTGCAGTAAACAATGAAGTAAATGCTCCAGAAAAGATGGATGTCTCTATACCATGGTTTACTTATCGGTAATACTCCTTCATATATTTTTCATTTATGCCAAACTTTTCAACACTACATTTTAGATATTTTTATTATGTTGCTCTAATATTTACCATTACATGTACACTCGCATGTACCCGCTACCAATTCCATGCCAATATATTGAACCTGAATTATTGTAAATAGAGTTGGCTATGAACGTGTAGATGGTGAACAACTCGGCCTGATAATGACATGGTTCGTTAAGAACTTGAACTCAAATATAAGAATGTGTGGGTTAAGCTAACAAGCTCGGGCCGAGCTATTAACATGTGTGGCTTGAGCTCGACACGAGATCATTAGACTTGAACTTGGCTAGTTAAATCTCATAAAATTGAGATATATCCTTATTGTTAATATTTTAAGTTTAAAATTACACTCAAATATGTAATACGTGAATCCTTTGAGAATAATAAATTCAAATGCAAGCTTTTTCAGTTGTGTTGGAACTATTGGAACTAATAATTATAGTGGTCCTAGTGGGACGGGTTTGAACTTTTTTTAAAACTGATAATTATAGTGGTCCTAGTGGGCGGGTTTGAACTTTTTTTCAATATTAAATGTTACATTTCATGAGCTGTTCGTTAACGGCACGAGTATGTCTTGGATTGTTTTTAATTGATTCAGAATATGCTATATTTTCATATTTAGTGATAAGAAATAATTGATCAATGTAATCCTTTCATTGTGTTTTCTACTGGTGAAAATACTCCAATATAAACAAGCCACTAAATTAGATAAGTACTTTAGGGAGAGAAGAAGAAAGTGAGAAAGATGACGGCTGGGCGGATCATTGTAACGAGAAAAGGAATGATGTTAGTTATATATACACAATTATTTTACATTTTTTTTGACAATATTTTCTTTATAATTTTGCGTAATATAAAAATTGACCAAAAAATTCATTAGGACGAATAGAAATGAATTACGAAGAAATGTCACTTTTGTGTTTCTCGAATGCTAAAAAAAATGTTTCTCAAGCATGTTTATTGATCCTTTACTAAACAATGCGACAGAATGGAAGATGGCAAGCACGACAAAATAATTTTTTTAAAAAATTATGTTTAAATAAATGTAAAAAGCAAATTTTAAAACTCTGTTAGTAAACTGAAGGTAGGTTTGTGTGCCAGATCAAGTTCGTAAAAAAAATAACAACAAAATCTAGGGTTGCCTTTAATTGATCTTTATACTTAGAATTACAGAGTGTGATAGAATAAGGAGGACATATATGTGGTCTGGAAGGTAATTCTTCTTCTATGAACATTGGCTTGAAGAGAAAAATGAAAATGATCATAGTACCAGTGTGATCTTCGTGGATCTGTCGGCTTAAACAAGGCACCTTGAACCATTAGGTATAACTGCCTCATAAAAATTTTAGGTTTTCAATTTTCTATGACAACATGCTCCAATTTTTGGTTGAGATTTGTAGTGTGGTTAATATTTGACTGATATTTGATTTGTAGTATGATTTAATGTATTTTGGGATTTACTATATTTTTTAGTTGACTTATATATTTTACCCAAATTTGCAGAGTGAACTTGGAAGTGGTAGGCAGTCCAGAGAGAATGCCAAAATCCAGTGAGGAAAACAAGATAGAAAGAATCCTGAGGTTCCCATGTTGCAAATTCTAGGAGATTTACAGTTTTCATGGTTGTCATCTGAATTATTGTCTTTATAGATTCAGAATTTGATGAGACGATTATGAAATACATGTGCTTTATATATGAGCTTTTGTAACTGATCGATCAAATTTGAAATTAAATTAGGATTAATAGTTGTTGACTTGCTATATTGCGTAGATAGTATTTATAAGGTTGATAGAGCTGCATATTAAGAAGATGACTACAAGATATATGTGCTTTTTACATCAAAAATAAGTTGATACATGAGCTGTATAAAACATTGCTTCTTTATAGGAACTAATTTCAGAATATTAGTCTACTACTACAATCAAGCTCATTGATGGCTACCACTTCCAAGTTCACTCTGAAAATTCTTTGCAATTGTTTAACTATCGGGCCTTTAGGTTGTAACTTGTACATATGTCAACTTTTTTCAACAATTAGGTTTTCTTTACTTATATTTGGTTTTATCAAGAGTTGTGATTTAATACCTATGTTGATCACAGGGTTATTAATCATAGAAAATATTATCAGTTTCCCAATATTAACTATATAACTTCTACTTACATATGAACTAATTCCTTAATGAAAAACGCATTTCAATATACATGTATGTAATTGTCTTGTTGATTAATGATTAAAATCAATAAGCAAAGCAAACTCCCTTGGTAGAGAACATGCAAAAAAGGGTTATGGAAAAAATCATTTATAGACAAAAAAATTACATTAAATATTTTCACAACAACATTAAAAATAATAGTTTTAAAATTTCAATGTTAAAATGGTTTTAAATTGAACCCTAAATATAAGTTATAAATTATATGTATTATTCTAAACATGATATTAAATTAAATTTATAATTGTTCAAAAAATATTTTAAAAAAATAGTAATTAAAATATTGCAGCATTGACAAAGTTACGAGAAATTTGCTCACTAACAAAATTTCAGCCAACAAATTACTATTTATAATCATATTAAAAATTCCTAAATATAGGACCATTACAATTTTATATTTTACTCCTTTTGTTTTAGCCTTTTCTTTGCTTTCTCCACATGATAAGGGTGAACCCCCCGTAAGATTGGCCACGTTATGGGATAAAAATGACGTGGCCCACTTAGTTGGGTTTGTAAAATTTTTAAATGGTCAACATAAATATATATTTTTGACCCAACCTTATTATTTATATATTGGGTTAGATCTGGTTGGTTCGGGTTGGGATAAACCCTTATCATGGTTTTATTCGGAAATAAGAATACAAAATTAAAATCTAATATTAATGTGTGAACAAAGAAAATTCTAACATACAATTCAAAATTGAAATTGTTTTTGACATGGGAGCATGACTGGAAGACCAGAATAGAAAAAATTGATGATCCAACATAAAATTTTGGATGAGTTGTAGAAAGAGTATACAAATATTCAAAAGATTATACATTAGCCGCTATTTAAAAAAATAAACAATTATACTACTATTATGATTTAAACAAAGTTCATTTAAAAAAAGACATATTCTTGTTCAAGTATGTAGCTTCTTTACCTGACAGAAAACTGTTTCGAGGATTTTACTCTAATAATGTATTTTAACTTTAGTTGAAAATTATTTTTATATAATGTATGTAAATTACTTTATAAATTATATATTTATATATATATGCACACACACAAATGATCAAATAAACCAAACTTAAAATAGAAACTAAAAATTAAATTACACCCTACGCACCTTCCGTTTTTAATTTGATTTTTTCCGTCAAACGGTAGTTTTTTTAAAAAATTCGACAACAATGCATTTTTATCCATCTCCGAACGATTAATCTACATACCATATATGATATGTTTGGATGTGATTCATAATTTTTTATTTTACTTTCAAATTTTTATTATAAGAGAGTTTTTATTGAAGTAGCTATATATATAATCATATAATATATATAATGTAACTGGTTGGGTTGGGTTGGATAAAAGTTAAAATTTGTTAAATTGTAACGCAACCCAATCTATCGGGGTGAAACAAAAATGAATCCATTAATACTTCGAGTTGATCGGCTAAAAAACGGAGTGGGTTAGTTCGGTTTTACGGTTATTCGGATTTTTGTTCCACTACAAGGAAAACAGGCTTTAACAACGGTTTATGTCCGTTGTCTGATACTCTATTTTTCCGTTGACTATTGAGCCACCGTCTGTTAGTTGGATCAGACAACGGGTATAAGATGTTGTGTGAGATTGTACACACAATGATTGTGGATTAAGCCCGTCGTATTACATCCAGAAAAGACAACGTTTTTTGCTTGTTTTTGTCGTAACAAGTGACATTACTCAAGGGTTCTCATAAACTCATAAAACCGTTGTGTAGGCTGTCACTGAGAGTATAACATTAAAATCAATTCTACAACACTTATTTTTGTATAAACTTTGTTGTGTACCTAGATAGACAAGAAAAATGAAAATGAGCTCATAGAACTCTTGTAATAAATTTCTACACACAACAGTTTTATATTTTAATGTATGACATGATCTGATACATACAACTGTTTACTTGTCCCAACGTGTTGTATGAATACCTTTGATACAATATATTAAAATTTTATAGACAATGGTTTGATGGTGGTGTTGTATGAGTTAATTTTGTACGAAGGTTTTGTTTATGAAAGCATTGTTTTACTATTAAAGATATGATGTTTTTAATGAAGCTTGGTTATTAAAAGCGTTGTCTTTCTCAAAATATAACAAGTAATTAAATAAATGTAACTTCACAAATCTGAAAAAAAGTTCTAAATTTAATCCATGATTGAAAATCATGGCAACATAGTTATACAAAAGCTAAAAGCATATTCATATCCCTGCCTTCATGAGTCTAAGATTTCTACAACTTAAAGAAAATACAGAGTCTACAAGGATTTGACGTTGGTTACTCAAAGCTCACACTTAGCCTTTTCAGCTTCACTTGGCATCTCCCGTAAGAGCTATGTTGTCCTTGCAATATCATTACAGCATGTAGTAGGCAATTTCCCAATCTGGAGAAAACAATCTTCAAAATAAATCGATAACCACTCTAAGTTAATGTTTTCTTCCCGCATAATAAGAAAATCAAAGAACTGATATCATTTCCTCTTTCTGTATGAACATGAGCTATATCACGCTTGACTCTTTGAAATTGCCTCTGGAATAGTTATCAGAAAACAAGACAATTACATTAAAGATATGCATAATCCAATAGGTTTGACATTGACTACCCTCCTGCTCATTTCTGCATAATCATTTTACAATAATACATCTTAAACATGAGTTTAATATAGATAAATTCTTGATGAGTTCATTATATTTGCAATAAAAGAAAATGTGAAAAAAAATAGAGAAGCAAAAAGAAATGAAAATAATTACCTTGCAGTTCACAGCATTGATCAAATGTCAAATCTGCTAAAACAGCAAAATGTTTGTCACTTGAAGCTGCTCTAAATGTGAACTTCTTCTGAAGTTTTGAACTCCGTTCAGGGATAACACAAACACAAAGCTTAAGCACATTCTCACCTCTTCTGACTTTTAACCACAAGTCCTCTCTACGATGACTAATTTTCCCAAGTTGCAAGCTGAAATCAGACTTGCCTTTCGCCTTGACAAACAGAAGTTCATCGTTAGCATCCTCTGCAATACCTTCTATAATATCTCCATGCAAAGGCATCATTTCATCCCATTCTTCTACAACTTCTGCAACTGAAGTTCCTTCCTTGCCACTGTCTTCGTTGCTAGATATCGATCGATTATGTTGATTGTGAGGTAAAGAGTCTCTGGCATCAGATCGTATTTGTTCTGAACTTCAATCAACCAGTCTACAAGTATGGCTCTCATTTTCTCATTAATTTCAGGCTGTGAATGTATGTAGTCAAAAAAACTGGTTTCATTCAACAAGAGAGAAGAGTTTGACAGGTCAGACCCCTTGCCTTTTATCTTGTAATATAGTACTAGACAAAGGTTTAGGAAGAAATGGGAAGAAGTCATAAACACTAAACTGTCAACAAGTTATAAAATTACGATGTGAATACTTATGAAGTGCATTCATATCTCAACAAAAGGCCTCAACTAGTCTGACATCCTTATACAAAAGCAAATATAGGCATATAAAGAGTAACTAACAAAAAATACATTACTTAAAGGCAAAAAAGCAGGCAACAGTGTTATAATTAGACATCAATTAAAGGACTCGGACCAGTCTTAAACAGCAAAGTTCAAAGGCTATATGTCTAGGCGGAATGACTGAAACAGAAGTTTAAGATAATAGTGATGAACCTACGGGTTATGGCAATCAGTAGTGTCCTCGTTTACAAGAAGACTCCATTTCGTCCTTCCACAGCCACTGCACCCAAAATGCTTCACCTGCATAACTTTATGCCCCAACATAAATTAAAACTCAATCCTCAACTGAAGCCCCAAACTAATAAAAGAATCATACCTAAAAATTGAATTACAAAAGGAAGAATAGAAAATAGAAAACAGACCCAAACCGAAGAAAAGTACACATACATCCAGATGTGTGTGATGCCTAGAGATATATATACTTACATCTATCTGGGCGTGTATGAAGTGTATTGGTTCTGGTTGTAAGATTGAGAGAGGGAGATAGAGGGGGAGAGATGGAGAGAAAGAGAGAGTTCGATCTGTTTATGATGTGAGATTGAATAGCGGCTGGTATGATGTCTAGGGATTAAGAAAAAAGGGGGAAACCAAAATCTGAGAAGGGGGAAATGAAATATTGGCCGGTGGAGGGAAACAAATATCAGTCTTGATTGAGTAAAAATATATCAAATTTACAAGTAACTACATTTAAATAATAATCTTGTAAATCGAAAAAATCATTTAAATTAATCTTGTAAATCAGGAACGAGTCTCGTTGTCGGGAGGAGTACTTTTACCAGATTTTTCTAATCCTGACATGCAAGATAAATTTCAAATTTTTTCATAATTTTTTTATATGACTAAAATTGATATATTTTTAACATCTGTACGGTTGCATCGTCGAAAAATCATTTTAAAAATTAATCCTGTAAATCGGGAACGAGTCTCGTTGTCAGGAAGGGTACTTTTACCCGATTTTTCTAATCCTGGCATGCAAAATGAATTTCAAATTTTTTAATAATTTTTTCTTATGACTAAAATCGATATATCTTAACATCCGTATGGTTGGATCGTCGAAAAATCATTTTTAAAAAATTAATCATGTAAATCGTGAACGAGTCTCGTTGTCGAGAGGGGTACTTTTACCAGATTTTTCTAATCCTCACATGCAAAATGAATTTCAAATTTTTTAATAATTTTTTCTTATGACTAAAATTGATATATCTTAACATCCGTACGGTTGTATCGTCGAAAAAATCATTTTAAAAATTAATCTTGTAAATCGGGAACGAGTCTCGTTGTCGGGAGGGGTACTTTTACCTGATTTTTCTAATCCTGACATGCAAGATGAATTTCAAATTTTTCAATAATTTTTTCTTATGAAAAATTGATATATCCTAACATCCGTACGGTTGGATCGTCAAAAAAATCATTTGAAAAATTAATCTTGTAAATTGGGAACGAGTCTCGTTGTCGGGAGGGGTACTTTTACTGGATTTTTCTAATCATGATGTGCAAGATGAATTTCAAATTTTTTAATAATTTTTTCTTATAACTAAAATTGATATATCTTAACATCCGTATAGTTGGATCGTCGAAAAAATCATTTTAAAAATTAATCTTGTAAATCGGGAACGAGTCTCGTTGTCGGGAGGGGTACTTTTACCTGATTTTTCTAATCCTGACATGCAAGATGAATTTCAAATTTTTTAATAATTTTTTCTTATGACTAAAATTGATATATCCTAACATCCGTACGGTTGGATCGTCAAAAAAATCATTTGAAAAATTAATCTTGTAAATTGGGAATGAGTCTCGTTGTCGGGAGGGGTACTTTTACTGGATTTTTCTAATCATGATGTGCAAGATGAATTTCAAATTTTTTAATAATTTTTTTATATGACTAAAATTGATATATCTTAACATCCGTACGGTTGGATCGTCGAAAAAATTATTTTAAAATTAATCTTGTAAATCGGGAACGAGTCTCGTTGTCAGGAGGGGTACTTTTACTGAATTTTTCTAATCCTGACATGCAAGATGAATTTCAAATTTTTTAATAATTTTTTCTTATGACTAAAATTGATATATCTTAACATCTGTACGGTTGGATCATCGAAAAAATCATTTTAAAAATTAATCTTGTAAATCGGGAACGAGTCTCGTTGTCGGGAGGGGTACTTTTACTGGATTTTTCTAATCCTCACGTGCAAGACGAATTTTAAATTTTTTAATAATTTTTTCTTATGATTAAAATTGATATATCTTAACATCCGTACGGTTGGATCGTCGAGAAAATCATTTTAAAAATTAATCATATAAATCGGGAACGAGTCTCGTTGTCGGGAGGGGTATTTTTTTTAATATTTAGGAACTACCACTTTAATTACATTTTCGGTATAATTTCAAGCAAGATATATTTGAAAATTTTAAAATATTTTTGAAGTGAATAAAAACAATATATATTAACATCAACAGTTTAAGGAATATATATTAATAAAGTCAAAAAAAATATATGGCATTAAAAATAATTGTCTGAAATTTAAAATGTGTTGTCTTAACAAAAGTCATACAACAGTTTTTAATATAAAACAATTGTCGGATGTAATATCAACCAAATAAATAGTGCCAAATTCATACAACGGTTTATAACCAAAAAAGGTTATTTAAAAACAATGTCAATAACGGTTTTCAAGAAAAAAACTGTTGTTGAATCACACAATGGTATTTTTAAAAAGCCTGTTGTACATAGTTTTATACGACAATGTCTGAGAAAGAAAATCGTTGTAAAAATGTGCCCATTTTTTAGCTTATTTATTCATAAATATTTATTATTTAACGTTATTAACGATCTGATACACGTTATCGGTATTATGTTATTAGTAGGTTGTAATTATTGGGTATATTTGAAATCTTAATACACACAAATTAATTTAGTGTAAGTTATTGGTTACTCGTATAAATTAATTAACGGTGGCATATAAATTTCCCGAAAAAAATTTAAAACTAGTAAAAATATAGACAACGTTTTTTTCTAAAATCATGTTGTGGTAAGTTACTTTACATAAGTGTTTTTTAGAAAATGTCGTTGTTGGAATTCTACAACAGTTTTTTCTTTAAGATTGTTGTAGTATTACATATTTTACAACAGATTATAAATATCGATAACGGTTGTCTAACTGTTACAAGTGTTTTATTTTAAAAATACTTGTATAAGGTAGATTAATATAACGTGCTTTTTCGAAAAACACTTGTTTGGATTGAACAATTAACAATGTAAACTTGAAGCACTTGTGATTAATTTTTTATTAATTATAAAGTAGATAATTAAACTATTTTGTAATATAAAATTTAAATATTTAATCTAGATGAAAGTGGAATTAATTAGAGTTTTTTGTTTCTAAAAAATTTAAAATGAATTGTTTGGAATTTATTTTTTTTTGAAATTATTACTATTTTTATTGTAATAAACTAGACAACGATTTATTTGAATATTTTGTTGTGCAACACGTTTTTAAATTTAGTAAGAAAGACAACGGTTTTAAGAATTAGACTATTGTCTGATATAGGTGACATATAATATATAGAACACTTGTCTATCAGGTATCATTTAGACAACACCTAATTTGTACATTGTGTGATTCGAGCTTAACTAACTAGTAGAAAAAAATACTTGTCTCATTTCCACAACCGTTAAACAAGACGTTATCTCAATCATTTTCAGACAATGGATTTTAAAAATCGTTGTACGATTTTACTCATTTGCACAACATCACCTTAGAAAGGGTTATCTGTCTCCATCAACTAGACAATGGATTTTAAAGCGTTGTAGTAATACTAAAGCCTTCCCATTCACACAACATCTTAATTTTGAAAACACTTGTCTGATTTGTTTTACTAGACAACATTTTTTTATCGCTTGTAGTAATCAACGTCAGACAACGCCAATTTTTTGGTTGCAAAAAAACTGTTGTATGAAAAATTCGGGCAACACTTTTTTGGTCGAGTGTTGTCTAATCGGTGTTGTCTGATTGCGTTTTTCTTGTAGTGTTCACTCGAGCATAAAAAACCCAAGTTATCTACAAAAAATAAAATTAAACTATAGAGAAAAATATGAAGGAACATTATGTTTTTTTCGCCTCTTTTCTTTTCTTTTTTTATGTTGTCTAATCTTTTTCGATTTTCTGCTGCCCCTTCGAAATCCGTGTGAACTTGAAAACATATATGTAAGGAACATATTAGACATCCTTTTATTCAAGCATTATTCTCTTATTTTAGGAATTGCATGTTTTCAAGCTCTAAAATAAGACATGTTTTGCCATGATTTTATTTATAAAATCTAATTTTCAATTTTGTTTCAATTTATTTCTCTATAGGTCTACTCCTCCGTTTGTGAAAAATGGAAGGTATAACCAGCAAACTCACGACAATAATGCCACAGAGAGCAAACTTGACAAATATCCAAACTCGTGAATATGTCAGATAAATGACAAATTCAGAATATTGAATACATCAATATGCATCTAGGACTGCAGGACTAACATCAAATCCCTGTATTTTTTAAACGAAAAGGAGAAAATTGTTAAGGATTCATATGCAAGGATATTTTTTCGAAGAAGCCTAGTCAGCTATAATCATTTGGCTATATTAGAATCAATAAACAGAGGCCCACCAACCTAAAGCACCTCAAGAATGAAAGTTCACACGTTCTATTTTTAGTAAGTATTTGGTCTGCTTGAACTTATCAGATGAAAATGAAACATATGTAATTAATGTTTAGCTCACAAGCCTACCGCTTATACTTTGAGATTCTACTTTCATTATGCACATAATAAAACAAGTCAATAAGAAAAGGCTACTTGTTAGTCAAGCTTATTTTAGACTATATCTTCTAACGACATTTAATATACAAACGAGCAACGACGCCAAGGTGGTGGTATTTACATTAGGGAGGATTAGACTAGGAGTTTAGTTTCGGTGCATTGTAAATTAGTGATTAATTTTTATTGTAACTTCTGCACAAATTCAAAATTGTAGTATATGTCCAATTATTTTATTTATATATTAAATGTCTCTTTAGACTTAATTACCTGTTTAAATATTTGAATGTTTCATTTTATATGGATGTGTACATGAACTTGATATATCTGTGACATATTCTGTCGCATCTCTAAAAATATTTGCAACAGAGTTGGTCGAAACTTGTGGAAATCCATAATAACGCTTGTGACAGAATATGTCCCAATATATGAGTAATTTACAACAGAGTATATGTCATAAGTTCGGGAAAGTTGTGACATAATTATATGTCATAATATTTTTTACGAAATCGAGTCCCATCTTAATCTTTCGACAGAATAACAACTTGTCACTGAATAAGAACTTAAGACTCTAACATTTGTGACAGATTTTTTCCGTCCCCTTGTAGTGATAATAAAAATTTAAAATAGACTGATTGGTAAAATCATTACTATATGTACTATCATTTTCCCAGGTTTTGTAAACTATAAAATATGGAGACTTAGTGATCTAGACTCTACAAACTCTTTCCAAGCTTCCAGCTACATCCGCCACGTCTTGGAATAACCAAATTCAGTCAATTATAGTCATAAACAATGTCATAATTTTCATAAATTTCTTTGATTTGTAACAATCTATTTTCCACTGTTTGTAAGAACATGACTCGTGTATGGACCAACTAATCATGCATTAAACAAGATATATTATATGCAGAGGAAAAACATGTGCAAAAATTCTAAATATGCAAAATTTACATGCAATCTTTCTAACATCGGATGAGGGCAAGTAAAATTAAAAAAAAAAGAGGTTAGGTGAATAAAATTACCCCAGCTAGATACCGATATTAGAATGTTTTAGGTTGCAATGGTCTAGAAAGAAGCATTTTGAGCTCCTATGAATCAGAGATACAACAAGTTTTGTGAAACTAGAAAAACAGGAAGAATAGAAAGTGTAGTTTCAGTTTTGTGATAAGTATCCCATAATTAAAGAAACATGTTAAAGCTTCTTTAGAAGAATTAAACTTGTTTTTTATTGGTTGCAAATATTCACTCTCTCTTCCTCGATGTCATCGTCGTCCACAACCGTTAATTCAACTGATTCAGCATTACATTGCAACCAGCCTTTGCTCGCTTTTTTCTGGGATCAAGAGTCAAATATCTTTAGATGCATCAATAGGTAAGTGCAAGAAAAATAAATTACAGCTACAAGGCAGTATAATGCATTGCCATTAAAAATATGCCTCGAACTTGGGAAGGCAACAAAAAGTTCTGAAGTAACTTTACAAGTTGTAAAGTTTTTTGTTCATTTAATTATTAGATTTAAAAAGCAATTACAGTTAAATTATATTTGATCATTTTTTCAGCTGGTATTTGTATATAAGTAGTGCCAAGAAACTATTTCTCTTTCTTCTTAATCCTAATTAATGTACTCTGTGTTCTCAAGTAAGTTGGGAAGCTGCAAATACCTGGGATCCCTTCCTCGTAATCTTGACAATTTGACATGCAAGGGACATACGTTTTAGAACCTCTGGCATGTATGAGAGTTCTATCGGAAAGCGTTTAAAACTTTCCTGAAAATAGTAAGCAATTTTATGTAAGATACACTAAAGGCCAAAATTAGACATGATAAACATTAGTACCGCTATATATATGCTACTCTTGAATTCTACTTCTTCATTATTAACTTTTTTAATGAAAAAATAACTTTAGACTGTGTTGGGAACATATTATTAATTATTTTTTTACATGTCAGGTATTGTATTATAATGTCGACTTCTCAAGCATAGACAGAATTGAACGCCATCGTGTTAGGGAAAATACACACAAATATAGAACCAAACAAATAATACAAAATACACACATAAAATATGACGCATAAATCATTTGCTCTTATATTTTCTATATTTTTTCTTTAATTTACTATATTATATATTTAGTTTATGATAGTTTCATTATTCACACAGGCATGTGACACATGCGTGTTAGTGGGTACACATTTCGAGAATACATAACACGCATGTGTATCCCATATGTAATTTTTTAAAAAAAATTCCATGTCTTCTAGCTAAATTTTTCTTAAGTTTTTTTCTATTTTGAAAAACAGTGATAAGATGTTAATTTCAAAAAAAAAATATTTGGTAAGAAAATTTCCATAAATTCATCAATTTTCTTAATAAATTTCTCTTATGAAAAAATATTTAGCAAACAAATATATAAAAATCTAGAAAATATTTTTCTGAAAGTCTAACAAATGCACAAAGAACATTTTTCATAATGAGGTTTTTTAGAGTTCAACCAAACGCCAAAAATTTTAGAATTTTATCTTTTTGCAAAATATATGGAGCTTAAATATAATAACTTGTTGGATATATTTGAGATATGATGTCTAATATGATTCGTGTTTAGTTTTCAGAACTAAAAAATAGGACAAATCAGGACTTACTGAAATCAGGACTTACTGGAAGTCAGAACTTAATATCAGAACTTAAGGTCATATCGAAACTTAAGTGCGGGAAGACTTTCATATAAGGAAGGAAGCTGATTTACAATAGAAGATCGAGACTAAAACAAATGAAGATATGCATGGAAAGAGTTAGAAGACTGGAAAACTTGTAGAAGATATCTGATTGATATATTTTAGGAGACAAAATTATATTTCATATCAATTAGAAGTTATCTTGTAACTGTGTACTATATAAAAATAGACTTAGGGTTTACACTATATGTGTTATCATTATCGAGAAGATTATACATTGTAACCTAGCAGCTCTTAGTGATATTTGCTCATCACTGAGAGAGAACAGTTCCATTGCAATAGAGTTTATCATATTGAATATATCTATTTACTGTTACTTGTGTTCAAAATCGATTTGATTGTAATAACACTGTATTCAACCCCCTTCTAGAGTGTTGTGTGACCTAAAAATTGGTGTCAGAGCTTTTTTGTTAACACACATATAGTAAAGATTAAAATAATCATGTCTGAAGAAGCACAAACTCTAACCAAGCCCACCAAAACTGAAGAAACTCAAAAGACTCAAACCCACAGTCGATATGAGACTATTAGGGTTCCCATACTGAGACCTTCTGAGTATCCCATATGGAAAGTGAAGATGGCTATGTTTCTGGAAGCTACAGATCCAGAATACCTTGACAAAATTAATGAAGGACCACATAAGCCAACCAAGCTCTCTGTTGTAGTTGTTGATCAACCAGCAAAGACCATACTAAAGGAGAAAGGTGAGTACACAGCTGAAGACATCTCATCTATTGCCAAGGATGCAAAGGTAAGGCATTTGCTGCATAGTGCCATTGGTAATGTAATGTTAAATAGGGTAATTCATTGCAAGACTGCAAAGGAGATATGGGAAGCTTTGGAGACAAGATGTCAGGGAACTGATGCAATCAAGAAGAACAGGAGGACTATACTCACTCTAGAGTATGAGCACTTTGACTCAAAACTGATGAGACTTTAACTGACTTATATGACAGGTTTGTCAAACTCTTGAATGATCTGTCACTGGTGGACAAGGAATATGATCTTGAAGATTCAAATCTAAAATTCCTTTTAGCTCTTTCTGAAAATTGGGATTTGAAGTCTACTGTAATAAGATACAACTATGACTTTATTGAAACTACTCTTGATGAAATTTATGGTATGCTCAAGACTTATGAACTTGAGATGGATCAAAGGAGCAAGAGACATGGAAGAAAGTCAAGGATAGTTGCTCTTAAGGCTGAGGAGGAATCTCCTAAAATGGCTGCCTCAAAAAGGGGCAAAGGAAAGGCTCTCATTATAAAGTCTGATTCAGAGTCATCATATTCTTATAATGATGATTCAGAAACTGAAAGTTTACCTGAAATAGATGCTCATGAAGAGATGATGAAATTGTGTGCTCTTATGGTGAAGGGTATCACAAAGATAGCCTACAGGAAATTTAGAAAAGGCAAGAGGTTTTCCAGGAAAGGTGTAAGTTCTGATAAGAGAGGGTTCAGGAAGTCTAAAGGTAAAGGAAAGTCTGACAGATGAGATAACTCAAATGTTAAATGCTACAATGGTGGTGAAAGAGGCCACATATCTCCTGACTACAAGAAAGGAAAAAGTGACAAAGGCAAAGCACTTGTCACAAAGAAGAAAAGATGGACAAACACTTTAGATTCTGAACATGAGGTGAACTATGCCTTGATGGAAAATGTTGATAGCAGCCCAGAAACTGCTGAATTGAAGGTACCTCAAACAACTTATACTTTTCATACTGATAATATTAACCGAGTTGAGATTATATCTTAAAACCATGTTTATTAGTTATAGAGATCAAACTTTAATATGTGAAAGATTAACATCTGAAAATTCTGCTTATAAAAAGAGAAATGATTATTTAGAAAACGAGTTAGTTATTCTTCATCAAACTAAGAAAGAAAAAGATGATGCTTTATATGTTAGAGATGAAGTGTTAAAATTAAATGAATCTCTAAAAGCTGACTTAGAAAAGGAAAGAGAGATTATCAGAACTTGGACTAACTCTGGCAGAACAACTCAGAATTTATTAAGTAGTGGAAACTGGAAAGAGGGCTTAGGTTACGGAGATGATAAAAGTGAAAAAGGAACTGAACAAATTGAGTCAATTATTGTTAAACAGAATGCTAAGCCAAAGGTAAATCCTGTTAATTTTGTAGCAAAAACTGTAAAGTCTGATTCTGAAAAGATGAAAGAGACTATGACAGAAGTCAAAGATAAGTCAACTTCTGACAAATTAAAACAGGATAAACCAGCTGAAGTCAACATAGGCTTAATGACAAAGAAGCAGCTTAAGCATAAGCTGAAAGAGATTAGGAATGTCAACAAGGTAAAGGAAGCTAGGAAAAATAGGAATGGAAAGGAAGGTGTGAATAAAAGCAATAACTATATTCCTGTTCCTAAAGCTCCAATAAAGAAATGTTACAACTGTGGAAACTCTAACCATCTTATTTCTTTTTGCAGGAAGAATAAAGATATAAACTTTTTACCTCCTAGATCAAGAGTTAAGAGTCAGTCTGTTAGGTTTAATCCACAAAATCCTTGCTTTCATTGTGGTAGTTATGGCATTCCATTTATACTTGTAAGGAATATTATAGTCTGTACTATGATTATTATCAAATAAAACCATCTTTGAAGAAAGTTACTTTAATTCCTTCTAGTGTAAAGTCTGATGCAAAGTCTGATATAAATCTTGATAAACAGCATGTTAGCATAAACTCTGAAATTAAATCTGCTGCAAATGCTAAAAAACTTAAACAGGTTAAAGGATCCAAGCAAGTCTGGGTCCTTAAAACTAACCAATAGTGGTCTTTGTGATTGCAGGGCAACATGAAAGATATCCTAGTGCTGGACAGTGGATGTTCAGGACATATGACTGGAAATAAAGCCCTGCTATCAGACTTTATGGAGAAAGCTGGCCCCAGAAGTTTCTTATGGAGATGGCAACATGGGAAAAACTCTGGGATATGACAATATCAATCTTGGGAATATCATCATCAAAACAATAGCCCTTGTCTCAGGACTTAAACATAATCTGCTAAATGTGAGTCAAATCTGTGACAGAGATTATCATGTGGATTTCTTTGAAGAACACTGTGAAGTTGTAAGTAAATCTACAGGCAAAGTGGTTCTGAAAGGTTACAGGCATGGTAACATTTATGAAGCCAGACTTTCAACAGGCTCTGATGGTTCTGCAATCTGTCTGTTGAGTAGAGCATCAATTGAAGAAAGCTGGAATTGGCACAAAAGACTCTCTCATTTAAATTTTAACAAAAGAAATGAGCTTGTAAAGAAAGATCTTGTGAGAGGACTGCCAAAATCAGTATTTGCTCCTGATGGCCTTTATGATTCATGTCAAAAGGCAAAACAAAGAAAATCTTCTTTCAAGAGCAAAACTGAATCCTCAATTCTTGAGCCTTATCACCTACTGCATGTTGATCTATTTGGTCCAGTCAATGTCATGTCCATTGCAAAGAAGAAATATACTATGGTTATAGTGGATGAGTTCGCAAGATACACTTGGGTGTATTTATTATACAAGAAGAATGAAATTGCATCTACTCTAACTGATCATGTCAGATAGCTAGATAAGTTGGTCAAAGATTCTTTAAAATTATAAGAAGTGATAATGGCACTGAGTTCAAGAATTCAATTATGGAAGAGTTCTGCAAAGAGCATAGAATCAAACAGGAATTTTCTGCACCTGGAACTCCATAGAAAAATGGAGTTATAGAAAGAAAGAATAGGACTCTCATTGAAGCCGCACGAACTATGCTTGATGAAGCAAAGCTACCAACCTACTTTTGGCTTGAAGCTGTGCAGACTGCTTGTTTTACACAGAATGCTACACTTATAAACAAGCATGGAAAAACACCATATGAGATTGTGAAGAAAAAGAAGCCAAATCTGAAATATTTTCATGTATTTGGATGTAAGTGTTTTGTTCTTAAGACTCATCTTGAACAGCTGTCAAAATTTGATCTAAAAGCTGATGAAGGAATTTTTGTTGGATATCCAGTTTCCACAAAAGCCTTCAAAGTCTACAATTTAAGAACAAGGGTTGTCATGGAATCTATCAATGTATCTTTTGATGATAAGAAGATTACTGGACTTGAAGATTTCAATGATCATGATCAACTGAGATTAGAAAATAAAGATTTAAATTCTGATTCTGTAAATTCTGATGACTTAAACTCTGATCCTGTAAGTTCATACGGGTTAAGTTCTGATGTCATTGAAACTGTGGTAACAACTCCAAAGGAATATGCACCTGTCCAGGGGGAGCAAGATGAAGATACTACCACAACTTAAGACTCTCAAGAAGCATCAGAACCTGTCATTGGCTCTTCAAGTTCTGATTCATAAACTTCTGATGAGCTAAATTCTGATAATTCTGAAAACTCTAATTCTTCAAATCCTGAAGGATCTAACTCAAATTTTGAAGTCTCAGAGAGCATAACTACCGGGGGAGCATCAGAAAATGCTGATAAAGATAGCATGGATCATGGGGGAGAATCCAGTTCTAGAAATCAACTTCCTTCTGCAAGGAAGTGGACCAAATCACATACACCTGACTTAATAATTGGAGATCCTGAAGCATGTGTCAGAACTAGAACTGCAACATCAAATGAATGTCTCTATAATTCATTTATATCTCAGAATGAACCAAAGAAAGTGGAAGAAGCTCTTCAAGATGCTGATTGGGTGCAAGCAATACAGGAAGAGTTAAATGTATTTGAAAGAAATAAAGTATGGACCCTAGTGCCAAGACCAAAGAACAGATCAGTTGTTGGCACAAAATGGGTGTTCAAAAACAAAACTGACAGTGATGGAATAATTACAAGGAACAAAGCAAGGATGGTTGCTAAAGGCTACTCTCAACAGGAGGGTATTGATTATGATGAAACATTTGCACCAGTTGAAAGATTGAAAGCCATAAGAATCTTTTTGGCTTATGCTGCTCACAAAAAGTTTAAAGTCTTTCAAATGGATGTAAAAAGTGTTTTTCTAAATGGAGAATTGGAAGAAGAGGTGTATGTTGAACAACCTTCAGGCTGTGTAGATTCAAAATTTCCAAATCATGTCTATAGGCTTGATAAAGCACTTTATGGCCTTAAGCAAGCTCCAAGAGCATGGTATGAGACTTTAGCTCAATCCCTTCTGAAAAGTGGACTTCACAAAGGTACAATTGATAAAACACTGTTCTACCTCAACCATGGAAATGACTTACTTTTGGTACAGATATATGTTGATGATATCATATTTGCTTCTACAAATACCAAACTCTGTGAAAGGTTTGCAAAGCTGATGCAGTCAAGATATCAAATGAGTATGATGGGAGAACTTAGTTATTTTCTGGGACTCCAAGTCAAGCAAAATGAAGAAGGTACTTTTATCTGTCAATCCAAGTACACCAGAAATTTACTCAAGAAATTTTGAATGCAAGACAGTTCAACTGCATCCACTCCCATGGCCACTACAACCAAGTTAGATAAATATACTGGTTCATCAGTAGATATTACTAACTACAGAGGTATGATTGGCTCTTTACTCTATTTAACTGCTAGTAGACCTGATATCATGTATGCTACATGTCTTTGTGCAAGATTTCAGGTTGATCCAAGGGAACCTCATCTAATAGCTGTGAAAAGAATTTTCAAGTACCTCAAGGGTACAGCTGATCTAGGATTGTGGTATCTTAGAGAATCAGATTTTAAGCTAATAGGTTACTCAGATGCAGATTTTGCAGGATGCAAAATAGACAGGAAAAGCACAACTGGAAGCTGCCAATTTCTTGAGAGGAGAGAGTATATATATGGGAGTTAAAAGATTTTCTAATCTTTTACCTACTTTTCTATTCTTAATCTCTTTTGTTCTTTCTCTCTCTAATATTCTCTGAACCTTTTTCATACAGGACTTTTATCAAACACCTTGTGCACACTATATTTTCTCACATATTTCTTACAGAAATGGCACCAAAAGACATTATTTTCAATGGAGCGAAGTTTGTCCCCAACAATTACTTGGCTATTCTTAGCAAGAGTGAAGCCCCATCAGATTTTCATTTCGTTCAAGACTTTTTGTCTCGATGTGAGATAGGTTATGCACTGACCCAACCAGACACATTCTCCGAAACTCAAGTGCTGGAATTATGGAGGTCAGGCGTGTATGATGATGGTAGTGCCAATGGGTCTCCAAGTATTGTATTTACAACAGGGGAGGATGACCGTGTGGTGACTTTGACCACAATTAGACATGCACTTCATCTACCAAAAAACTACACATATTCAACAGTTGAAGAGCCAGTTCTTCAACAGCGAATGGCCAATCTGGGCTATGAGAAGACTCTAGTGAAGCTGGGACAGTTGAAGAGACCCCATATAAGGAGGGAATGGAGTTTCTTCTTCGACTGCATCACCAGGACTTTTGGAAATAAGTGTTCAAATTTTGATGCAATCCCAATTCTCAGTCAACAAATTGGGTATGCTCTCATAAATCAAACTCATTTTGATTATGCAAATGTTGTTTTAGGCTTTATTGGGGATAGGATGACAGAAGACAGAAACACTATATATTTTGCTAGATTCTGTTAGCTTATTTATAGTTCTTGTTGTTCTGATGCACCCCTATTAGCTAGTGAGTTAATTGAACCATTTAAGCTAGCAAAGAGAGCATTTACTGACTTATTATCTGCTGATAATAAGAAAATTGTTTTGAGACCCCTCCAAATCCCACGATCTGTTAAACAGTTTTTGGTAAACTCTGACCCATCCACATACACTGCTTTATATCCTGATGTCCTACCATCCCAACCTCCATCAGAACCTCCAACCACTACACAACCAATCATTTCTCAACCACAACCACAACCTACCATCAGGACATATTTCAAACCAACACAGTCATCTCAACCTCAACCATCATCACATACAATCAGACCTTCACCTTCCAGGCCAAAAAGAACAAAGTCTGTTCCTCAGCCTCCACAAAGGAGAAGGAAAATGATTCTCAGGGATGAATCTGATAGTGAAGAGGAAGCACAGGTTCATGCATCAGAACATGTGACAATTGAAGCTGAGAATGTCACTTCTCAGAAAGAAACTGCAGCTCAAGATTCTGATTCCTTGAAGAGAAATAGAACTGCTAGTTATAATGCTCAAGCAACTCCTTCATTGGAAAGGAGATTAAAGAAAATGAGGGCTAAGAGGCATTTGGCTAAGCCTCCATCAGAAGATACTGAAGAAGCTGAGGAAGGAGATCAGGAATCTCTGATCTCAAAAGAGCCAATTATCATTGAATCTCTGCCACCTTCAGCTAAAGACAAAGACACTGTTCCTGATACAGTGGTTACACCTCCAGTCTCTCCTCTTCATGAAGATGTTACAGTTGAAGATTCAAGCTTAAATCCTAAAATTGACATCAATAGGTTGCACATTCCTACTATTCTGTATTTGGAAGATCCTAAGCAGCTCAGCAATCTCCAACTCATTCTCCAATCTTAAATACTGATGCTGAGATACTATCTACACCAATTCTGGATCAAGAACCTGAAGATCAGAATTTAGATGAAATTGAATCAGAAACTCCTTTAGCCTCAAACACTGTTGTTTTATCAGAGGATAATGAGTCTTTATCAAGCTCTGGAGACAGTGTCTCAGTACATACTCCAACTCCTGTACTTGAAAAGGAAGCATTGGTCAAGAAATTTGTTGAACAGGATGCTCCTGTACCTTGGGATGAAACTCATAAAGGAGTAGAGTGGACCAAGAAGTGGAATGAATCTGATTTCAGTCCAAGCTCCAAAGTCCTGACATACCATATTGGTAAAGCTGATGAGTTGCTCACAAATACTGATTTTAAGACACAACTCAAAATTACAGCTCTGTCTACCAAGAACCTTCAAGGTCTACACTATGCTACTCAAGAAAAGGTTGATAAGCTTCTTGAAAAAGCTGAAAAGCTAGATATGGAGATGAAGCTTGACAAAAAGAGGTTTATCAGACCTATTTCTGAAAAAGTCGAAGCAATTGAGAAAGTTCAAAGTAAAGGGAAGAGCATCAAGGTTTCTTCAAGGAAACTAATTAATGAAGCAAGCAAATCTTCTACTCAAAAGAAGACAAGTTCTGAAGATGCTCAAACTCAAAATCTGATAGCAAGTACAGAAACTCAAAATCTGATATCAAGTTCTGATGAGCAAGGTCTGACAAAACCTGATGTTTTGATACAAGGTGGAAGTCAAGATTCTCAAAAGTTCATGCAAACTCTGAAGCTCAAGGGAAAGCAGACTACTGTCTACCACAAGGATCCCAAGATTCAGACACTTGATGAGTAAATTGATAGAAGATTATTTCTAAAGCATAATCCAGGAATGGATTTAGAAAATCTCAAGGAGGAAGAAGCTAGATTTAAAGTTAAAAAGAAAAATCTAAAGCCAAAAGCTTCTGTTGCAAAGAAACCTCTAAGGCCTAAGGAAAAAGGCATTGTGATCAAGGAGAAGTCACAAACTGAGGCATCAAAGCCCAAAACAAGATCACAGATTGAGATTGATCCCAAACACAAAGGAAAGGGAAAAGTTGATGAACCAATCAAGCCACAGAAGATGAAAATTCCTCAAATTTTGATGAAACCTGTGTGCAAAATAGTTCAAGTTACTGATGATATTCTTGCTGAAGATACAGATGTTCAAACTCTAAAAAGAAAGAAGATTTCTGAAGAATCAAAGACAATCTCTGACAAGGCTCAAGTTGTTCAGAGTGAAGAACAGCAAGCTATAACAGAAACAGAAAGTTCTGATAAAGTCATCAAGTCAACCTCTGACAGTGCTCAAGTTGATTTAGACAAAATGGAAGTAGCTGATAAAAAGAAACTTCTGTGGAAAAATGTCAAACCATCAGATCCAAAGAAAAGCCAATTACTGTTTACTTTCATGAATATTGGGTTAAATGCTAGAGAACCAAGAGACAAGGTTGGGCTAGGTTCTGATGAAGCTAAGATTAAAACAGGAGTTGAAGTTGCTACTAGAGATCCATTTCTATTGACTGACAGACCTCTTGAAGATGTTACACAGAAACACCTTGATAAAGTTATATCTGTTCAAGTGGTACTGGATGCTCATAACAAGCACAACGTTAAGGAAAATATGATTCTATTTCTAGAAGATGGAAGGACATATTAAATGTCAGAATCAGATGTGCTGAACAAATCATTGAAAGAACTTTAATTCATTCATTACCTTTTAGAGGTAAAGTCTGATATTACCAGGCACTACAAGAAAAATATAATCAGACAACGGTTAAAAAAAATACCATTGTCCTAAAAAATACAACAATGGTGAAATGATTTTACAAAAAAAATAGTTGTGTGAGCTTAAGGACAAATAATAGTTATCTATCAGTTCAAAAATTGTTGTCTTTGTTATGCACTCCCATGGAATCAGACAACTGTGCACAAACTAAACTGTTGTCTTAGAATACTAAGATAACACGCTAGAACTATTGTTAAATAACAACCATTTATCAGATTAAGATAATGGTTTTGCTGCTTATGTTGTGTAATTTGGACAAGTGCTTATTCTTACCCTTGTCTCATCAAACATCAAATAACTGTGCCTTTATACCATTGTTAAAAGGAAAGGCCACAAATAATGGTGTTTTAAAGCATTATATTTATAAGATTCACAAAACGGATTTATAACACGTTGTCTAAACACCACACTTCAAAGATACTTTTAGAGGTTGTTTTGAATTTTTTTTTCCTTCTCCCTCATATTTTAATTTAATCTCCCGCAAAATTTTAACAACTCACCAGTTTACTTTTTTCATCTCTCAACTAATAGACAACGGTTTGAGATGTAAAAAACTTGTTAGAAACTAAAACACACAATGGTTTGGTTCTTCATGCATGTTGTCTAAACTGTAGGTAGAAGATGGTTTAATAGATTATCTATAAATTGTTGTCTCTGAGTAATGTTGAAATGAAAAAAATGAGTTATATATATGTCAAATCCCCAGAAAATTAATCCAAAAGCAGCCAACCAATGACTACCTAACAAAATATCATCCAACCAATATAGAGTAGTAAAAAACCCTCAATCAAGTTGGTAAATCAGAATATTTCCTCAGGTCAACAACTAATTTCAATTGGATAATTCATAAACCAAATTCTATTACCATTTGACAAGATAATTAATCGAAAAATATAAAACCTAATTGAGCTCTCATGATGCCATATAAAGCTTCCAAAAGTAAGCGACAAAATGTAACAATTTGTTGGCAGAGAAGAAGCAGGGTATCATATATTGAACCCCTTATTCGATCCAGAATTCCAACCAAAACCTTGACAAGCGACCAACTATTTTAATTAATCATGTCCATAAAACCAATAATGCAATCAAACAGGCTTTTCCACGAAAATGGGCAAAAACGGGCAACAATGAAATCCGGCTCAATAATCACATTGATCACTGAAAGAAAAATAAAAAAACTGAACATGGTTACATATTTAAGATTAACAGGGTTTATGGCCCATCAACACTACTGTCCAATAATTAGATGACACTGAATCCAACACATAAATGCCAGACAGTCCAAACAATCAAGAAAAAGGGGAGCGATAAATTAAAAAATGACAAATTCCAGTATGATAAATCATTTATAAAAATTAAAAAAAAAACTGCTAACTTCATATATATTAAAACAGTAATCGTAATTGACACTGATTAATTAAAATATCAAATTTTGATAAATAATAATTCGAGAAATAAAAAAAGATTTAAGAATAAATAAATTATAAAAGGAAGAGAGGTAACACATGTTGGGGTAATTTTCTAGATAATTAAACTTAAAAGAAGGTAATATTTACCATCATGGGAGTTGAATCCATTCATCTTCCTCCAACATATAACTAGCTTTTTCCTCATCAAGTTCGTCAACATTGGGAAACATTGGCAAGTGCAGCTCATTCTCAAGTTTTATTTCTATTGATCCATCATTTTCATCGTCACATTGTTCATAACAGTTCTTTTCCGGTAATTTCAACACAATATACCAATGTTTTTTAAGAGGATCATCAATGTAACAAACCTGCTTAACATGTTTCCCTAGCATGAATGGATCATTTACGAAACCAAATTAACAATTGTATATCCCAAGTCATCTACCTTAACCCCCTGGTTCATATCTACCCAATTACAATGAAATATTGGGACTCTAAATTTGTTATAGTCCAACTCCCATATACTTCTTATAACTCCATAGTAGGTCTGTGAAGTATGTTCAATATTTTTCTCCTTACCCTGCACAAGCATTGTATCTGTAATGACACAGACACCACTACACTGAACTTTTCGAGTGTCATCACGCTCCTTGGTGCTAAACGTAACACCATTGATTTTATATCCGCTAAATGTGGGGACATTCTTGTTGGGCCTTCAGCAATTCACCTTATCTCCTCAGGTATGTTATTATGGTCATCCAACAATTCTGATTCAATCTATTTAAAACAAATAGATAAAAATTAATTATATTTTCATATTAAAATTAATTCTGAGACTAAGTGTGTTCCTGGATATTTTCAAATTCCTCTGTTTCATTTTTTAACCATCATAATCAAATTTTAAAAAAATACTATTTTCTATAAAAAATCATGTTTGCTTGAATAAACAAATAGCAAATACATTTACCAGGAAAATATAAACTAGGCCTATTTATGATGTTTTTATTCAAATAACAATCATACCTTTTTCCTGAACTATTTGTGAAATTCTGCATTTTGCTTGTTTTTAAGCCAGTCTTTATCATTTTCATGTTGTTGCTATCTTGTCATCAAATATGCCATATGCTCGCTACGAGAAAAATCACTTTCTTTAGTATATTAATCAAAGTGCAGAAAATATTGAAATAACACACACTTAAATGTCACTAACTTACTCAAAATATGGTCTAATGTCAGTTGTATTTTGGAGAAAACACAAATGTGCTAGATGCAAGTCCTCGTCGCTCGGCTTTATCAATGCTGCACCAGATAGAGGTCTTGCATTCTACTCATGCTTTGCATTTTGTGAAACTCCTACGGTAGATTTTTCAAAATTCACCAACCACTCCACCGCCTCTTCGGCAACGTATGCCTCGGCAATACACCCTTCGGGATGAGCCGGTTTCCGTACATATCCTTTAAACGCTTTCAGATATCTTTTGAAGGGATACATCCAATGAAGAAATATTGGCCCACAAAGTTTAACCTCTCTCACGAGATGAACTGAGAGATGGATCATCACATCAAAAAACGAAGGGGGAAAGTGCTTTTCGAGTTGGCACAGTGTTTCCACTAACTCACTCTACATTTTTTCCAACTTGTCTACATCGATCACTTTACTACAAATTTCCTTGAAGAAAAGGCAAAACCTAATAATTGTGCACCTGACTTGTTTTTGTAGTACTGATCGAATTGAGATTGGAAGCAAATGATGCAATATCGTGTGACAATCATGAGATTTCATTCCAACAAGCCGAAGATTTTCCATGTTTACAAGATTCTTGATATTTGAACAAAATCCATCTGCCAACTTCATTTTAAGAAATGATGAACAAACTATTTTTTTCTGCATGCATTAAGTTCCATGACGCCAACGGTACCTTCTCTTTATTTCCAGGAGTCTTTGGTCTCAGCTCCGTTCTTATTCCCATTTCAGCCATATCTAGACGGACAGATTCCCTATCTTTTGTCTTCCCCGGAATATTTAGTAAAGTTCCAAGCAGGGCTTCGCATATATTTTTCTCGATGTGCATCAATTCGAGAACATGCCTAACCGGAAAAAATTCCCAATACTCAAGTTGGAAGAATATTGAAACCTTTTTCCAAACAGGTCGAGGTTCACCTTTCTTCCATCGTGATTGCCGTTGTTTCTTTCCAAATGCATGGGCCCTTAAATGTTGTACTCTTTGAAAAACCTCTTCTCCAGTTAATGGAACAGGGGCGACCCCCTTCTTCACAGTATTATCAAAAGCTGATTTCTGCCTTCTATAAGGATGATTACGGGGCAACATCTTCGATGCCTCATAATCACCGTCTTACGGTAATTAACCAGCCTAGTAGCTTTTATTTCATCAATACAAATAGTACTCACATTATACCCTTTAATAACATTTCCTGATAAGTTCCCTAAGGCAGGACAATCACTTATTGTCCATAATAAAATGCCCCTAAGCATGAAAGACTCTTTCTTAAAAGTGTCGTACATTTGTTTCCAACTCCACAAATCTTGCAGATCTTCTATTAGTGGTTGAAGGAACACGTCGATATCATTTCCAGGCTCAGTCGGTCCACATATTAACAAGCAGAGTATAATATACCTTCTTTTCATACAAAGCCATGGAGGAAGGTTATAAATTGATAGCAAAACAGGCCAGCTTGAGTAATCAGTGCGGTTTCCATGAAAAGGATTGAAACCATCGGAAGCTAAAGCTAAACGAAGGTTCCTAGTCTCTGATGCAAAATTAGGCCATTTTTGGTCGACATCCTTCCATGTTTTTGAATCAGCTAGATGCCTCATTTTACCATCCTTTTGTCGCTCGGTGTCATGCCACGTCATGTCCTTTGCAATGTGAGGTGTATTGAATAAATTTCATAATCTTGGTATCAGTGGGAAATACTATAGAACTTTAGCAGGGACCCCTTCAAGTTCATCTCTTTTTTTGTTCAATTTCCATCTAGAAGCCTTACATACGTGACAAGTAGTATGTTCTTCATCTAAATCGCCACGGTATAAGAGACAATTATTCGGACATGCGTGTATCTTTTCATACCCCATTCCTAATGCACATAAGGTAAACTCGATTTAAAGAAGCTATTCACACGTACCTTCTGAAAAGTGAATAGCACCTTAAATCGAGTCTGAAATAATCCGAAGGCATATAAGGAGCCAAGGTAAACTCGATTTAAAGAAGCTATTCACATGTACCTTCTGAAAAGTGAATAGCTTACTGAAATAATCCGAAGGCATATAAATAGCTTATTTAAACTAATCTAGTTGTTATCTATTGTACATATAAATAATAAAGCATGTAGAAATTACATATAACAGCATACTTCCGCTGAATGGAAGTATGAAAAGATTAGGGTATGAAAAGATTTAAGGTGCTATTCACTTTTCAGAAGGTATGTGTGGATAGCTTCTTTAAATAGAGTTTACCTTATTTAATTCATATAAATAGCTTATTTAAACTAATCTAGTTATCTATTGTACATATAAATAATAAAACATTTAGAAATTACATATAACAGCATACTTCCACTGAATGGGGAAGTTGATAATGAACCACAGTCCCGACACCAAGTATATGAATTCCTCTTGCTCCAATACCAGTTGCAACCAGTATGCCATCCTTATTTCCTCAAAAACTGTCTATAGCCTGCAGTAAACAGACTGTTTTAAACCAAAAAGTAATTATGTGTACAAAGATACCAGAAAAGAAATAAAAAGAAGCTGACTACTTAAGAATACCTAGTGGTAGGGCTCCCCCACCCTTTTAAAACTAGAGTTCAGAGGGCACTATGTCGACTTGTAGAAAGATCACCCTAAAACTGATCAATAGCAGACGCCAAATCACTATCGACTTTGTAGAAGAAAGCAAGAATGTTGAGTGTGACGGAGTTCGTTACTACCATATTTTTTCTAGACAAATAGCTAAGTAGGGTGATATACACCTTGATTAACAGGTCAATTTTCTGAGATTTTAAATATATAGAGGTATGCACTTATTACCCCCACCGAATGCAGTTGAAGGCTTTAAGCACACCAAGGCGCATAAGTGTTGAAAACGTGAATGGACTCAACTATATTTGAAAGCCGATCATTTTATTGATATTGGTAAATTAAGTTCGTTTAGTGATATTATGGATTAAGTGGATAGTTTGTCAGTTATGTGTTGTATGTAATATTAATTGTGGGTGACTCAGTTATGATTGAGGATTATTTGTATTATTAATTACTAGGTCATATCATTTTGTTTTTTCCTTCAAAACTGATTTTTTTGAAAAATTAATTTCATAAATATTTAAATTATATTTAAAATTATTTTTATACCTTTATAATTTCAATAATTATTTTTGGGAATCTATAAAATTTAAAAACAATATTTTGTCAATTACTTATCCCTAAATGATTTTCTAATTGTATTTAAGTGTAAATTTATTATTAAAATCAAGAATATTTCAAAAATCATGAAACTTATATTTTATTAGTATTTGAATTTTCTAGAATTTTAAAATTATTTTGGAAATTTTTTAAATTATATTCACCCACACATTTGTTCGTTAAGTCGTAAAATGCGAGTATGATGCACAATTCAAAAATGTTTTAGAAATTATTAAAATTTTATTTTATTAATTTTAAATATTCTGAGAATTTTAGAAGTATTTCAGTAATTTTTTGAGTTAGTTTCACTCGCAAGTTTGTTCGCAAAATCACGAGATGCGGGTTTAATGTTAAATCCAAAAATAACTTAAAAATCATGACATTTAAATTTTACTAGTTTTTGAATATTTGAGAAATTTTAAAATTATTTTGGTATTTTTTCGAGTTTTATTTGTGCACACCTTGGTTCGTTAGATATCGAAATATGGTATGAAATTGGGATTTGCGGAAAAGGAGACACGCGTCGATTGTGTTTAAATGACCGGTGGAAGTGGTTGGTTTATGTCTGTTGCAGCGTTGCTTTTACAAAAAAAAAATGAAAACACACGACACAGATATACAGACGTCTTCCTCCATCTTTCCTTTTCTTTTCCGCGCCGCCCCCATTCCTCTTCTCTCATCTCTCCCTCTTCTCTCTGCTCTCTTCCTCTCCATATATTTATTTACTTTTATTTTCAAAAATTCATATCATACAAACCGTCCGTCCAAATTTTAATTAATATATATAGAAATGATCAACGCTTCGATATCTGCGCATAAGTATATATATTGCTAGATTTTGAGAAGAAAATTTGCGGAGTATATTTTCCATTTTAATTTATTTTTCGGGGCGTAGAAAAAGAGTTTGACGGTGTTGATTACTCCACATGGCATTTCAACATGTGTATGTCTATGGCTTTGGCTATATTAATTTCGGATTTTTATGGAGATATTTTCCGGACATCAGATAATCTATTGGGGTGATCAGAATTTTTTTTGGGTAAGGATTTGGAGACTCCTCTTTTGTACTTAGATATATTATAGCATGTTAGTATTTAGAAAATTATCCCTTTAGTTAATTGATTAATTCATTTAATCAATTAATTTTATTTGTAAATAGTTGAATGAAGTGTAATTATTTATAATTGAGCCAAATAATATTTTAAAATTATTTGAGCTTTTAAAAGTATATAAAGGTATTCAATATTCAATTAATATTATTACCAATTAATTTATTCTTATTTTATTCATAATAAATAGACCGTTTTTCCGTTTAATATGAAACGAACGCGTCTAGACTCATAAAAATATTCCGCTTTCATTAAAAATACTTCTGAGACCCAAATTCTTTTGTTTCGAAATGTTGCTTATTTTGCGAGTTATTCTGAGTCGATTATTGATCGATAAATCATTTTTTTGACCCGGTTTCAATTCTAAAAGTACCTAGTCAAATGTTTTGACGAACCAAGTCATGTGTTATATGAATCATGTGATACATGGATTATGTATGTACATGCTATGTGAATAACGTGTGTATGTGAGTCAAAAGTCTTGTATCTGACTATTTTCTTTATGTGTAGGCTATCGTATGGATAGACGATAGGTTTTAACGCGTAGTTCGTTAATTAACTATCATGTAGACGATTAAGATGTATCTTTTAATTATAGATACGAATTATTCTAGTTGATTAGGAATGAAATATTGTGGTATTGGATATCTGGTTTCTGGCAATCGTAGGAGCAGCATATCTATGAATTATTGGAATTAAAGATGGTGATGTCTTGAGATGCTAGACTGAGATAATTGTGTTGCTGCGAGTGTGACTAACTGCTAAAAACCAAAGGAAAGTTTTCTAGGCTATTCTAATTCCAGAATAGTTCAATATTCTATATATCCAACTACTTATGATTATGCAAGTAGTGTTTCTCTATTTTCAGTTCAGAATAGATAAATATTTTACATATCGCTGAGTTAATTGTTTATTATGCAAGTACTCTTCTGATGTTCTAAGTTCGGAATAGTTAAGTGTTTTTACTTTTCCAATCACTGGATTTATAAATATTTTAGATTTTGAGAAAAATGGTTTTGTTGAGAGTATTCTTGCCCAATTAAATGGGGGAATAAAAATGTATAAAGGTGTCGATTATCATGACCCCTTTCAATAAAATATTTTAAGATTGGATGGTTGCGTAAGAGCCTGCGACGACGGTCTAGTGTGAGCTATGTATTATACATGATATAATACATTTCTAGGCAAATATGTGCCTTTGGTACCCTTTGTTTAGTTAGATATACTTCGACATACCGGTGTTGCTCCGCGGCTGATCACCAGTGGGTTTAGTCAAGTGATTTGGAATTATCGAAAAGAGTTTTGAAAAAAAAATAAAAAAAAATTATCTGTGGGAATTTGGATATCTTGTTTCCAGAACTGTAACCTTATAAGATCTTGGAGTAGTTTGGGGTCAAGATGTTATATTCCAATATTAAGAACATAACTTCTGCTTACATATAACCAAAATCTAAATTCCTTTTAAGCTAATATGTATATTCATTCTAATTAGCGAATATACTCTTAAAATAAAATATTGTAAAATCTAAATTGATTTCTTAAGTTAATTAATCTAATACATTCAAAGTAAAAGAAAATGGTCGGAGACGTTCATTTAAAAATGATACTCACATAAATATACATTAATTCCGACCCGATTGGTACCTTTAACCATAACTGAGTTTACTCTTGATTAGTTAATAGCCGTCAGATATACATAAGATCAACCAATCTGATCCGTTGATATAGGATGATACTTATATATATATCACATCATGTATTCATTTTAGGGATGTACACCCCTTTACCGCCGCTCTCTCTTGTTTATACATCTTATCAAACCATCTCTTTCTTTGGCTTAATCTCTTGATTTCTCCAGCGATATTTGTAAAATTAACTAGTTTATACATCGAAGAGGATGGTTCAATAGTTGTTTATGTGTATTTATGTCAAATTATGAGATATATAATCACTTCCCGTTTCCATTCAAACAATCAGGTTTGCAAAACTTGTCTCTAGAAGTTTATCATATTTTACGAATACTTTCAATCATCTTTATATAGGAAATCTCATTTTTTATTCTTTAGATTATCCCTCGGTACACATCCAACCATCTCCTTCTTGGTATATATCTCAAAATTTTACAATCTCTTTAAATCGATATATGTGTTGAAGTATTAATTATGTACAAACGTAAGTCGTTCTTCATCACTTGATTACATCCTACATAACACAACACTATGACCAACAAGAATCATAAAACATTTTGTCACCATGTAATATTGTTATTTATTTATACATGATTTATTATTTTTAACTGGTTTGCGAATTTTTACAGATTTTCAATATTCTGCGACGGATATTTTCATGCAAATTGAATTGCATCATGACTTTGCTCAATTTCGAAGGTAAGCTTTATTTAAATTTCTTAATTTTGAAGATAAGTGAATTTTTTATTGCCTCGGTTAGGTGTAATTGAAATCAAATTTTTGAATTTATATTTTTATCCAGCCGAAAAGGATTTAGTTCAGATTTAGTTTGCTCCTAAATAAAAAATGAATCCATATTCGAACACAGCCAAAAATCTGAATATATGTTTATACATAGCGTATTGTTTCTTTTGTTCGATTTCCAATTCATTTTCAAATTAACATCAGCCGTGTCCTGTGACTTAATGACAACAATTTTGGATATTGGTGTAAAGAGATTTGGATCAACCTTACGTATTTACTTAACATGATCCTTACCCCAGTTTGATATGAGTTTTCTCCCCCAAAATATACATAGTAAATATTCAGTATTCGAGCATGATTTGAAAATCTTTATTGCTAAGTGACCAATACGTATTTACTTATATGTTTATGAATTATTTGCAGTAAACAATGAAGTAAATGCTCCAGAAAAGATGGATGTCTCTATACCATGGTTGACTTATGGGTAATACTCCTTCATATATTTTTCATTTATGCCAAACTTTTCAACACTACACTTTAGATATTTTTATTATGTTGCTCTAATATTTACCATTACATGTACACTCGCATGTACCCGCTACCAATTCCATGCCAATATATTGAACCTGAATTATTATAAATAGAGTTGGCTATGAACGTGTAGATGGTGAACAACTCGGCCTGATAATGACATGGTTCGTTAAGAACTTGAACTCAAATATAAGAATGTGTGGGTTAAGCTAACAAGCTCGGGCCGAGCTATTAACATGTGTGGCTTGAGCTCGACACGAGATCATTAGACTTAAACTTGGCTAGTTAAATTTCATAAAATTGAGATATATCCTTATTGTTAATATTTTAAGTTTAAAATTACACTCAAATATGTAATACGTGAATCCTTTGAGAATAATAAATTCAAATGCAAGCTTTTTCAGCTGTGTTGGAACTATTGGAACTAATAATTATAGTGGTCCTAGTGGGCGGGTTTGAACTTTTTTTAAAACTGATAATTATAGTGGTCCTAGTGGGCGGGTTTGAACTTTTTTTCAATATTAAATGTTACATTTCACTAGCTGTTCGTTAACGGCACGAGTATGTCTTGGATTGTTTTTAATTGATTCAGAATATGCTATATTTTCATATTTAGTGATAAGAAATCATTGATCAATGTAATCCTTTCATTGTGTTTTCTACTGGGGAAAATACTCCAATATAAACAAGCCACTAAATTAGATAAGTACTTTAGGGAGAGAAGAAGAAAGTGAGAAAGATGACGGCTGGGCGGATCATTGTAACGAGAAAAGGAATGATGTTAGTTATATATACACAATTATTTTACATTTTGTTTGACAATATTTTCTTTATAATTTTGCGCAATATAAAAATTGACCAAAAAATTCATTAGAACGAATAGAAATGAATTACGACGAAATGTCACTTTTGTGTTTCTCGAATGCTAAAAAAAATGTTTCTCAAGCTTGTTTATTGATCCTTTACAAAACAATGCGACAGAATGGAAGATGGCAAGCACGACAAAATAATTTTTTTTAAAAATTATGTTTAAATAAATGTAAAAAGCAAATTTTAAAACTCTGTTAGTAAACTGAAGGTAGGTTTGAGTGCCAGATCAAGTTCGTAAAAAAAACAACAACAAAATCTAGGGTTGCCTTTAATTGATCTTTATACTTAGAATTACGGAGTGTGATAGAATAAGGAGGACATATATGTGGTCTGGAAGGTAATTCTTCTTCTATGAACATTGGCTTGAAGAGAAAAATGAAAATGATCATAGTACCAGTGTGATCTTCGTGGATCTGCCGGCTTAAACAAGGCACCTTGAACCATTAGGTATAACTGCCTCATAAAAATTTTAGGTTTTCAATTTTCTATGACAACATGCTCCAATTTTTGGTTGAGATTTGTAGTGTGATTAATATTTGACTGATATTTGATTTGTAGTATGATTTAATGTATTTTGGGATTTACTATATTTTTTAGTTCACTTACATATTTTACCCGAATTTGCAGAGTGAACTTGGAAGTGGTAGGCAGTCCAGAGAGAATGCCAAAATCTAGTGAGGAAAACAAGATAGAAAGAATCCTGAGGTTCCCATGTTGCAAATTCTAGGAGATTTACAGTTTTCATGGTTGTCATCTGAATTGTTGTCTTTATAGATTCAGAATTTGATGAGACGATTATGAAATACATGTGCTTTATATATGAGCTTCTATAACTGATCGATCAAATTTGAAATTAAATTAGGATTAATAGTTGTTGACTTGCTATATTGCGTAGATAGTATTTATAAGGTTGATAGAGCTGCATATTAAGAACATGACTACAAGATACATGTGCTTTTTACATCAAAAATAAGTTGATACATGAGCTGTATAAAACATTGCTTCTTTATAGGAACTAATTTCAGAATATTAGTCTACTACTACAATCAAGCTCATTGATGGCTACCACTTCCAAGTTCACTCTGAAAATTCTTTGCAATTGTTTAACTATCAGGTCTTTAGGTTGTAACTTGTACATATGTCAACTTTTTTCAACAATTAGGTTTTCTTTACTTATATTTGGTTTTATCAAGAGTTGTGATTTAATACCTATGTTGATCACATTAGAGGGTTATTAATCATAGAAAATATTATCAGTTTCCCAATATTAACTATGTAACTTCTACTTACATATGAACTAATTCCTTAATGAAAAACGCATTTCAATATACATGTATGTAATTGTCTTGTTGATTAATGATTAAAATCAATAAGCAAAGCAAACTCCCTTGGTAGAGAACATGCAAAAAAGGGTTATGGAAAAAATCATTTATAGACAAAAAAATTACATTAAATATTTTCACAACAACATTAAAAATAATAGTTTTAAAATTTCAATGTTAAAATGGTTTTAAATTGAACCCTAAATATAAGTTATAAATTATATGTATTATTCTTAACATGATATTAAATTAAATTTATAATTGTTCAAAAAATATTTTAAAAAAATAGTAATTAAAACATTGCAGCATTGACAAAGTTACTAGAAACTTGCTCACTAACAAAATTTCAGCCAACAAATTACTATTTATAATCATATTAAAAATTCCTAAATATAGGACCATTACAATTTTATATTTTACTCCTTTTGTTTTAGCCTTTTCTTTGCTTTCTCCACATAAAAATGACCTGGCCCACTTAGTTGGGTTTGTAAAATTTTTAAATGGTCAACATAAATATATATTTTTGACCCAACCTTATTATTTATATATTGGGTTAGATCTGGTTGGTTCGGGTTGGCATAAATCCTTATCATGGTTTTATTCGGAAATAAGAATACAAAATTAAAATCTAATATTAATCTGTGAACAAAGAAAATTCTAACATACAATTCAAAATTGAAATTGTTTTTGACATGGGAGCATGACTGGAAGACCAGAATAGAAAAAATTGATGATCCAACATAAAATTTTGGATGAGTTGTAGAAAGAGTATACAAATATTCAAAAGATTATACATTAGCCGCTATTTAAAAAAATAAACAATTATACTACTATTATGATTTAAACAAAGTTCATTTAAAAAAAGACACATTCTTGTTCAAGTATGTAGCTTCTTTACCTGACATAAAACTGTTTCGAGGATTTTACTCTAATAATGTATTTTAACTTTAGTTGAAAATTATTTTTATATAATGTATGTAAATTACTTTATAAATTATATATTTATATATATATACACACACACAAATGATCAAATAAAACAAACTTAAAATAGAAACTAAAAATTAAATTACACCCTACGCACCTTCCGTTTTTAATTTGATATTTTCCGTCAAACGGTAGTTTTTTTAAAAATCCGACATCAATGCATTTTTATCCATCTCCGAACGATTAATCTACATACCATATATGATATGTTTGGATGTGATTCATAATTTTTTATTTTAGTTTCAAATTTTCATTATAAGAGAGTTTTTATTGAAGTAGCTATATATATAATCATATAATATATATAATGTAACTGGTTGGGTTGGGTTGGATAAAAGTTAAAATTTGTTAAATTGTAACGCAACCCAATCTATTGGGGTGAAACAAAAATGAATCCATTAATACTTCGAGTTGATCGGCTAAAAAATGGAGTGGGTTAGTTCGGTTTTACGGTTATTCGGATGTTTGTTCACTCGAGCATAAAAAACCCAAGTTATCTACAAAAAATAAAATTAAACTATAGAGAAAAATATGAAGGAACATTATGTTTTTTTCGCCTCTTTTCTTTTCTTTTTTTTATGTTGTCTAATCTTTTTCGATTTTCTGCTGCCCCTTCGAAATCCGTGTGAACTTGAAAACATATATGTAAGGAACATATTAGACATCCTTTTATTCAAGCATTATTCTCTTATTTTAGGAATTGCATGTTTTCAAGCTCTAAAATAAGACATGTTTTGCCATGATTTTATTTATAAAATCTAATTTTCAATTTTGTTTCAATTTATTTCTCTATAGGTCTACTCCACCGTTTGTGAAAAATGGAAGGTATAACCAGCAAACTCACGACAATAATGCCGCGGAGAGCAAACTTGACAAATATCCAAACTCGTGAATATGTCAGATAAATGACAAATTCAGAATATTGAATACATCAATATGCATCTAAGACTGCAGGACTAACATCAAATCCCTGTATTTTTTAAACGAAAAGGAGAAAATTGTTAAGGATTCATATGCAAGGATATTTTTTCGAAGAAGCCTAGTCAGCTATAATCATTTGGCTATATTAGAATCAATAAACAGAGGCCCACCAACCTAAAGTACCTCAAGAATGAAAGTTCACACGTTCTATTTTTAGTAAGTATTTGGTCTGCTTGAACTTATCAGATGAAAATGAAACATATGTAATTAATGTTTAGCTCACAAGCCTACCGCTTATACTCTGAGATTCTACTTTCATTATGCACATAATAAAATAAGTCAATAAGAAAAGGCTACTTGTTAGTTAAGCTTATTTTAGACTATATCTTCTAACGACATTTAATATACAAACGAGCAACGACGCCAAGATGGTGGTATTTACATTAGGGAGGATTAGACTAGGAGTTTAGTTTCGGTGCATTGTAAATTAGTGATTAATTTTTATTGTAACTTCTGCACAAATTCAAAATTGTAGTATATGTCCAATTATTTTATTTATATATTAAATGTCTCTTTAGACTTAATTACCTGTTTAAATATTTGAATGTTTCATTTTATATGGATGTGTACATGAACTTGATATATCTGTGACATATTCTGTCGCATCTCTAAAAATATTTGCAACAGAGTTGGTCGCAACTTGTGGAAATCCATAATAACGCTTGTGACAGAATATGTCCCAATATATGAGTAATTTACAACAGAGTATATGTCATAAGTTCGGGAAAGTTGTGACATAATTATATGTCATAATATTTTGTACGAAATCGAGTCCCATCTTAATCTTTCGACAGAATAACAACTTGTCACAGAATAAGAACTTAAGACTCTAACATTTGTGACAGATTTTTTCCGTCCCCTTGTAGTGATAATAAAAATTTAAAATAGACTGATTGGTAAAATCATTACTATATGTACTATCATTTTCCCAGGTTTTGTAAACTATAAAATATGGAGACTTAGTGATCTAGACTCTACAAACTCTTTCCAAGCTTCCAGCTACATCCGCCACGTCTTGGAATAACCAAATTCAGTCAATTATAGTCATAAACAATGTCATAATTTTCATAAATTTCTTTGATTTGTAACAATTTATTTTCCACTGTTTGTAAGAACATGACTCATGTATGGACCAACTAATCATGCATTAAACAAGATATATTATATGCAGAGGAAAAACATGTGCAAAAATTCTAAATATGCAAAATTTACATGCAATCTTTCTAACATCGGATGAGCGCAAGTAAAATTAAAAAAAAAAGAGGTTAGGTGAATAAAATTACCCCAGCTAGATACCGATGTGAGAATGTTTTAGGTTGCAATGGTCTAGAAAGAAGCATTTTGAGCTCCTATGATTCAGAGATACAACAAGTTTTGTGAAACTAGAAAAACAGGAAGAATAGAAAGTGTAGTTTCAGTTTTGTGATAAGTATCCCATAATTAAAGAAACATGTTAAAGCTTCTTTAGAAGAATTAAACTTGTTTTTATTGGTTGCAAATATTCACTTTCTCTTCCTCGATGTCATCGTCGTCCACAACCGTTAATTCAACTGATTCAGCATTACATTGCAACCAGCCTTTGCTCGCTTTTTTCTGGGATCAAGAGTCAAATATCTTTAGATGCATCAATAGGTAAGTGCAAGAAAAATAAATTACAGCTACAAGGCAGTATAATGCATTGCCATTAAAAATATGCCTGGAACTTGGGAAGGCAACAAAAAGTTCTGAAGTAACTTTACAAGTTGTAAAGTTTTTTGTTCATTTAATTATTAGATTTAAAAAGCAATTACAGTTAAATTATATTTGATCATTTTTTCAGCTGGTATTTGTATATAAGTAGTGCCAAGAAACTATTTCTCCTTCTTCTTAATCCTAATTAATGTACTCTGTGTTCTCAAGTAAGTTGGGAAGCTGCAAATACCTGGGATTCCTTCCTCGTAATCTTGACAATTTGACATGCAAGGGACATACGTTTTAGAACCTCTGGCATGTATGAGAGTTCTATCGGAAAGCGTTTAAAACTTTCCTGAAAATAGTAAGCAATTTTATGTAAGATACACTAAAGGCCAAAATAAGACATGATAAACATTAGTACCGCTATATATATGCTACTTTTGAATTCTACTTCTTTATTATTAACTTTTTTAATGAAAAAATAACTTTAGACTGTGTTGGGAACATATTATTAATTATTTTTTTACATGTCAGGTATTGTATTATAATGTCGACTTCTCAAGCATAGACAGAATTGAACGCCATCGTGTTAGGGAAAATACACACAAATATAGAACCAAACAAATAATACAAAACACACACATAAAATATGACGCATAAATCATTTGCTCTTATATTTTCTATATTTTTTCTTTAATTTACTATATTATATATTTAGTTTATGATAGTTTCATTATTCACACAGGCATGTGACACATGCGTGTTAGTGGGTACACATTTCGAGAATACATAACACGCATGTGTATCCCATATGTAATTTTTTAAAAACTTTTTCCATGTCTTCTAGCTAAATTTTTCTTAAGTATTTTTCTATTTTGAAAAACAGTGATAAGATGTTAATTTCAAAAAAAAAATATTTGGTAAGAAAATTTCCATAAATTCATCAATTTTCTTAATAAATTTCTCTTATGAAAAATTATTTAGCAAACAAATATATAAAAATCTAGCAAATATTTTTCTGAAAGTCTAACAAATGCACAAAGAACATTTTTCATAATGAGGTTTTTTAGAGTTCAACCAAACGCCAAAAATTTTAGAATTTTATCTTTTTGCAAAATATATGGAGCTTAAATATAACAACTTGTTAGATATATTTGAGATATGATATCTAATATGATTCGTGTTTAGTTTTCAGAACTAAACAATAGGACAAATCAGGACTTACTGAAATCAGGACTTACTGGAAGTCAGAACTTAATATCAGAACTTAAGGTCATATCGAAACTTAAGTGCGGGAAGACTTTCATATAAGGAAGGAAGCTGATTTACAATAGAAGATCGAGACTAAAATAAATGAAGATATGCATGGAAAGAGTTAGAAGACTGGAAAACTTGTAGAAGATATCTGATTGATATATTTTAGGAGACAAAATTATATTTCATATCAATTAGAAGTTATCTTGTAACTGTGTACTATATAAAAATAGACTTAGGGTTTACACTATATATGTTATCATTATCGAGAAGATTATACATTGTAACCTAGCAGCTCTTAGTGATATTTGCTCATCACTGAGAGAGAACAGTTCCATTGCAATAGAGTTTATCATATTGAATATATCTATTTACTGTTACTTGTGTTCAAAATTGATTTGATTGTAATAACACTATATTCAACCCCCTTCTACAGTGTTGTGTGACCTAAAAATTGGTGTCAGAGCTTTTTTGTTAACACACATATAGTAAAGATTCAAACAATCATGTCTGAAGAAGCACAAACTCCAACCAAGCCCACCAAAACTGAAGAAACTCAAAAGACTCAAACCCACAGTCGATATGAGACTATTAGGGTTCCCATACTGAGACCTTCTGAGTATCCCATATGGAAAGTGAAGATGGCTATGTTTCTGGAAGCTACAGATCCAGAATACCTTGACAAAATTAATGAAGGACCACATAAGCCAACCAAGCTCTCTGTTATAGTTGTTGATCAACCAGCAAAGACCATACCAAAGGAGAAAGGTGAGTACACAGCTGAAGACATCTCATCTATTGCCAAGGATGCAAAGGTAAGGCATTTGCTGTATAGTGCCATTGATAATGTAATGTTAAATAGGGTAATTCATTGCAAGACTGCAAAGGAGATATGGGAAGCTTTGGAGACAAGATGTCAGGGAACTGATGCAATCAAGAAGAACAGGAGGACTATACTCACTCAAGAGTATGAGCACTTTGACTCAAAACTGATGAGTCTTTAACTGACTTATATGACAGGTTTGTCAAACTCTTGAATGATCTGTCACTGGTGGACAAGGAATATGATCTTGAAGATTCAAATCTAAAATTCCTTTTAGCTCTTTCTGAAAATTAGGATTTGAAGTCTACTGCAATAAGATACAACTATGACTTTATTGAAACTACTCTTGATGAAATTTATGGTATGCTCAAGACTTATGAACTTGAGATGGATCAAAGGAGCAAGAGACATGGAAGAAAGTCAAGGATAGTTGCTCTTAAGGCTGAGGAGGAATCTCCTAAAATGGCTGCCTCAAAAAGGGGCAAAGGAAAGGCTCTCATTATAAAGTCTGATTCAGAGTCATCATATTCTGATAATGATGATTCAGAAACTGAAAGTTTACCTGAAATAGATGCTCATGAAGAGATGATGAAATTGTGTGCTCTTATGGTGAAGGGTATCACAAAGATAGCCTACAGGAAATTTAGAAAAGGCAAGAGGTTTTCCAGGAAAGGTGTAAGTTCTGATAAGAGAGGGTTCACGAAGTCTAAAGGTAAAGGAAAGTCTGACAGATGAGATAACTCAAATGTTAAATGCTACAATGGTGGTGAAAGAGGCCACATATCTCCTGACTACAAGAAAGGAAAAAGTGACAAAGGCAAGGCACTTGTCACAAAGAAGAAAAGATGGACAAACACTTTAGATTCTGAACATGAGGTGAACTATGCCTTGATGGAAAATGTTGATAGCAGCCCAGAAACTGCTGAATTGAAGGTACCTCAAACAACTTATACTTTTCATACTGATAATATTAACCGAGTTGAGATTATATCTTAAAACCATGTTTATTAGTTATAGAGATCAAACTTTAATATGTGAAAGATTAACATCTGAAAATTCTGCTTATAAAAAGAGAAATGATTATTTAGAAAACGAGTTAGTTATTCTTCATCAAACTAAGAAAGAAAAAGATGATGCTTTATATGTTAGAGATGAAGTGTTAAAATTAAATGAATCTCTAAAAGCTGACTTAGAAAAGGAAAGAGAGATTATCAGAACTTGGACTAACTCTGGCAGAACAACTCAGAATTTATTAAGTAGTGGAAACTGGAAAGAGGGCTTAGGTTACGGAGATGGTAAAAGTGAAAAAGGAACTAAACAAATTGAGTCAATTATTGTTAAACAGAATGCTAAGCCAAAGGTAAATCCTGTTAATTTTGTAGCAAAAACTGTAAAGTCTGATTCTGAAAAGATGAAAGAGACTGTGACAGAAGTCAAAGATAAGTCAACTTCTGACAAATTAAAATAGGATAAACCAGCTGAAGTCAACATAGGCTTAATGACAAAGAAGTAGCTTAAGCATAAGGTGAAAGAGATTAGGAATGTCAACAAGGTAAAGGAAGCTATGAAAAATAGGAATGGAAAGGAAGGTGTGAATAAAAGCAATAACTATATTCCTGTTCCTAAAGCTCCAATAAAGAAATGTTCCAACTGTGGAAACTCTAATCATCTTGCTTCTTTTAGCAGGAAGAATAAAGATATAAACTTTTTACCTCCTAGATCAAGAGTTAAGAGTCATTCTGTTAGGTTTAATCCACAAAATCCTTGCTTTCATTGTGGTAGTTATGGCATTCCATTTATACTTGTAAGGAATATCATAGTTTGTACTATGATTATTATCAAATAAAACCTTCTTTGAAGAAAGTTACTTTAATTCCTTCTAGTGTAAAGTCTGATGCAAAGTCTGATATAAATCTTGATAAACAGCATGTTAGCATAAACTCTGAAATTAAATCTACTGCAAATGCTAAAAAACTTAAACAGGCTAAAGGATCCAAGCAAGTCTGGGTCCTTAAAACTAACCAATAGTGGTCTTTGTGATTGCAAGGCAACATGAAAGATATCCTAGTGCTGGACAGTGGATGTTCAGGACATATGACTGGAAATAAAGCCCTGCTATCAGACTTTATGGAGAAAGCTGGCCCCAGAAGTTTCTTATGGAGATGGCAACATGGGAAAAACTCTGGGATATGACAATATCAATCTTGGGAATATCATCATCAAAACAATAGCTCTTGTCTCAGGACTTAAACACAATCTGCTAAATGTGAGTCAAATCTGTGACAGAGATTATCATGTGGATTTCTTTGAAGAACACTATGAAGTTATAAGTAAATCTACAGGCAAAGTGGTTCTGAAAGGTTACAGGCATGGTAACATTTATGAAGCCAGACTTTCAACAGGTTCTGATGGTTCTGCAATCTGTCTGTTGAGTAGAGCATCAATTGAAGAAAGCTGGAATTGGCACAAAAGACTCTCTCATTTAAATTTCAATAACAGAAATGAGCTTGTAAAGAAAGATCTTGTGAGAGGACTGCCAAAATCAGTATTTGCTCCTGATGGCCTTTGTGATTCATGTCAAAAGGCAAAACAAAGAAAATCTTCTTTCAAGAGCAAAACTGAATCCTCAATTCTTGAGCCTTATCACCTACTGCATGTTGATCTATTTGGTCCAGTCAATGTCATGTCCATTGCAAAGAAGAAATATACTATGGTTATAGTGGATGAGTTCGCAAGATACACTTGGGTGTATTTATTATACAAGAAGAATGAAACTGCATCTACTCTAACTGATCATGTCAAATAGCTGGATAAGTTGGTCAAAGATTCTTTAAAATTATAAGAAGTGATAATGGCAATGAGTTCAAGAATTCAGTTATGGAAGAGTTCTGCAAAGAGCATGGAATCAAACAGGAATTTTCTGCACCTGGAACTCCATAGAAAAATGGAGTTATAGAAAGAAAGAATAGGACTCTCATTGAAGCCGCACGAACTATGCTTGATGAAGCAAAGCTACCAACCTACATTTGGGTTGAAGCTGTGCAGACTGCTTGTTTTACACAGAATGCTACACTCATAAACAAGCATGGAAAAACACCATATGAGATTGTGAAGAAAAAGAAGCAAAATCTGAAATATTTTCATGTATTTGGATGTAAGTGTTTTGTTCTTAAGAATCATCTTGAACAGCTGTCAAAATTTGATCTAAAAGCTGATGAAGGAATTTTTGTTGGATATCCAGTTTCCACAAAAGCCTTCAAAGTCTACAATTTAAGAACAAGGGTTGTCATGGAATCTATCAATGTATCTTTTGATGATAAGAAGATTACTGGACTTGAAGATTTCAATGATCATGATCAATTGAGATTAGAAAATGAAGATTTAAATTCTGATTCTGTTAATTCTGATGACTTAAACTCTGATCCTGTAAGTTCATACGGGTTAAGTTCTGATGTCATTGAAACTGTGGTAACAACTCCAAAGGAATATGCACCTGTCCAGGGGGAGCAAGATGAAGATACTACCACAACTTAAGACTCTCAAGAAGCATCAGAACCTGTCACTGGCTCTTCAAGTTCTGATTCATAAACTTCTGATGAGCTAAATTCTGATAATTCTGAAAACTCTGATTCTTCAAATCCTGAAGGATCTAACTCAAATTTTGAAGTCTCAGAGAGCATAACTACAGGGGGAGCATCAGAAAATGCTGATGGAGATAGCATGGATTATGGGGGAGAATCCAGTTCTAGAAATCAACTTCCATCTGCAAGGAAGTGGACCAAATCACATACACCTGACTTAATAATTGGAGATCCTGAAGTATGTGTCAGAACTAGAACTGCAACATCAAATGAATGTCTCTATCATTCATTTCTATCTCAGAATGAACCAAAGAAAGTGGAAGAAGCTCTTCAAGATGTTGATTGGGTGCAAGCAATACAGGAAGAGTTAAATGTATTTGAAAGAAATAAAGTATGGACCCTAGTGCCAAGACCAAAGAACAGATCAGTTGTTGGCACAAAGTGGGTGTTCAAAAACAAAACTGACAGTGATGGAATAATTACAAGGAACAAAGCAAGGATGGTTGCTAAAGGCTACTCTCAACAGGAGGGTATTGATTATGATGAAACATTTGCACCAGTTGAAAGATTGAAAGCCATAAGAATCTTTTTGGCTTATGCTGCTCACAAAAAGTTTAAAGTCTTTCAAATGGATGTAAAAAGTGTTTTCTAAATGGAGAATTGGAAGAAGAGGTGTATGTTGAACAACCTTCAGGCTGTGTAGATTCAAAATTTCCAAATCATGTCTATAGGCTTGATAAAGCACTTTATGGCCTTAAGCAAGCTCCAAGAGCATGGTATGAGACTTTAGCTCAATCCCTGCTGGAAAGTGGACTTCACAAAGGTACAATTGATAAAACACTGTTCTACCTCAACCATGGAAATTACTTACTTTGGGTACAGATATATGTTGATGATATCATATTTGCTTCTACAAATACCAAACTCTGTGAAAGGTTTGCAAAGTTGATGCAGTCAAGATATCAAATGAGTATGATGGGAGAACTTAGTTATTTTCTGGGACTCCAAGTCAAGCAAAATGAAGAAGGTACTTTTATCTGTCAATCCAAGTATACCAGAAATTTACTCAAGAAATTTTGAATGCAAGACAGTTCAACTGCATCCACTCCCATGGCCACTACAACCAAGTTAGATAAATATACTGGTTCATCAGTAGATATTACTAACTACAGAGGTATGATTGGCTCTTTACTCTATTTAACTGCTAGTAGACCTGATATCATGTATGCTACATGTCTTTGTGCAAGATTTCAGGTTGATCCAAGAGAACCTCATCTAATAGCTGTGAAAAGAATTTTCAAGTACCTCAAGGGTACAGCTGATCTAGGATTGTGGTATCTTAGAGAATCAGATTTTAAGCTAATAGGTTACTCAGATGCAGATTTTGCAGGATGCAAAATAGACAGGAAAAGCACAACTGGAAGCTGCCAATTTCTTGGAGGCAGATTAGTTTCTTGGTTTAGCAAGAAACAAAAATCAATTTCCACATCAACTGCAGAAGCAGAATATATTGTTGCAGGAAGCTATTGTGCACAGATTTTTTGGATGAAGAATCAGTTACTGGATTATGGGTTAGAATTTTCTAAAATACCTATTTACTGTGATAATCAAAGTGATATTGCTATGACAGGTAATCCAGTTCAACACTCAATGACAAAGCACATCAGCATTAGGTACCATTTCATAAGGGAACATATGATGGAAGGTACAGTGGAATTGCATTTTGTTCCAACAGATCAACAACTAGTAGATTTCTTCACAAAACTACTATATGAAGCTACTTTTACAAGATTGGTAAATGAACTTGGAATGATTTCAGGTTCTTTTTCTAAATCTGCTTAGTTTTTGTTCTCATGCATCAGACTTTATGATCAATATTTATAGATTGTCTTATCTTCATGTAATATGTACTTAAATTGAAATACATTAAATGCTGATTGTTATCTAATATGGATCTATATACTTTGATAGTGATTTGAATGTTCTGTGACTATTCAATCAAATGAGGATTACTGTGCTAGATGCTGACCTAGTAGTCATTAACACACTAGAAATCCCATGTTTGAATTAGTTGTTTATGTGGAAACTCATTAAAACAAGAAAATTCTGATTTTGAGCTTATTCAAATTTACTTTGTGTATCTTATTACTAAGTCACAAACTAGATTCTTGCTTCTTATCTGTCAAATTCTGATGTCAGTAAATCTTAAGGATGAACCTAAATACTGATAAGCCTCACTTATCTAAAGAAAAGAAAAGAAAATTAAAGTCAGGTACTCCTTTGAGATCTAGAGTAAATATGTGGAAGGGAAGACCCAAGTGAATTGCTGGTATTAAGTAATATGCATTAGAAAAGAAAATAAATTTTTCTTGATGACTTTTCACATTCTCTGATTACAGGAGAAATACTCTGATAATAGCATAAATTCTGATAAGCAGTTGTGACTCACTTACACAAAGAAGCCACTGTGAAAAAGAATTCTAAGAGATGCATAAAATGAGCACAAACAGCTGAGGTGGACTCATGCACAAATTTATCCTATAGTAGACTTCATTATTAATGACAGATTTTAAGTACTTTTCTTAGTTATACCTTATTTATAAGATGTACTGAAATATATCAGACTTTAATCTTTATCTGATATTTTGCTAAATGCACACACTATCACTCCATATGAATGATGAAAATTATTGTGGTGATTAAAGTGTTTTTGACAAACAATTAAGTGTCATTTGCATAAATTTCTGAGGATAAGTTCTGATAGAAGTTCTGATGATTAAACTCTGAAGAAACAAGTCAGTCTTTGTATGAAGAATCACAGTAACAAACATTCACTTTTTGAGTACAGAAGCCATGTTCTGATGACCGTTAAATTCTAATAATAGTCAAGTTCTGATATTAAATCCTGATGGAATCTCTGATACTTACGTGGAATTATTTTTACCTGACTTATTTGTGGTAAATACTGAAACGGTCATTTTTAATCAGAATATAATTAGGTGAGATAAAACAACCATAATCATTTGGTTAAGTGGGAAACGTGTTTGTCTTGAAAAACTGCATGTGCACGTTAATTATTGCTTATTTCTCGTGCCCACTAACTCTGTTTTAACTACTTACTGGATGACAGGTGTACAAGTGTCAGTTTTACTTCTAAAAAGGACTGTTGAGAGGAGAGAGTATATATATGGGAGTTAAAAGATTTTCTAATCTTTTACCTACTTTTCTATTCTTAATCTCTTTTGTTCTTTCTCTCTCTAATATTCTCTGAACCTTTTTCATACAGGACTTTTATCAAACACCTTGTGCACACTATATTTTCTCACATATTTCTTACAGAAATGGCACCAAAAGACATTATTTTCAATGGAGCGAAGTTTGTCCCCAACAATTACTTGGCTATTCTTAGCAAGAGTGAAGCCCCATCAGATTTTCATTTCGTTCAAGACTTTTTGTCTCGATGTGAGATAGGTTATACACTGACCCAACCAGACACATTCTCCGAAACTCAAGTGCTGGAATTATAAAGGTCAGGCATGTATGATGATGGTGGTGCCAATGGGTCTCCAAGTATTGTATTTACAACAGGGGAGGATGCCCGTGTGGTGACTTTGACCACAATTAGACATGCACTTCATCTACCAAAAAACTACACATATTCAACAGTTGAAGAGCCAGTTCTTCAACAGCGAATGGCCAATCTGGGCTATGAGAAGACTCTAGTGAAGCTGGGACAGTTGAAGAGACCCCATATAAGGAGGGAATGGAGTTTCTTCTTTGACTGCATCACCAGGACTTTTGGAAATAAGTGTTCAAATTTTGATGCAATCCCAATTCTCAGTCAACAAATTGGGTATGCTCTCATAAATCAAACTCATTTTGATTATGCAAATGTTGTTTTAGGCTTTATTGGGGATAGGATGACAGAAGATAGAAACACTATATATTTTGCTAGATTCTGTTAGCTTATTTATAGTTCTTGTTGTTCTGATGCACCCCAATTAGCTAGTGAGTTAATTGAACCATTTAAGCTAGCAAAGAGAGCATTTACTGACTTATTATCTGCTGATAATAAGAAAATTGTTTTGAGACCCCTCCAAATCCCACGATCTATTAAACAGTTTTTGGTAAACTCTGACCCATCCACATACACTGCTCTATATCCTGATGTCCAACCATCCCAACCTCCATCAGAACCTCCAACCACTACACGACCAATCATTTCTCAACCACAACCACAACCTACCATCAGGACATATTTCAAACCAACACAGTCATCTCAACCTCAACCATCAGCATATACAATCAGACCTTCACCATCCAGGCCAAAAAGAACAAAGTCTGTTCCTCAGCCTCCACAAAGGAGAAGGAAAATAATTCTCAGGGATGAATCTGATAGTGAAGAGGAAGCACAGGTTCATGCATCAGAACATGTGACAATTGAAGCTGAGAATGTCACTTCTCAGAAAGAAACTGCAGCTCAAGATTCTGATTCCTTGAAGAGAAATAGAACTGCTAGTTATAATGCTCAAGCAACTCCTTCATTGGAAAGGAGATTAAAGAAAATGAGGGCTAAGAGGCATTTGGCTAAGCCTCCATCAGAAGATACTGAAGAAGCTGAGGAAGGAGATCAGGAATCTCTGATCTCAAAAGAGCCAATTATCATTGAATCTCTGCCACCTTCAGCTAAAGACAAAGACACTGTTCCTGATACAGTGGTTACACCTCCAGTCTCTCCTCTTCATGAAGATGTTACAGTTGAAGATTCAAGCTTAAATCCTGAAATTGACATCAATAGGTTGCACATTCCTACTATTCTGTATTTGGAAGATCCTACAGCAGCTCAGCAATCTCCAACTCATTCTCCAATCTTAAATACTGATGCTGAGATACTATCTACACCAATTCTGGATCAAGAACCTGAAGATCAGAATTTAGATGAAATTGAATCAGAAACTCCTTTAGCCTCAAACACTGTTGTTTTATCAGAGGATAATGACTCTTTATCAAGCTCTAGAGATAGTGTCTCAGTACATACTCCAACTCCTGTACTTGAAAAGGAAGCATTGGTCAAGAAATTTGTTGAACAGGATGGTCCTGTACCTTGGGATGAAACTCATAAAGGAGTAGAGTGGACCAAGAAGTGGAATGAATCTGATTTCAGTCCAAGCTCCAAAGTCCTGACATACCATATTGGTAAAGCTGATGAGTTGCTCACAAATGCTGATTTTAAGACACAACTCAAAATTACAGCTCTGTCTACCAAGAACCTTCAAGGTCTACACTATGCTACTCAAGAAAAGGTTGATAAGCTTCTTGAAAAAGCTGAAAAGCTAGATATGGAGATGAAGCTTGACAAAAAGAGGTTTATCAGACCTATTTCTGAAAAAGTCGAAGCAATTGAGAAAGTTCAAGAGAAGTAACAGGCCCAAATCTCTGAGGTTCTGGAAAATCAAGCTTCTCAACAGGCTCAATTGAATGATATTCAATCTTCAGTGGAACTTCTTCTCTCACTCCTATTATCAGATGATGCCAAAAAGGGGGAAAAGATAGTTAAGTCTAAATGCTCAAATAATCAATTACTGAAGAAGAAAGATGATGAAGCTGATGACCAGGGAAACCCTAGCAAGGGTAGAGGTCAAGTTCAAAGTAAAGGGAAGAGCATCAAGCTTTCTTCAAGGAAACTAATTACTGAAGCAAGCAAATCTTCTACTCAAAAGAAGACAAGTTCTGAAGATGCTCAAACTCAAAATCTGATAGCAAGTACTGAAACTCAAAATCTGATATCAAGTTCTGATGAGCAAGGTCTGACAAAACCTGATGTTTTGATACAAGGTGGAAGTCAAGATTCTCAAAAGTTCATGCAAACTCTGAAGCTCAAGGGAAAGTAGACTACTGTCTACTACAAGGATCCCAAGATTCAGACACTTGATGAGTAAATTGCTAGAAGATTATTTCTAAAGCATAATCCAGGAATGGATTTAGAAAATCTCAAGGAGGAAGAAGCTAGATTTAAAGTTAAAAAGAAAAATCTAAAGCCAAAAGCTTATGTTGCAAAGAAACCTCTAAGGCCTAAGGAAAAAGGCATTGTGATCAAGGAGAAGTCACAAACTGAGGCATCAAAGCCCAAAACAAGATCACAGATTGAGATTGATCCCAAACACAAAGGAAAGGGAAAAGTTGATGAACCAATCAAGCCACAGAAGATGAAAATTCCTCAAATTCTGATGAAACCTGTGTGCAAAATAGTTCAAGTTACTGATGATATTCTTGCTGAAGATACAGATGTTCAAACTCTAAAAAGAAAGAAGATTTCTGAAGAATCAAAGACAATCTCTGACAAGGCTCAAGTTGTTCAGAGTGAAGAACAGCAAGCTATAACAGAAACAGAAAGTTCTGATAAAGTCATCAAGTCAACCTCTAACAGTGCTCAAGTTGATTTAGACAAAATGGAAGTAGCTGATAAAAAGAAACTTCTGTGGAAAAATGTCAAACCATCAGATCCAAAGAAAAGCCAATTACTGTTTACTTTCATGAATATTGGGTTAAATGCTAGAGAACCAAGAGACAAGGTTGGGCTAGGTTCTGATGAAGCTAAGATTAAAACAGGAGTTGAAGTTGCTACTAGAGATCCATTTCTATTGACTGACAGACCTCTTGAAGATGTTACACAGAAATACCTTGATAAAGTTATATCTGTTCAAGTGGTACTGGATGCTCATAACAAGCACAACGTTAAGGAAAATATGATTCTATTTCTAGAAGATGGAAGGACATATTAAATGTCAGAATCAGATGTGCTGAACAAATCATTGAAAGAACTTTAATTCTTTCATTACCTTTTAGAGGTAAAGTCTGATATTACCAGGCACTACAAGAAAAATATAATTAGACAACGGTTGACAGACAACGGTTAAAAAAAATACCATTGTCCTAAAAAATACAACAATGGTGAAATGATTTTACAAAAAAAAATAGTTGTGTGAGCTTAAGGACAGATAATAGTAATCTATCAGTTCAAAAATTGTTGTCTTTGTTATGCACTCCCATGGAATCAGACAACTGTAACCAAACTAAACTGTTGTCTTAGAATACTAAGACAACACGCTAGAACTATTGTTAAATAACAACAATTTATCAGATTAAGATAATGGTTTTGCTGCTTATGTTGTGTAATTTGGACAAGTGCTTATTCTTACCCTTGTCTCATCAAACATCAAATAACTGTGCCTTTATACCATTGTTAAAAGGAAAGGCCACAGATAATGGTGTTTTAAAGCATTATATTTATAAGATTCACAAAACGGATTTATAACACGTTGTCTAAACACCACACTTCAAAAGATACTTTTAGAGGTTGTTTTGAATTTTTTTTTCCTTCTCCCTCCTATTTTAATTTAATCTCCCGCAAAATTTTAACAACTCACCAGTTTACTTTTTTCATCTCTCAACTAATAGACAACGGTTTGAGATGTAAAAAACTTGTTAGAAACTAAAACACACAATGGTTTGGTTCTTCATGCATGTTGTCTAAACTGTAGGTAGAAGATGGTTTAATAGATTATCTATAAACTGTTGTCTCTGAGTAATGTTGAAATGAAAAAAATGAATTATATATATGTCAAATCCCCAGAAAATTAATCCAAAAGCAGCCAACCAATGACTACCTAACAAAATATCATCCAACCAATATAGAGTAGTAAAAAACCCTCAATCAAGTTGGTAAATCAGAATATTTCCTCAGGTCAACAACTAATTTCAATTGGATAATTCATAAACCAAATTCTATTACAATTTGACAAGATAATTAATCGAAAAATATAAAACCTAATTGAGCTCTCATGATGCCATATAAAGCTTCCAAAAGTAAGCGACCAAATGTAACAATTTGTTGGCAGAGAAGAAGCAGGGTATCATATATTGAACCCCTTATTCGATCCAGAATTCCAACCAAAACCTTGACAAGCGACCAACTATTTTAATTAATCATGTCCATAAAACCAATAATGCAATCAAACAGGCTTTTCCACGAAAATGGGCAAAAACGGGCAACAATGAAATCCGGCTCAATAATCACATTGGTCACTGAAAGAAAAATAAAAAAACTGAACATGGTTACATATTTAAGATTAACAGGGTTTATGGCCCATCAACACTACTGTCCAATAATTAGATGACACTGAATCCAACACATAAATGTCAGACAGTCCAAACAATCAAGAAAAAGGGGAGCGATAAATTAAAAAATGACAAATTCCAGTATGATAAATCATTTATAAAAATTAAAAAAAAACTGCTAACTTCATATATATTAAAATAGTAATCGTAATTGACACTGATTAATTAAAATATCAAATTTTGATAAATAATAACTCGAGAAATAAAAAAAGATTTAAGAATAAATAAATTATAAAAGGAAGAGAGGTAACACATGTTGGGGTAATTTTCTAGATAATTTAACTTAAAAGAAGGTAATATTTACCATCATGGGAGTTGAATCCATTCATCTTCCTCCAATATATAACTAGCTTTTTCCTCATCAAGTTCGTCAACATTGGGAAACATAGGCAAGTGCAGCTCATTCTCAAGTTTTATTTCTATTGATCCATCATTTTCATCGTCACATTGTACATAACAGTTCTTTTCCGGTAATTTCAACACGACATACCAATGTTTTTCAAGAAGATCATCAATGTAACAAACCTGCTTAACATGTTTCCCTAGCACGAATGGATCATTTACGAAACCAAATTAACAACTGTATATCCCAAGTCATCTACCTTAACCCCCTGGTTCATATCTACCCAATTACAATGAAATATTGGGACTCTAAATTTGTTATAGTCCAACTCCCATATACTTCTTATAACTCCATAGTAGGTCTGTGAAGTATGTTCAATATTTTTCTCCTTACCCTGCACAAGCATTGTATCTGCAATGACACAGACACCACTACACTGAACTTTTCGAGTGTCATCACGCTCCTTGGTGCTAAACGTAACACCATTGATTTTATATCCGCTAAATGTGGGGACATTCTTGTTGGGCCTTCAGCAATTCACCTTATCTCCTCGGGTATGTTATTATGGTCATCCAACAATTCTTATTCAATCTATTTAAAACAAATAGATAAAAATTAATTATATTTTCATATTAAAATTAATTCTGAGACTAAATGTGTTCCTGGATATTTTCAAATTCCTCTATTTCATTTTTTAACCATCATAATCAAATTTTAAAAAAATACTATTTTCTATAAAAAATCATGTTTGCTTGAATAAACAAATAGCAAATACATTTACCAGGAAAATATAAACTAGGCCTATTTATGATGTTTTTATTCAAATAACAATCATACCTTTTTCCTGAACTATTTATGAAATTCTGCATTTTGCTTGTTTTTAAGCCAGTCTTTATCATTTTCATGTTGTTGCTATTGTGTCATCAAATATGCCATATGCTCGCTGCGAGAAAAATCACTTTCTTTATTATATTAATCAAAGTGCAGAAAATATTGAAATAATACACACTTAAATGTCACTAACTTACTCAAAATATGGTCTAATGTCAGTTGTATTTAGGAGAAAACATAAATGTGCTAGATGCAAGTCCTCGTCGCTCGGCTTTATCAATGTCGCACCAGATAGAGGTCTTGCATTCTACTCATGCTTTGCATTTTGTGAAACTCCTACGGTAGATTTTTCAAAATTCACCAACCACTCCACCGCCTCTTCGGCAACGTATGCCTCGGCAATACACCCTTCGGGATGAGCCGGTTTCCGTACATATCCTTTAAACGCTTTCAGATATCTTTCGAAGGGATACATCCAATGAAGAAATATTGGCCCACAAAGTTTAACCTCTCTCACGAGATGAACTGAGAGATGGATCATCACATCAAAAAATGAAGGGGGAAAGTGCTTTTCGAGTTGGCACAGTGTTTCCACTAACTCACTCTACATTTTTTCCAACTTGTCTACATCGATCACTTTACTACAAATTTCCTTGAAGAAAAGGCAAAACCTAATAATTGTGCACCTGACTTGTTTTTGTAGTACTGATCGAATTGAGATTGGAAGCAAATGATGCAATATCGTGTGACAATCATGAGATTTCACTCCAACAAGCCGAAGATTTTCCATGTTTACAAGATTCTTGATATTTGAACAAAATCCATCTGCCAACTTCATTTTAAGAAATGATGAACAAACTTTTTTTTTCTGCATGCATTAAGTTCCATGACGCCAACGGTACCTTCTCTTTATTTCCAGGAGTCTTTGGTCTCAGCTCCGTTCTTATTCCCATTTTAGCCATATCTAGACGGACACATTCCCTATCTTTTGTCTTCCCCGGAATATTTAGTAAAGTTCCAAGCAGGGCTTCGCATATATTTTTCTCGATGTGCATCAATTCGAGAACATGCCTAACCGGAAAAAATTCCCAATACTCAAGTTGGAAGAATATTGAAACCTTTTTCCAAACAGGTCGAGGTTCACCTTTCTTCCATCGTGATTGCCGTTGTTTCTTTCCAAATGCATGGGCCCTTAAATGTTGTACTCTTTGAAAAACCTCTTCTCCAGTTAATGGAACAGGGGCGACTCCCTTCTTCACAGTGTTATCAAAAGCTGATTTCTGCCTTCTATAAGGATGATTACGGGGCAACATCTTCGATGCCTCATAATCACCGTCTTACGGTAATTAACCAGCCTAGTAGCTTTTATTTCATCAATACAAATAGTACTCACATTATACCCTTTAATAACATTTCCTGATAAGTTCCCTAAGGCAGGACAATCACTTATTGTCCATAATAAAATGCCCCTAAGCATGAAAGACTCTTTCTTAAAAGTGTCGTACATTTGTTTCCAACTCCACAAATCTTGCAGATCTTCTATTAGTGGTTGAAGGAACACGTCGATATCATTTCCAGGCTCAGTCGGTCCATATATTAACAAGCAGAGTATAATATACCTTCTTTTCATACAAAGCCATGGAGGAAGGTTATAAATTGATAGCAAAACAGGCCAGCTTGAGTAATCAGTGCGGTTTCCATGAAAAGGATTGAAACCATCGGAAGATAAAGCTAAACGAAGGTTCCTAGTCTCTGATGCAAAATTAGGCCATTTTTGGTCGACATCCTTCCATGTTTTTGAATCAGCTAGATGCCTCATTTTACCATCCTTTTGTCGCTCGGTGTCATGCCACGTCATGTCCTTTGCAATGTGAGGTGTATTGAATAAATTTCATAATCTTGGTATCAGCGGGAAATACTATAGAACTTTAGCAGGGACCCCTTCAAGTTCATCTCTTTTTTTGTTCAATTTCCATCTAGAAGCCTTACATACGTGACAAGTAGTATGTTCTTCATCTAAATCGCCATGGTATAAGAGACAATTATTCGGACATGCGTGTATCTTTTCATACCCCATTCCTAATGCACATAAGGTAAACTCGATTTAAAGAAGCTATTCACACGTACCTTCTGAAAAGTGAATAGCACCTTAAATCGAGTCTGAAATAATCCGAAGGCATATAAAGAGCCAAGGTAAACTCGATTTAAAGAAGCTATTCACACGTACCTTCTGAAAAGTGAATAGCTTACTGAAATAATCCGAAGGCATATAAATAGCTTATTTAAACTAATCTAGTTGTTATCTATTGTACATATAAATAATAAAGCATGTAGAAATTACATATAACAGCATACTTCCGCTGAATGGAAGTATGAAAAGATTAGGGTATGAAAAGATTTAAGGTGCTATTCACTTTTCAGAAGGTATGTGTGAATAGCTTCTTTAAATAGAGTTTACCTTATTTAATTCATATAAATAGCTTATTTAAACTAATCTAGTTATCTGTTGTACATATAAATAATAAAACATTTAGAAATTACATATAACAGCATACTTCCATTGAATGGGGAAGTTGATAATGAACCACAGTCCCGACACCAAGTATATGAATTCCTATTGCTCCAATACCAGTTGCAACCAGTATGCCATCCTTATTTCCTCAAAAACTGTCTATAGCCTGCAGTAAACAGACTGTTTCAAACCAAAAAGTAATTATGTGTACAAAGATACCAGAAAAGAAATAAAAAGAAGCTGACTACTTAAGGATACCTAGTGGTAGGGCTCCCCCACCCTTTTAAAACTAGAGTTCAGAGGGCACTATGTCGACTTGTAGAAAGATCACCCTAAAACTGATCAATAGCAGACGCCAAATCACTATCGACTTTGTAGAAGAAAGCAAGAAAGTTGAGTGTGACGGAGTTCATTACTACCATATTTTTTCTAGACAAATAGCTAAGTAGGGTGATATACACCTTGATTAACAGGTCAATTTTCTGAGATTTTAAATATATAGAGGTATGCACTTATTACCCCCACCAAATGCAGTTGAAGGCTTTAAGCACACCAAGGCGCATAAGTGTTGAAAACGTGAATGGACTCAACTATATTTGAAAGCCGATCATTTTATTGATATTGGTAAATTAAGTTCGTTTAGTGATATTATGGATTGAGTGGATAGTTTGTCAGTTATGTGTTGTATGTAATATTAATTGTGGGTGACTCAGTTATGATTGAGAATTATTTGTATTATTAATTACTAGGTCATATCATTTTGTTTTTTCCTTCAAAACTGATTTTATTGAAAAATTAATTTCATAAATATTTAAATTATATTTAAAATTATTTTTATACCTTTATAATTTCAATAATTATTTTTGGGAATCTATAAAATTTAAAAACAATATTTTGTCAATTACTTATCCCTAAATGATTTTCTAATTGTATTTAAGTGTAAATTTATTATTAAATTCAAGAATATTTCAAAAATCATGAAACTTATATTTTATTAGTATTTGAATTTTCTAGAATTTTAAAATTATTTTGGAAATTTTTTGAATTATATTCACCCACACATTTGTTCGTTAAGTCGTAAAATGCGAGTATGATGTACAATTCAAAAATGTTTTAGAAATTATAGAAGTATTTCAGTAATTTATTAATTTTAAATATTCTGAAAATTTTAGAAGTATTTCAGTAATTTTTTGAGTTAGTTTCACTCGCAAGTTTGTTCGCAAAATCACGAGATGCGGGTTTAATGTTAAATCCAAAAATAACTTAAAAATCATGACATTTAAATTTTACTAGTTTTTGAATATTTGAGAAATTTTAAAATTATTTTGGTATTTTTTCAAGTTTTATTTGTGCACACCTTGGTTCGTTAGATATCGAAATTTGGTATGAAATTGGGATTTGCGGAAAAGGAGACACGCGTCGATTGTGTTTAAATGACCGGTGGAAGTGGTTGGTTTATGTCTGTTGCAGAGTTGCTTTTACAAAAAAAAAATAAAAACACACGCCACAGATATATAGACGTCTTCCTCCATCTTTCCTTTTCTTTTCCGCGCCGCCCCCATTCCTCTTCTCTCATCTCTCCCTCTTCTCTCTGCTCTCTTCCTCTCCATATAATTATTTACTTTTATTTTCAAAAATTCGTATCATACAAACCGTCCGTCCAAATTTTAATTAATATATATAGAAATGATCAACGCTTCGATATCTGCGCATAAGTATATATATTGCTAGATTTTGAGAAGAAAATTTGCGGAGTATATTTTCCGTTTTAATTTATTTTTGGGGCGTAGAAAAAGAGTTTGACGGTGTTGATTACTCCACATGACATTTCAACTTGTGTATGTCTATGGCTTTGGCTATATTAATTTCGGATTTTTATGGAGATATTTTCCGGACATCAGATAATCTCTTGGGGTGATCAGAATTTTTTTTGGGTAAGGATTTGGAGACTCCTCTTTTGTACTTAGATATATTATAGCATGTTAGTATTTATATATTTATTTCATATTTTTTAGAAGTTGTCACTTTTGACCCGAATTTTTGGTTCATTTCGCCGTATTTTTCATTTTCGGCGTGTTTTAAAATTATAAATTTTAATAGAGTATAGTTGGATTTTATTGTTTGGTATCGATTTTGAGGGGCTCTGACCCCGGGAAAAGTCTATTTTAAAAAGACCTTATTCAAATTTTTTTGTAAAATATTTACTTCAATTTCAAATAACTATATTTTATTATTTTAGAAAATTAAAATTTGATTTAATTATTTATTATTTGTTTTAATTAATTAATTATCCCTTTAGTTAATTGATTAATTCATTTAATCAATTAATTTTATTTGTGAATAGTTGAATGAAGTGTAATTATTTATAATTGAGCCAAATAATATTTTAAAATTATTTGAGCTTTTAAAAGTATATAAAGGTATTCAATATTCAATTAATATTATTACCAATTAATTTATTCTTATTTTATTCATAATAATTAGACCGTTTTTCCGTTTAATATGAAACGAACGCGTCTAGACTCATAAAAATATTCCGCTTTCATTAAAAATACTTCTGAGACCCAAATTCTTTTGTTTTGAAATGTTGCTTATTTTGCGAGTTATTCTGAGTCGATTATTGATCGATAAATCATTTTTTTGACCCGGTTTCAATTCTAAAAGTACCTAGTCAAATGTTTTGACGAACCAAGTCATGTGTTATATGAATCATGTGATACATGGATTATGTATGTACATGCTATGTGAATAACGTGTGTATGTGAGTCAAAAGTCTTGTATCTGACTATTTTTTTTATGTGTAGGCTATCGTATGGGTAGACGATAGGTTTTAACGCGTAGTTCGTTGATTAACTATCATGTAGACGATTAAGATGTATCTTTTAATTATAGATACGAATTATTCTAGTTGATTAGGACCAGACATTGGAAGGAATGAAATATAGTGGTATTGGATATCTGGTTTATGGCAATTGTAGGAGCAACATATCTATGAATTATTGGAATTAAAGATGGTGATGTCTTGAGATGCTAGACTGAGATAATTGTGTTGCTGCGAGTGTGACTAACTGCTAAAAACCAAAGGAAAGTTTTCTACGCTATTCTAATTCCAGAATAGTTTAATATTTTATATATCCAACTACTTATGATTATTCAAGTAGTGTTTCTCTATTTTCAGTTCAGAATAGATAAATATTTTATATATCGCTGAGTTAATTATTTATTATGCAAGTACTCTTCTGATGTTCTAAGTTCGGAATAGTTAAGTGTTTTTACTTTTCCAATCACTGGATTTATAAATATTTTAGATTTTGAGAAAAATGATTTTGTTGAGAGTATTCCTGACCAATTGAATGGGGGAATAAAAATGTATAAAGGTGTCGATTATCATGACCCCTTTCAATAAAATATTTTAAGATTGGATGGTTGCGTAAGAGCCTGTGACGACGGTCTAGTGTGAGCTATGTATTATACATGATATAATACATTTCTAGGCAAATATGTGCCTTCGGTACCCTTTGTTTAGTTAGATATACTTCGACATACCGGTGTTGCTCCGCGGCTGATCACCAGTGGGTTTAGTCAAGTGATTTGGAATTATCGAAAAGAGTTTTGAAAAAAAAATAAAAAAAAATTATATGTGGGAATTTGGATATCTTGTTTCCAGAACTGTAACCTTATAAGATCTTGGAGTAGTTTGGGATCAAGATGTTATATTCCAATATTAAGAACATAACTTCTGCTTACATATAACCAAAATCTAAATTCCTTTTAAGCTAATATGTATATTCATTCTAATTAGCGAATATACTCTTAAAATAAAATATTGTAAAATCTAAATTGATTTCTTAAGTTATTTAATCTAATACATTCAAAGTAAAAGAAAATGGTCGGAGACGTTCATTTAAAAATGATACTCACATAAATATACATTAATTCCGACCCGATTGGTACCTTTAACCATAACTGAGTTTACTCTTGATTAGTTAATAGCCGTCAGATATACATAAGATCAACCAATCTGATCCGTTGATATAGGATGATACTTATATATATATATATATATCACATCATGTATTCATTTTAGGGATGTACACCCCTTTACCGCCGCTCTCTCTTGTTTATACATCTTATCAAACCATCTCTTTCTTTGGCTTAATCTCTTGATTTCTCCAGCGATATTTGTAAAATTAACTAGTTTATACATCGAAGAGGATGGTTCAATAGTTGTTTATGTGTATTTATGTCAAATTATGAGATATATAATCACTTCCCATTTCCATTCAAACAATCAGGTTTGCAAAACTTGTCTCTAGAAGTTTATCATATTTTACGAATACTTTCGATCATCTTTATATAGGAAATCTCATTTTTTATTCTTTACATTATCCCTCGGTACACATCCAACCATCTCCTTCTTGGTATATATCTCAAAATTTTACAATCTCTTTAAATCGATATATATGTTGAAGTATTAATTATGTACAAACGTAAGTCGTTCTTCATCACTTGATTACATCCTACATAACACAACACTATGACCAACAAGAATCATAAAACATTTTGTCACCATGTAATATTGTTATTTATTTATACGTGATTTATTATTTTTAACTGGTTTGCAAATTTTTACAGATTTTCAATATTCTGCGACGGATATTTTCATGCAAATTGAATTGCATCATAACTTTGCTCAAGTTCGAAGGTAAGCTTTATTGAAATTTCTTAATTTTGAAGATAAGTGAATTTTTTATTGCCTCGGTTAGGTGTAATTGAAATCAAATTTTTGAATTTATATTTTTATCCAGCTGAAAAGGATTTAGTTCAGATTTATTTTGCTCCTAAATAAAAAATGAATCCATATTCGAACACAGCCGAAAATCTGAATATATGTTTAACATAGCGTATTGTTTCTTTTGTTCGATTTCCAATTCATTTTCAAATTAACATCAGCCGTGTCCTGTGACTTAATGACAACAATTTTGGATATTGGTGTAAAGAGATTTGGATCAACCTTACGTATTTACTTAACATGATCCTTACCCCAGTTTGATATGAGTTTTCTCCCCCAAAATATACATAGTAAATATTCAGTATTCGAGCATGATTTGAAAATCTTTATTGCTAAGTGACCAATACGTATTTACTTATATGTTTATGAATTATTTGCAGTAAACAATGAAGTAAATGCTCCAGAAAAGATGGATGTCTCTATACCATGGTTTACTTATCGGTAATACTCCTTCATATATTTTTCATTTATGCCAAACTTTTCAACACTACACTTTAGATATTTTTATTATGTTGCTCTAATATTTACCATTACATGTACACTCGCATGTACCCGCTACCAATTCCATGCCAATATATTGAACCTGAATTATTGTAAATAGAGTTGGCTATGAACGTGTAGATGGTGAACAACTCGGCCTGATAATGACATGGTTCGTTAAGAACTTGAACTCAAATATAAGAATGTGTGGGTTAAGCTAACAAGCTCGGGCCGAGCTATTAACATGTGTGGCTTGAGCTCGACACGAGATCATTAGACTTGAACTCGGCTAGTTAAATCTCATAAAATTGAGATATATCCTTATTGTTAATATTTTAAGTTTAAAATTACACTTAAATATGTAATACGTGAATCCTTTGAGAATAATAAATTCAAATGCAAGCTTTTTCAGTTGTGTTGGAACTATTGGAACTAATAATTATAGTGGTCCTAGTGGGCGGGTTTGAACTTTTTTTAAAACTGATAATTATAGTGGTCCTAGTGGGCGGGTTTGAACTTTTTTTCAATATTAAATGTTACATTTCACGAGCTGTTCGTTAACGGCACGTGTATGTCTTGGATTGTTTTTAATTGATTCAGAATATGCTATATTTTCATATTTAGTGATAAGAAATAATTGATCAATGTAATCCTTTCATTGTGTTTTCTACTGGTGAAAATACTCCAATATAAACAAGCCATTAAATTAGATAAGTACTTTAGGGAGAGAAGAAGAAAGTGAGAAAGATGACGGCTGGGCGGATCATTGTAACGAGAAAAGGAATGATGTTAGTTATATATACATAATTATTTTACATTTTTTTTGACAATATTTTCTTTATAATTTTGCGCAATATAAAAATTGACCAAAAAATTCATTAGGATGAATAGAAATGAATTACGACGAAATGTCACTTTTGTGTTTCTCGAATGCTAAAAAAAATGTTTCTCAAGCTTGTTTATTGATCCTTTACTAAACAATGCGACAGAATGGAAGATGGCAAGCACGACAAAATAATTTTTTTTAAAAATTATGTTTAAATAAATGTAAAAAGCAAATTTTAAAACTCTGTTAGTAAACTGAAGGTAGGTTTGAGTGCCAGATCAAGTTCGTAAAAAAAAACAACAACAAAATCTAGGGTTGCCTTTAATTGATCTTTATACTTAGAATTACTGAGTGTGATAGAATAAGGAGGACATATATGTGGTCTGGAAGGTAATTCTTCTTCTATGAACATTGGCTTAAAGAGAAAAATGAAAATGATCATAGTACCAGTGTGATCTTCGTGGATCTGCCGGCTTAAACAAGGCACCTTGAACCATTAGGTATAACTGCCTCATAAAAATTTTAGGTTTTCAATTTTCTATGACAACATGCTCCAATTTTTGGTTGAGATTTGTAGTGTGGTTAATATTTTACTGATATTTGATTTGTAGTATGATTTAATGTATTTTGGGATTTACTATATTTTTTAGTTGACTTATCTATTTTACCCGAATTTACAGAGTGAACTTGGAAGTGGTAGGCAGTCCAGAGAGAATGCCAAAATCTAGTGAGGAAAACAAGATAGAAAGAATCATGAGGTTCCCATGTTGCAAATTCTAGGAGATTTACAGTTTTCATGGTTGTCATCTGAATTGTTGTCTTTATAGATTCAGAATTTGATGAGACGATTATGAAATACATGTGCTTTATATATGAGCTTCTGTAACTGATCGATCAAATTTGAAATTAAATTAGGATTAATAGTTGTTGACTTGTTATATTGCGTAGATAGTATTTATAAGGTTGATAGAGCTGCATATTAAGAAGATGACTACAAGATACATGTGCTTTTTACATCAAAAATAAGTTGATACATGAGCTGTATAAAACATTGCTTCTTTATAGGAACTAATTTCAGAATATTAGTCTACTACTATAATCAAGCTCATTGATGGCTACCACTTCCAAGTTCACTCTGAAAATTCTTTGAAATTGTTTAACTATCGGGTCTTTAATGTAAAATCAAACTCAAAATAACTACTAAACTACCAGGTGTTTATATGAAACGAAGAAACACAATTATTTCATTCACTTAAAAAAAACCTTGCTGAGATTACATTACATGAGATATATGAAAAATGCCCATCACGTGGCTGCACAGAATGTGGAAACTAACTACTAAGACTCCTAACAAATTGCCACTACTTTTATTATCTGATCCTACAATTTCTCCAACGTTCAATGACTTAGTCCAGCTGCTGACTATTCGAAATAAAGCATCTAAATTAATTATTCATTACAATGTTTAGATTAAATTCAACACATTCCTCCTTAATCTAAACATGCTTTCCCAGATTCTTGATTCCCAGAAGCTCTCTCATTTTTTCAAACTTGGTCGCAGATATAGCTTTAGTGAGAACATCTGCCCTTTGCTCGTCTGAACTAACATGCTTAATAACGATGTCTCCACGCTCCACACAATCACGTATGAAGTGATATCTAATGTCTATATGCTTGCTACGTCCGTGGAAAACAGGATTTTTTGCCAGATCCATTGCAGACTTATTATCCAGATACAAAGTAACTGGTCCAGTACAACCATCAGCAATCTTACTTAGTAACTTTTGAAGCCATATTCCTTGACAAGCTGCTGCAGTAGCAGCCATAAATTCTGCCTCACATGTTGACAAAGCCACGCAACGCTGCTTCTGAGAGACCCAGGTTATTAAGCTTTCACTTAGATAAAATGCCATCCCTCCGGTACTCTTCCGGTCATCACAGTTGCCACCAAAGTCACTATCAGAATATCCTGACAACATATGGTTACATGAACTCCTCGAGTAAACTAAGCCATACTCCATTGTTCCTTTTATATACCTCAGAACACGCTTAATAGCATTCAGATGCATAACCGTCGGCCTCTCCATGAATCGACTTAGAACACCAACAGCATACGAGATATCTGGTCTTGTGTGAACCAGGTATCTTAATCCCCCAATCAGGCTCTTATATTGCGTGGAATCAACTGCCTTACCAGTGACATCTTTATACAGTTGAGTTTTTGGTTCCATGGGATACACTGCTGGATTGCAGTCAGATATACCTGCTGTTTCCAGAATTTTCTTGGCATACGCAGTTTGCCTTAGCTCAATATAATTTCTCTTTTGATCGACCTCTATGCCAAGATAATAAGAAAGTTTTCCTAGGTCGCTCATGTCGAATTCACAGCTCATTTGCTCCTTGAACTTTATGATATTGGCAACACTTGTTCCTGTCACTAGTAAATCATCAACGTAAACACCGACAATTAAAGACTCATTACCTTCTCGTTTGGTGTACACTGCATGCTCGTATGGACATTTCTCAAAGCCAAGTTTTTCCAGAAATTTTCTCAGTCGTGCATACCAAGCCCGAGGGGCTTGTCTCAAACCATACAGAGCCTTTAACAATTTATACACCTTATGCTCTTGATTTTCTTTCACAAATCCTTCTGGTTGGACAACATAAACTTCCTCCTGAATTTCACCATTTAAGAAGGCTGATTTTACATCCAAGTGATGTACCTCCCAGCCATTTTTAGCCGACAAAGCTAGTAATAATCGGACAGTCTCTAGGCGAGTCACTGGAGCAAAAGCTTCTTCAAAATCAACACCCTGCCTTTGTACGTACCCCTTCGCCACAAGCCTCGCCTTGTACTTTATTATTTCACCATTAGTATCTTTCTTTACTTTAAAAACCCATTTGAGGCCAATTGCCTTTTGACCCGCTGGTAGGTCTGTCAATTGCCAAGTATTATTTCTTTCGATGGCTTGCAGCTCAACCTCCATAGCTTTTTTCCATTCCTTTTCATGCACTGCTTGTTCGAATGTACTGGGTTCTTCAATACTGTGCAACAACAAGTCGTCAGCAAGCTCAACCTCTTCCGTAACATCATATATATCACTGAGTAACTTAAATTTCTTTGGCTCACCACTACTCGCAGTTGAAGTAGAATTCTCAGTTGACGTTGGACTTTGTTCATTGCTCGCATATATTTCAGATTCAGTACATGTATGAGGCCCAGGTGATGTTTCACTTTGTGACTGCATAGATGTTGTAGATTGTGTAGTAGAATTCTCCGTTTCTTCATTTCCCAGTTCACCATGTGTCTGTCCAATGACTGTGAATATCCCTGATGGTATCTTAACTCCAACTTCATTACTGGTTTGTTGTTCCCACCTCCAAAATTCATCCTCACGAAATACGACATCACGACTTATGTGCACTTTCTTTTGTCTAGGGTCGTACAATCTGCTGGCTTTTGTCCCCGTTTCTTTTCCCAAATACACCACCTGTAGACTTCGATCATCTAACTTCTGAGTATGCACCGACGGCACCTTCATATAGGCCAGGCATCCAAACACTCTTATGTGTCCCAAATCTGGCTTGTTCCCTGTCCAGGCTTCATACGGAGTTTTCCCTCGTAGTACCCGAGTTGGAAGGCGATTAAGTACATAAACTGATTGCCTTACGGCCTCTCCCCACATAAAAGGTGGCATATTTGACCCTTTCAAAAAACTTCGAGTCATTGCAGTAACCGTCCTGTTTCGACGCTCAACCACCCCATTTTGTTGTGGGGTGTAGGGTGCTGTCAGGTGCCTTTGAATACCAGCATCCTCACAAAAAGCTGTAAATTCTTTTGAGCAAAATTCTCCTCCCCTATCTGTTCGGAAAATTCAGATTCTCTCTTCTCTACCATTTTCAACTAATTCTTTAAACTTCTTGAAAGCACCAAACGCCTCATCCTTTGCTTTTAACATGTAGACCCACATTTTTCGGCTATAATCATCCACTAATAAGAAAAAATACTTGTTCCCAGCAGGTGTTGGTGGTGAAATTGGCCCACATAAGTCTCCGTGTACTAGTTACAAGGCTTGAGTTGCGTTGAAATTCGCTGAAGAGGGAAACGGTTTTCGTGACTGCTTTGACATCAAGCAACCATCACACTGCTTGTTCGGTTGCACCAACTTAGGAATCCCATATGCCATTTGTTCCTTTGATAATAATTCCATTGCCTGGAAATTAACATGTCCGAGACGGGCATGCCATAACCAGGTTTCCTCCTCCCCTTTTGTTAACAGACAAAGTGGTGTGCTCTCCTCAAGACTAATTTTGTATAGTCTATTTTCGGATCGTCTCACTTTCATCAGTAATCTATCCTTTTCATCATAAACCCATAGATACTCACCACTCAATATTACCTTATTACCAGATTCAGATAGCTGTCCGAGACTTATTATGTTGTTACATAAATTGGGTATAAAATACACTCCTCTGATTAGCTTTGTTTCACCATTCTTACATTTGAAAGCAACAGTACCTTTCCCTTTAATGCTAACAGTCGAGCCATCACCAAACTTTACACTCCCCATCACTTGTTCATCCAAATCTATAAACTTTCCGCACTGGCCGGTCATATGATTGCTCGCTCCATTGTCCAAATACCATATTTGTGATTCTGCCTTTCTTTCAGTGCCTCTTCTCAGTGTTGGAGCCATATTTTCTTCATTTAAAAATACAGCATTACCATCTTCCTTGCCTGTTTCTACAAACAACAGTGTAGGTTCATCTTCTTTAGTCTCAGAGAAATTTACCTCCTTTTGTAAATCTCTTTCTCGACGTGGTTTTTGACATTCAATCGCAAAATGCCCATAATTTTGGCAGTTGAAACATCTGACCTTACTCTTGTCTCGTGCAATGACTCTGCCTCGATATCTTTGCTGGTTTAGTTCTGTTCCTCCCCGGTTTGATCGTTTAATCCATTCATCTCTGGTAAGTAGTAACTTACCCTCTTCCTTTTCCTTTTTCAGCCACTCTTCTTCAGTCATGAGCAATTGGCTCCCGCTGTTTTCGACCTGCCCTTTAAGTCGCTCCTCATGAGCTTTTAAAGACCCAACCGTTTTTTCAATTGTCATTGTTTCAAGATTTCCAAATTGTTCGATAGTAGATGCAATCTGCAGAAATTTTTGTGGCACAGCTCGAAGAATTTTCTTTACTACATACGCCTCATCAACTGTTTCTCCCAATGCTCTAATATTAGTCACCAGGCCAGTAATTTTCAGGCAGAAGTCGTCGAGAGAGTCGGTATCTTTCATGCACATCGACTCGAACTCGGCCTTCAATGTCTGAATCTTTGCCATCTTGACACGTTCTGCACCTTGGCACATCACTTTGATAGCCTCCCAGGCTTCCTTCGCAGTTCCTTTATCTGCTAAAGACAAAAGTATGTCTTCCGGAATACTCTGATAGATCGCAGCCATAGCAATCTTGTCTGTCTTCTCCTCGGCCTCGGTCTTTTTTGAATCTTTGCGCATCACCGCTTCCCATACGCCGTGTGCCTGCATATATATCTTCATCCGTAGGGCCCATGCTGTGTAGTTCCCTCTGGTTAACATAGGATAGCTCAAACTCACTCCACCTTCCTTGATCTTCCCTGGTTCCATCGTTGCCACTCTTGGCATGTATTTGGGCATCAACTAAATTGCCTTGCTCTGATACCAGGTGTAAAATCAAACTCAAAATAACTACTAAACTACCAGGTGTTTATATGAAACGAAGAAACACAATTATTTCATTCACTTAAAAAAAACCTTGCTGAGATTACATTATATGAGATATATGAAAAATGCCCATCACGTGGCTGCACAGAATGTGGAAACTAACTACTAAGACTCCTAACAAATTGCCACTACTTTTATTATCTGATCCTACAATTTCTCCAACGTTCAATGACTTAGTCCAGCTGCTGACTATTCGAAATAAAGCATCTAAATTAATTATTCATTACAATGTTTAGATTAAATTCAACATTTAGGTTGTAACTTGTACAAATGTCAACTTTTTTCAACAATTACGTTTTCTTTACTTATATTTGGTTTTATCAAGAGTTGTGATTTAATACCTATGTTGATCACATTACAGGGTTATTAATCATAGAAAATATTATCAGTTTCCCAATATTAACTATGTAACTTGTACTTACATATGAACTAATTCCTTAATGAAAAATGCATTTCAATATACATGTATGTAATTGTCTTGTTGATTAATGATTAAAATCAATAAGCAAAGCAAACTCCCTTGGTAGAGAACATGCAAAAAAGGGTTATGGAAAAAATCATTTATAGACAAAAAAAATACATTAAATATTTTCACAACAACATTAAAAATATTGGCCACGTTATGGGATAAAAATGACCTGGCCCACTTAGTTGGGTTTGTAAAATTTTTAAATGGTCAACATAAATATATATTTTTGACCCAACCTTATTATTTATATATTGGGTTAGATGTGGTTGGTTCGGGTTGGGATAAACCCTTATCATGGTTTTATTCGGAAATAAGAATATAAAATTAAAATCTAATATTAATCTGTGAACAAAGAAAATTCTAACATACAATTCAAAATTGAAATTGTTTTTGACATGGGAGCATGACTGGAAGACCAGAATAGAAAAAATTGATGATCCTAACATAAAATTTTGGATGAGTTGTAGAAAGAGTATACAAATATTCAAAAGATTATACATTAGCCGCTATTTAAAAAAATAAACAATTATACTACTATTATGATTTAAACAAAGTTCATTTAAAAAAAGATATATTCTTGTTCAAGTATGTAGCTTCTTTACCTGACATAAAACTGTTTCGAGGATTTTACTCTAATAATGTATTTTAACTTTAGTTGAAAATTATTTGTATATAATGATTGTAAATTACTTTATAAATTATATATTTATATATATATGCACACACACAAATGATCAAATAAAACAAACTTAAAATAGAAACTAAAAATTAAATTACACCCTACGCACCTTCCGTTTTTAATTTGATTTTTTCCGTCAAACGGTAGTTTTTTTTAAAAATCCGACATCAATGCATTTTTATCCATCTCCGAACGATTAATCTACATACCATATATGATATGTTTGGATGTGATTCATAATTTTTTATTTTACTTTCAAATTTTCATTATAAGAGAGTTTTTATTGAAGTAGCTATATATATAATCATATAATATATATAATGTAACTGGTTGGGTTGGGTTGGATAAAAGTTAAAATTTGTTAAATTGTAACGCAACCCAATCTATCGGGGTGAAACAAAAATGAATCCATTAATACTTCGAGTTGATCGGCTAAAAAATGGAGTGGGTTAGTTCGGTTATTCGGATTTTTGTTCACTCGAGCATAAAAAACCCAAGTTATCTACAAAAAATAAAATTAAACTATAGAGAAAAATATGAAGGAACATTATGTTTTTTTTACCTCTTTTCTTTTCTTTTTTTATGTTGTCTAATCTTTTTCGATTTTCTGCTGCCCCTTCGAAATCTGTGTGAACTTGAAAATATATATGTAACGAACATATTAGACATCCTTTTATTCAAGCATTATTCTCTTATTTTAGGAATTGCATGTTTTCAAGCTCTAAAATAAGACATGTTTTGCCATGATTTTATTTATAAAATCTAATTTTCAATTTTGTTTCAATTTATTTCTCTATAGGTCTACTCCTCCGTTTTTAAAAAATGGAAGGTATAACCAGCAAACTCACGACAATAATGCCGCAGAGAGCAAACTTGACAAATATCCAAACTCGTGAATATGTCAGATAAATGACAAATTCAGAATATTGAATACATCAATATGCATCTAGGACTGCAGGACTAACATCAAATCCCTGTATTTTTTAAATGAAAAGGAGAAAATTGTTAAGGATTCATATGCAAGGATATTTATTCGAAGAAGCCTAGTCAGCTATAATCATTTGGCTATATTAGAATCAATAAACAGAGGCCCACCAACCTAAAGCACCTCAAGAATGAAAGTTCACACGTTCTATTTTTAGTAAGTATTTGGTCTGCTTGAACTTATCAGATGAACATGAAACATATGTAATTAATGTTTAGCTCACAAGCCTACCGCTTATACTTTGAGATTCTACTTTCATTATGCACATAATAAAACAAGTCAATAAGAAAAGGCTACTTGTTAGTTAAGCTTATTTTAGACTATATCTTCTAACGACATTTAATATACAAACGAGCAACGACGCCAAGGTGGTGGTATTTACATTAGGGAGGATTAGACTAGGAGTTTAGTTTCGGTGCATTGTAAATTAGTGATTAATTTTTATTGTAACTTCTGCACAAATTCAAAATTGTAGTATATGTCCAATTATTTTATTTATATATTAAATGTCTCTTTAGACTTAATTACCTGTTTAAATATTTGAATGTTTCATTTTATATGGATGTGTACATGAGCTTGATATATCTGTGACATATTCTGTCGCATCTCTAAAAATATTTGCAACAGAGTTGGTCGCAACTTGTGGAAATCCATAATAACGCTTGTGACAGAATATGTCCCAATATATGAGTAATTTACAACAGAGTATATGTCATAAGTTCGGGAAAGTTGTGACATAATTATATGTCATAATATTTTGTACAAAATCGAGTCCCATCTTAATCTTTCGACAGAATAACAACTTGTCACTGAATAAGAACTTAAGACTCTAACATTTGTGACAGATTTTTTCCGTCCCCTTGTAGTGATAATAAAAATTAAAAATAGACTGATTGGTAAAATCATTACTATATGTACTATCATTTTCCCAGGTTTTGTGAACTATAAAATATGGAGACTTAGTGATCTAGACTCTACAAACTCTTTCCAAGCTTCCAGCTACATCCGCCACGTCTTGGAATAACCAAATTCAGTCAATTATAGTCATAAACAATGTCATAATTTTCATAAATTTCTTTGATTTGTAACAATCTATTTTCCACTGTTTGTAAGAACATGACTCATGTATGGACCAACTAATCATGCATTAAACAAGATATATTATATGCAGAGGAAAAACATGTGCAAAAATTCTAAATATGCAAAATTTACATGCAATCTTTCTAACATCGGATGAGGGCAAGTAAAATTAAAAAAAAAGAGGTTAGGTGAATAAAATTACCCCAGCTAGATACCGATGTGAGAATGTTTTAGGTTGCAATGGTCTAGAAAGAAGCATTTTGAGCTCCTATGATTCAGAGATACAACAAGTTTTGTGAAACTAGAAAAACAGGAAGAATAGAAAGTGTAGTTTCAGTTTTGTGATAAGTATCCCATAATTAAAGAAACATGTTAAAGCTTCTTTAGAAGAATTAAACTTGTTTTTTATTGGTTGCAAATATTCACTCTCTCTTCCTCGATGTCATCGTCGTCCACAACCGTTAATTCAACTGATTCAGCATTACATTGCAACCAGCCTTTGCTCGCTTTTTTCTGGGATCAAGAGTCAAATATCTTTAGATGCATCAATAGGTAAGTGCAAGAAAAATAAATTACAGCTACAAGGCAGTATAATGCATTGCCATTAAAAATATGCCTGGAACTTGGGAAGGCAACAAAAAGTTCTGAAGTAACTTTACAAGTTATAAAGTTTTTTGTTCATTTAATTATTAGATTTAAAAAGCAATTACAGTTAAATTATATTTGATCATTTTTTCAGCTGGTATTTGTATATAAGTAGTGCCAAGAAACTATTTCTCTTTCTTCTTAATCCTAATTAATGTACTATGTGTTCTCAAGTAAGTTGGGAAGCTGCAAATACCTGGGATTCCTTCCTCATAATCTTGACAATTTGACATGCAAGGGACATACATTTTAGAACCTCTGGCATGTATGAGAGTTCTATCGGAAAGCGTTTAAAACTTTCCTGAAAATAGTAAGCAATTTTATGTAAGATACACTAAAGGCCAAAATTAGACATGATAAACATTAGTACCGCTATATATATGCTACTTTTGAATTCTACTTCTTTATTATTAACTTTTTTAATGAAAAAATAACTTTAGACTGTGTTGGGAACATATTATTAATTATTTTTTTACATGTCAGGTATTGTATTATAATATCGACTTCTCAAGCATAGACAGAATTGAACGCCATCCTGTTAGGGAAAATACACACAAAAATACAACTAAATAAATAATACAAAACACACACATAAAATATGACGCAAAAAAATCCATGTCCCAACTTGTATTATTAATCCAAATAATTATCAATAATATAATCAATCTCACCAAACGGTATTCACTCACACGATACTTAAGCCAAACAATATCCAAGCATACATCAAAATAATAACATGACTATGTATATATAGTTATCACAAACTTGACCACCAAGACTAATAACCTAATCCCATTATAATAACAATTGTCTACCCATACAATTATTACCCAACTGAATTATGATAATAATTATCTACTCATACAATTATTACTCAATCCAATTATGTTTTCTATTATCAAGCCTAAACTACCTATTGGGTTTAACCCCAACAATCATCCCCTTCAACCCAATATGATTTCATGCACAACCGAATTAACGGTCATCATCAAGCCATCGACGTCGATTCGCCAATGCCTCCCCTCGAAAAATAACCCCTCCTTCTAGTACAAAAAGATTTCTCATATCTTTTAGGCCTTTAAGTACCTCTAAATACCCTTTAGTGACTTCCAACTACTGTTCTTCATCATAACAGTATATCCCAAATCAACTAATTTATCCAATGAAATTAGATTTTGATTTAACTCCGGTATGTATCTTACTTGAGTTAACTTCTGAACACGACCATTGTGACGTTTCATTGTTACATCACCATTGCCAGCAACCTATACCTTTTTACCGTTCGGTAAAGTTACCATCTTTCCATCAAAAATTTTATAGGAGGAGGACCGCTCCCTCCTAGCACATATGTGATGAGAACATCCCGAGTCAAGCACCCATTCTTCTTTTGATCCCTTCTCTTCTTCAACCGAAAGTACATCTTCATTAGCTTCTACAAGCGAAACACTACCCCCTCCTCGATTTTTCTTCAACTCTCTCAAGTCTTCTCTTGCCTTGGGACACATAAATTGTATATGACCCAATTCCTCACAATGAAAACACCTAATATTATGGTTATGTTTCTTAATATACCTCTTTTTCGTGTCATGCGCACGTACCACGAATGCACTTCCATCAGATATGTCACTCGATTCTTGTTTCATCAAACTTTCGGCCACCAGAAGAACAACTATAGTCTCATCCAAATCTAACTTTTTTTCCCAACCAATAAAGAAGTCATCACATTATTATACTTCTTTGGTAGAGACACTAGTAGAAGAATAACTTTATCCTTATCCTTCAATTTTTCATCCAAATTATTTAGCTGGTTGATTAAGCCATTAAAATGATTTAGATGATCTCTTAAATATCCATCTTCTTCCATCTTGAGCCCGAACAAATCTTTCTTAAGAAACAACTTGTTGGCCAAAAACTTTGAGTGATAAGTCTTCATTAACTTCTCCCATAAATTATTGGGATTATCATGATAATCTTCAAGAACATCATACTTGATTTCCGGTGTAAGGGCCAACCTGATCATTGATTTTGCACGTAACTTCATGTCTCCCCACTTTGTACCATCAACTTCAGTAGGCTTCTTCTCTCCGAGAGTCGCATATAACCGTCATTGAGTCAACAAGATCTTTCATTGTGTTTTTCCACAATGTAAATTGTTGCTTCCATTAAACAATTCAATCTCAAATCCTCCAACATTCTCCATCATGAACCTTTGCTCTTATACCATTTGTTAGGGGGAATACACACATATATAGAACCAAACAAAAAATACAAAACCCACACACAATATATGACGGGAAAAAATCCACGTCCCAACTTGTATTATTAATCCAAACAATTATCAATAATACAATTAATCTCACCAGACGGTATTCACTCACACGATATTTAAGCCAAACAATACACAAGCATTAATCAAAACAAAAAGAGGACTATGTATATATAGTCATCACAAACTTGACCACCAAGACTAATAACCTAATCTCATTATAATAATAATTATATTCCAACTCAATTATGATTATAGTTGTATACTCATATAATTATTACCCAATCCAGTTATATTTTCTATCACAAAGCTCAAACTATCTATTGGGTATAATCCCAACAATGATGGCGAACAAAATGAAATCCAAAACAAAATGTCATTAGGACCAATCCATCACTTGTGATATTTTATAACCAAAATATAATAACAACATTTGATTCCTTGTCTCAGCTTAACAGAAAGCCACAGTTTAGAGTTTAGAGGCTACATAATATTACGTATCATGATCCTAAGCATCAGATATTTCATAATATCCTACTTCACTGAAGTCACTACTTTTAAATCTTATATAGCCTATTCGCATTTAAATATATTTGAAATAACATGTATAATGATACATGTGATTTATGAAGCATAAAGTACATAATACTGGTCTACACGCCCACCCTTATTTCTTTTTACATGATACTCCCTCCATCCCATATTACATGTCCCTTTTGAAAAAATTACTCATAATTATAAAAAGGTTAGTTGGATAAGGTTTTCTATCAAATACTCTTAGAGAATTGAGCAAAATTTAAAAAAAAAATCAAATCTTGGGAATAATAAATATAGGGATAGTTTTGAAAAATTATTCTTAAATTTGTATTGAAACAAGAGATGGACAAGTAAATTGGAACAATTTTTTTTTCAAAAAGGACATCTATATTGGACATAGGAAGTAAAATCTTTGCACATAGCAGCAAATTTTGAAGTTTTGTTCGGGGATATTAGGGCAATGCTGCACCCATCAGCAGAGGCTCTGGCAATTCAGCACTTCTATGAACATAGACCTACCATTAAAAACATCTACATTATACTAAAACAAAGTACAGTTTACATCCTCATATCTTATGACTCAAGCTCTCATCTAAGAGCTTATACATCATCAAATCCATGTGTCAAACTCTCATCAATTTTGCTGATGTTATCATCCACTAACAATCCCCTTCTCATTTAATTTACTTTTAACCTCTCTCTTTCATTTATTACCTTCACTAATTCTCTCTCTTACCTATTTTTCATTCTCTTTCTTACTCATTTTTATATTCTTAAATTAATAATTTTTAATAGTTTTATTTTCTTCCCTAATTTTATCTTATTCAAAATTAATTTTATTTACACCAATATTCATTATTATATTTTAGTATTTAGTAAAAAGTTGATAATCAATATTTGTAGTTTGGGTAATATTATTTTTTGAGTTTTTGTGTTCAAAATTTTATTATACTCTTCTTATTATTATGTATTAAAAATATTATATTAATATATATAATTCAAATTAAGCTATTTCAAAATAATTTTTTAAAATTTAATTATAATATAACGGGGGAACTAATCTAGTTGTTATATAGAAATTACATATAACAGCATTCTTCCGCTGAATGGGGAAGTTGATAATGAACCACAGTCCCGACACCAAGTATATGAATTCCTCTTGCTCCAATACCAGTTGCAACCAGTATGCCATCCTTATTTCTTCAAAAACTGTCTATAGCCTGCAGTAAACAGACTGTTTCAAACCAAATAGTAATTATGTGTACAAAAAGACAGAGGGCACTATGTCGACTTGTAGAAGAATCACCCTGAATCTGATCAACAGCAGACGCCAAATCACTGCCGACTAAGTAGGGTGATGTACACCTTGATTAACAGGTCAATTTTCTGAGATTTTAAATATATAAAGGTATGCACTTATTACCCCCACCAAATGCAGTTGAAGGCTTTAGGTACACCAAGGCACATAAGTGTTGAAAACGTGAATGGACTCAACTATATTTGAAAGCCCATCATTTTATTGATATTGGTAATGGTAAAGTGAGTTGGTTCAGTGATATTAAGGATTGAGTGGATAGTTTGTCAGTTATGTGTTGTATGTAATATTAATTGTGGGTGACTCATAGTTATGATTGAGAATTATTTATATTATTAATTACTAGGTCATATCATTTTGTTTTTGCCTTCAAAACTGCTTTTATTGAAAAATTATTTTCATAAATATTAATATTATTTTTAAAATTATTTTTATACCTTTATAATTTCAATAATTATTTTTGGGAATTTATAAAATTTTGAAAACAATATTTTGTCAATTATTTATCCCTAAATGATTTTTTAATTATATTTAAGTGTAAATTTATTATTAAATTCAAGAATATTTCAAAATCATGAAACTTATATTTTATTAGTATTTGAATATTTCTAGAATTTTAAAATTATTTCAAAAAAAATTTGGATTATATTAACACACACGTTTGTGCGTTAAATCGTAAAATGCGAGTATGATGCACAATTCAAAAATGTTTTAGAAATTATGAAAAATTTATTTTATTAGTTTTAAATATTCTGAGAATTTTAGAAGTATTTCAGTAATTTTTCGAGTTAGTTTCACTCGCAATTTTGTTCGCAAAATCACGAAATGCGGGTTTAATGTTAAATCCAAAAATAACTTAAAAATCATGACATTTACATTTTATTAGTGTTTTAATATTTGAGAAATTTTAAAATTATTTTGGTATTTTTTCGAGTTTTATTTGTGCACACCTTAGTTCGTTAAATATCGGAATGTGGTATGAAATTGGGCATTGCGGAAAAGGAGACACGCGTCGATTGTGTTTAAATGACAAGTGGCAATGGTTGGTTTATGTCTGTTGCAGCGTTGGTTTTACAAAAAAAAAATGAACACACAAACACACGACACAGATATACTTCCTCCATCTTTCCTTTTCTTTTCTGCGCCGCCCCCCATTCTTCTTCTCTCATCTCTCCCTCTTCTCTCTCTCTCTTCCTCTCCGTATATTTATTTACTTTTAATTTTCAAAAATTCATATCTTACAAACCGTCCGTCCAAATTTTAATTAATATATATAGAAATGATCAACGCTTCGATATCTGCGCATAGGTATATATATTGCTAGATTTTGAGAAGAAAATTTGCGGAGTATATTTTCCGTTTTAATTTATTTTTGGGGCGTAGAACAAGAGTTTGACGGTGTTGAATACTCCACATGGCATTTCAACATGTGTATGTCTATGGCTATATTAATTTTGGATTTTTATGGAGATATTTACCGGACATCAGATAATCTCTTGGGTGATCAGAATTTTTTTTGGATAAGGATTTGGAGACTCCCCTTTTGTACTTAGATATATTATAGCATTTTAGTATTTATATATTTATTTCATATTTTTTAGAGGTTGTCGCTTTTGACCTGAATTTTTGGTTCATTTGGCCGTATTTTTCGCTTTCGGCGTGTTTTAAAATTATAAATTTTAATAGAGTATAGTTGGATTTTATTGTTTGGTATCAATTTTGAGGGGCTCTGACCCCGGGAAAAGTCCGTTTTACAAAGACCTTATTTCGAAATTTTTTGTAAAATATTTACTTCAATTTCAAATAACTATCTTTTATTATTTTAGAAAATTAAAATTTGATTTAATTATTTACAATTTATTTTAATTAATTAATTATCCATTTAATTAATTAATTAGTTCATTTTATCAATTTATTTTATTTGTAAATAGTTGAATGAAGTGTAATTATTTATAATTGAGCCAAATAATATTTTAAAATAATATTTAGCTTTTAAAATTATATAAAGGTAATGACTATTTAATTAATATTATTATTAATTGATTTATTCTTATATTATTCATAATATATAGACCGTTTGTCTATTTGATACGAAACGAACGCGTCTAGACTCAGAAAAATATTCCGCTTTCATTAAAAATACTTCCGAGGCCTAAATTCTTTTGTTTCGAAAGCTTGCTTGTTTTGCGAGTCATTCTGAGTTGATTATTGACCGATAAATCATTTTTTTGACCCAATTTCAATTCTAAAAGTACCTAGTCAAATGTTTTGATGAACCAAGTCATGTGTTATATGAATTATATGATGCGTGGATTATGTGTGTATATGTTATGTGAATTACGTGCGTAAGTGAGTCAGTAGTCTTGTATGTGACTATTTTCTTTATGTGTGGGCTATCGTATGGGTAGATGATAGGTTTTGACGCGCAGTTCGTTGATTAACTATCGTGTAGATGATTAAGATGTATCTTTTAATTATAGATACGAATCATTCGAGTTGATCTGGACGAGTCATTGGAAGGAATAAAATGGAATGGTATCGGATATCTAGCTTCTGGCAATCATAGGAGCAGCATATCAATAAATTGTTGGAATGAAAGACGGTGATATCTTGAGATGCCAGACTGAGATAATTGTGTTGCTACGAGTGTGACTAGCTGCTAAAAACCAAAGGCAAGTTTTCTACGCTATTCTAATTCCAAAATAGTTCAATATTCTACATATCCAACAGTTTATGATTATGCAAGTAGTGCTTCTCTATTCTCAGTTCAAAATAGATAAAGATTTTACATATCGCTGAGTTAAATGTTTATTAAGCAAGTAATCTTCTGATATTTTAAGTTCATAATAGTTGAGTGTTTTTACTTTTCCAATCACTGGATTTATAAATATTTTAGATTTTGAGAATAATGATTTTGTTACGTATATATCTACCCAAGTGAATTGGGGAATAAAAATATATAAGGGTGTCGATTATTATGACCCCTTTTAATAAAATATTTTAAGATTTGATGGTTATGTAAGAGCCTGTGGGGGCGGTCCAGTATGAGCTATGTATTATATAGGATATAATATATTTGTAGGCCAATATGTGCCTTGGGTACCCTTTGTTTAGTTGGATATGCTTGGCACACAGGTGTTGCTCCGCGGCTGATCACCGTCGGAAACACACCGTCGTTCGAGGATTCTAATCTAAATTATTATATTTCTTTTGATAATCATATAATGAGTGATTTATCAAGTGTTTCTGTTTTGGATAAAAAGATGAAATGCAGTTTTGATTCACTTTCTAGTTGATGTTAATACTTAGTTTGCTGTTAAATATCAAAGGTGGCAATAATATAGATGATTGATGTTGACTTCAGTATGGGATGTTGTGAGCATTATTGCTGAAGAATTTCGCTCAAAATTATCAAAAGGATTTTTATTACATTTAAGGAACTAATTATAGAGTCCCTTAACTAAATTTCCTGATTCAGCAATTATGATTCAATTATTCTGCTCTATTATAGATATCGGTTTTTATATCAAAAGACCATTTATATGTCATAATGAACTTGTTGAGCATTTCTTTCGTTCATACTTACCTGTTTTTAAATTTAACCTCCAGCGAAGATTAGCTTGCACTATTTAGCCACGTAATTCGAGGAAGCAAAGAAGAAGCTTTTGGAAGGTGGTTGGTCCAGGGTTTGCGGACTAGTGTAAGTTCTATGATGTAAAAGTGTTTATATTATAATATATTATATTATATGTGTGTATTGTATAGTTGGGTCTAGTACACTTCTTTTCGAAGTTATACTAGCGGGTTCAGTCCAGTGATTTGGAATTATTGAAAAGATTTTTGAAAAAATAGTAAAAAAATTATTTGTGGAAATTTGGAGATCTTGTTTCTAGAATTGTAACCTTAAAAGATCTTGGAGTAGTTTGGGGTCACAGATGTTATATTCCAATATTAAGAACATAACTTATGCTTACATATAACCAAAGTCTAAATTCCTTTTAAGCTAATATGTATATTCAATCTTATTAGCGAATATACTCTTAAAATAAAATATTGTAAAATCTAAATAGATTTCTCAAGTTAATTAATCGAATACATTCAAAGTAAAAGAGAATGGTCGGAGACGTTCATTTGAAAATGAAACCTAAATAAATATATATTAGTTCTGACCCAATTGGTACCTTTAACCATAACTGAGTTTAATCTTGATTAGTTAGCCGTCAAATATACATAAGATCAACCAATCTGATCCGTTGATATAGGATGATACTTATATATATATATCACATCATGTATTCATTTTAGGGATGTACACCCCTTACCGCCACTCTCTCTTGTCTATACATCTTATCAAACCATCTCTTTCTTTGGCTTAATCTCTTGATTTCTCTTGCAATTATTTGTAAAATTAACTAGTTTATACATCGAAGAGGATGGTTAGATAGTTGTTTATATGTATTTATGTCAAATTGTGAGTTATATAATCACTTCCCTTTTCCATTCAAACAATCAGGTTTACAAAACGGGTCTCTAGAAGTTTATCATATTTTACGAATACTTTCAATCATCTCTATATAAGAAATCTCATTTTCCATTCTTTACATTATCCCTCGGTACACATCCGATCATATCCTTCTTGGTATGTATCTCAAAATTTTACAATCTTTTTAAATCGATATATTTGTTGAAGTATTAATTATGTACAAATGTAAGTCTTTCTTCATTAGTTGATTACATCCTACATAACACAACACTATGACCAACAAGAATCTCAAAACATTATGTCACCATGTTATGTTGTTATTTATTTATATGTGATTTATTATTCTTAACTGGTTTGCAAATTTTTACAGATTTTCAATATTCCGCGATACTGATATTTTCATGCAAATTGAATTGCATCATGACTTTGCTCAAGTTTGAAGGTAAACTTTATTTAAATTTCTTAATTTGGAAGATAAGTGAATTTTTTATCGCCTCGGTTAGGTGTAATTGAAATCAAATTTTTGAATTTATATTTTTATCAAGCCGAAAAGGATTTAGTTCAGATTTATTTTGCTCCAAAATAAAAAATGAATCCATATTCGAACTCAGTCAAAAACCTGAATATATATTTATACATAGCGCGCGTATTGTTTCTTTTGTTCGAATTCCAATTCATTTTCAAATATCCATCAACCGTGTCCCTTGACTTAATGACATCAATTTTGGATATTGGTGTAAAGAGATTTGGATCAACCTTACGTATTTACTTAACATGATCCTTACTCTAGTTTGATATGAGTTTTCTCCCCCAAAATACACATAGTAAATATTCAGTATTCCAGCATGATTTGAAAATTTTTATTGCTCAAGTGACCAATACGTATTTACTTATATGTTTATGAATTATTTGCAGTAAACAATGAAGTAAATGCTCCAGAAAAGATGGATGTCTCTATACCATGGTTTACTTATCGGTAATACTCCTTCATATATTTTTCATTTATGCCAAAATTTTCAACACTACACTTTAGATATTTTTATTATGTTTCTCTAATATGTACCATTACATGTACACTCGCATGTACCCGCTACCAATTCCATGACAATATATTGAACATGAATTATTACAAATTGAGTTGGCTATGAACGTGTAGATGGTGAACAGCTCGGCCTGATAACTACATGGTTCGTTAAGAACTTGAACTCAAATATAAGAATGTGTGGGTTAAGTTAACGAGCTCGGGCCGAGCTACTAGCATGTGTGGCTTGAGCTCGGCACAAGATCATTAGACTTGAACTTGGCTAGTTAAATCTCATAAAATTGACATATATCCTTATTGTTAATATTTTAAGTTTAGAAATTACACTCAAGTATGTAATCCATAAATCCTTTGAGAATAATAAATTCAAATGCAAGCTTTTTCAGTTGTGTTGAAACTAATAAATATAGTGGTCCTAGTTGGCGGGTTTGAACTTTTTTTGAAACTGATACTAATAGTGATCCTAGTGGGCGGGTTTGAACTTTTTTTCAATATTAAATGTTACTTTTTACGAGCTGTTCGTTAGCGGCACGAGTATGTCTTGGCTTATTTTATTAGATGAAAGATCGTGTGTGACCCGATTAGTTTAGAAAGTCGAGATTGATACAAATATTTTGTGATAGCTCATCTTGGCTTGTTTAGAATAATATTAAGCTAAGGAAACAATTATAAATTAATTCAGAATATGCTTTATTTTCATTTTTAGTTATAAGAAATAATTGATCAATGTTATCCTTTCATTGTATTTTCTACTGGTGAAAATACTCCAATATAGACAATCCAATGAATTAGATATGTACTTTAGGGAGAGAAGAAGAAAGTGAGAAAGATGACGGCTGGGCGGATCATTGTAATGAGAAAAGGAATGATGTTAGTTATATATACACAATTATTTTACATTTTTTTAACAATATTTTCTTTATAATTTTGCGCAATATAAAAACTGACCAAAAAAGCGCATTAGGACGAATAGAAATGAATTACGACGAAATGTCACTTTTGTGTTTCTCGAATGCTGAAAACATTATTGCTCAAACTTGTTTATTGATCCTTTACTAAACAACGCGGGAGAATGGAAGATGCCAAGCACGACAAAACAATTTTTTAAAAAAAAATTGTTTAAATAAATGTAATAAAACAAATTTTAAAACTCCGTTAGTAAATTGAAGCTAGGATTGAGTGCTAGATCAAGTTCGTAGAAATAAACAACAACAAAATCTAGGGGTGCCTTTAATTGATCTTTATACTTAAAATTACGGGGTGTGATAGAATAAGGAGGACATATATGTGGTCTGGAAGGTAATTCGTCGTCTATGAACATTGGCTTAAAGAGAAAAATGAAAATGATCATAGAAGAAGAGTCAAGCGATAAAGATAACGACTTCTGCCAGTGTGATCTTCGTGGATCTTCCGGCTTAAATAAGACACCCTGAACCATTAGGTATAACTGCCTCATAAAATTTTTACGTTTTCAATTTACTATGACAACATGCTCCAATTTTTGGTTTAGATTTGTAGTGTTATTAATATTTGAATGATATTTGATTTGTAGTATGATTTAATGTAATTTGGGCTTTACTATATTTTCTAATTGACTCATATATTTTACCCGAATTTTCAGAGTGAACTTGGAAGTGGTAGGCAGTCCAGAGAGAATGTCAAAATCTAGTAAGCAAAACAAGATAGAAAGAATCCTGAGGTTCCCATGTTGCAAATTCTAGGAGATTTACAGGATCATTTCATGGTTGTCATCTGATTTGTTGTCTTTATAGATTAAGAATTTGATGAGACGATTTGAAATACATGTGCTTTATATATGAGCTTCTGCAACTGATCGATCAAATTTGAAATTAAATTAGGATTAATAGTTGTTGACTTGCTATGTTGCGTAGATAGTACTTATAAGGTTGATAGAGCTGCATATTAAGAAGATGACTACAAGATAAATGTGCTTTTTACATCAAAAATAAGTTGCAGTACAAAACATTGCTGCTTTATAGGAACTAATTTCAGAATATTAGTCTACTACTACCATCAAGCTCATTGATGGCTACCACTTCCAAGTTCACTCTCAAAATTCTTTGTAATTGTTTAACTCTCAGGTCTTTAGGTTGCAACTTGTACATATGTCAACTTTTTCAATTAGAGTGTAAATGAGAGGAAGTATCTCATTATATATATAATCTATGTATCCTACATCGAGAAATAAATGAAAAAAATCAAGTTGCTTGTATGTATACTATAATATAATAACCGTAATGGGGTATATTTTAGTTCAATGGTTATCCCCTATTTTAAATATTTAAAAAAATAGTGTTATATACATGTTAAACTATTAAATTACTAAACTACTCATTATCCTGCTAAACTAGCTATGACTATAATTTATCCTCGTAAACTATGACTATAGCTTCATCCTAATTCTTTTATTATTTTTATCATAAATCTATAATTATTATATATTTACATTAATATATTAAAATCATTTAATTTTTTTAAAATTATTTCAATATTAACGAACCGGTGCATAGCACCGAATTTAAGCTAGTATATGTTAATAAGGTGATTTGAAACCTATAACTACCACTACAAGAAATTCGGCTAGATTCGACCGAATTTTTTTGGTCGAATTTAAATCGGCTAAATTTGACCAAATTTTTTTGGTTGAATTTGGCTAAATTCGACTGATTTTGGTTTAAAATAGCTATTTTCGACCAACCAGTTGCTGGTCGAACAGAGGCTAGTCAAAAATCAGGGGTGCGGTCGAATTTAGCTAAATTCGACCGTACTAAATTCGACCGAATAAATTCGACCAACTAAATTCGACCAACTAAATTCGACCGAAATTGGTTGCAAAAACTCATCCCCAATTTTTTTTGACAAAATTTCAATTTTTTCATAAAAAATCAAAAATCCCGCCCACACATACTAAATTCGACCAAATCTGGTCAAAATTACTACGTTAAATTCGACCAAATCTTTGGAACTTTTTACGAGCTTTTTCATAATTTAATTTCATAAAACAATAAGGGAAACAATACTAATTTTTGTTTACTAATTTTAAAATTATATAAATATGTAATATAGATTTTAGAATACAACAATTTCTATCCATTAGTAACATATTGAAAATCAAATATTATAAAATTAACTCACCCAATTGATAAACAAATATGAAAAAAATAAAAAAATAAACTTAAATTGGTTCATATACATTAACTAATTAATACAAGTTTTATTTTACTTCTAAGTTTCCGAAAATAAATTTCCCAGAGGTGATGGCATAAACTATCATCGGAGGTGATGGAGATGAACTCGCCGGAATTGTTGTGAAATGGTGAACTCGCCGGAATTGGTGTGAATCGGATGAATTCACCAGAATTTGTTTAAATTAATTAGATGAGGTTTAGTATGAGAGATGTATGTGTGTGTGTGTGTATGTGTATTATTTGGAATATACAAAATATATATGAGTGTGTATGTAGTTAGAGAGTAAGGTTAAGTATGGGTGTAATTTTTTTATAAGAGAATGAAATTGAATGAAGAATATAAAGAGAAAGAGATGAGGGTGAAAGATTTAATGGTTGGGATGAAAGGATTGAGAAATAAATGAATGATTAAGATTAATTCAAGTTGGCAATCCATGTTCTTTCTTCTCAGCCAATAGAAGCGTGACAAATGACAATTCTGAAATGTGCTAAATTCGACCAATAATGGTCAAATTTACTATTTTCACACAAATAAAAATTCAACATACCTATATTATATTAAATTATATTATATTATATTATATTATATTATATTATATTATATTATATTATATTATATTATATTATATTATATTATATTATATTATATTATATTATATTATATTATATTATATTATATTATATTATATTACATTATATTATATATATTATATTATATTATATTACATTATATTATATATATATGTATATATCTATGTATATTCCTAAATAATTTTTTTAAATAATGAAAGTGTCCTTCAAATTAATTTTTTTCTTTACATGATATGTACTAACCATTTAAAAAACAAAACAAAAATTAAAAAAAATAGAATTTTCAACTGAATTTGGTCGCTTTTAGCTAAATTCTGCCATTTTGGGTCAAATTTAGTAAAAAACTTTTGGTGCATTTTCTTTAGCGGCAAATTTGTTATTTTCATTCATTTTGAAAAAAAGGCGGGATATTTACCGCCCAAACCATTTACTAAATTCGACCAAAAATGATTGAATTTATTTTCAAAAATTCAAGTTATTAGCGGGAAGTTTCCCCCCTTTTTTGGCAAAGTACTAATTTCGACCGAATAAAAAATTGGTCGAATTTAGCTGCTAAATTCGCCCGAATAAAAAATCAGTCGAATTTAGCAGTAAATTCGACCGATTAGAAATGACAGCTCCGTAATTCGATCGTAAATGGTCGAATTTACTGGTGCCCCTTAAATTCGACCAAATATGGTAGATATTATCTGCAGTCACTTTTAGTTGGTCGAAAATGCCCTAACTTTCTTGTAGTGTACTGCGCTGGCTTCTAGCTTCATTTGGGACTAAACTCCAGTCACGACTCATGAGGTTTGTTGTGAATATGTTGTGTACTTGATGATTACCTAAACAAAACATCTAAGTAGATTTTACTTAGTGAAATCATGTAGCACTCGACGGATAAGAATTATAGTCCCGACGGATAACTCATTATGGTCCCGACGGATGATTAACTTATTATCCATCGAGTGAGTAGCTTATATAATAATAAGTTTGTAGCACAGTGTTGTATGCACCTTTGTATAGAATCTGTAGTAGCATATAAGTCATGTTGACTTTAACTAGATATGCAGAATAGGTTGATTAACTGTACATAAGTAATGTCTTGTAATTCTGTATAAGTGAAATAAAGTCAAGTGCCAAAATAGCTACCAGCGGATGATTAACAAAGCTTCGACGGATGACCAAAATAGCTACCAACGGATGCTTAACAAAGCTTCGACGGATGATCAAATGACTATCAACGGATGTTTAACATAGCAGTCGATGATGATCTATTAAGTCATCGACGGATGATTTGAAAGTCGACAGATGATCACATCAAGATTCAAACATCAGTTGAACAGTGAAAGCTGACACATAGCCGTTGAATTGGATATAAAAACACTGTGGAAGCCCATTAACTAGGTAATAGAGGACGAAAAGCAGCAAAGATCAAGACTGTTAGATTTTATATTTGTTCAGTTCTTTTGACTTTGTAATCTTGGTAATATATAAACCAAGAGAGTAGCAAATAGAAAAATAACTGAGATAGCTAAGAAACAACAACAGAGAAATCTTTGTAAGCACTATCTTTAGCATTTCCTGTGTTCTTAGCAGTTCTATTTTGTAAGCAGCTGTGAGCATTTCTGCACACAGAGTCCTCTCAATATATTAAATATATCTCTGGTGGAATTGTTTAAATCCACCAGAAAGTTTTTAAAGACTCTTGTTTTTAATTACTTATGTTTTGATTCATTCAAGTTTACATTCCGCATTGTGCTAATCAAAACAAATATATCCATAATCGAGTTGAACATTTTTATTTCAAGAAAAAGGTTCAAGAATTCCATTCAACCCCCCTTCTGTAATTCTTGCTATATTGTTAAGGGACTAATAATTGGTATCAGAGCAAGCTCTTAATCTACAAAGAGTTTAAAGATCAAAACAAATCAGCAAGATGAACAAGAAAGATGTTGGAGTCAAGATTCCTTTTCTTGATAAAGATAATTACCATCATTGGAAGGTAAAGATGCATCTTCATATGTTTTCTCAAGATGAGGCCTATGTGGACTGCATAGAAAGAGGCCCTCATGTTCCAATGAGAGCTGCAACAGGAAATGAACCATCTGTTCCAAAGCCAAGGCATGAATGGTCTGATCCTGATATTGAACAAGTCAGGAAAGATAAAAAGGCCATGAACATTCTGTTCAATGGTGTTGATGCAGACATGTTTGATAACATCATCAACTGCAAGACTGCCAAGGAAGTTTGGGACACAATACAGATAATCTGTGATGGTACTAAGCAAGTAAGAGAAAATAAAATGCAGCTCCTGATTCAGCAATATGAGCATTTTCACAATGAAGAAAGTGAGTCACTCACTGACATTTTTAGTAGATTCCAAAAGCTACTAAATGCTCTTAAATTGCATGGAAGAGTCTATCAGACTAAAGATTCCAATCTGAAATTTCTCAGATCTCTTCCAAAGGAATGGAAACCAATGAAAGTCTCATTGAGAAACTCACAAGATTATAAGGAGTTTACTTTGGAGAGACTGTATGGCATTCTGAAGACCTATGAGCTTGAGATAGAGCAGGATGAAAGAATGGAGAGAGGAAAGAAGAAAGGAGGATCCATTGCACTAGTGGCTGAACTGGAAAAGGAGAAGGAAGTGAAGATGGAAGCTGTGGAATCAACTTCAAAGGCCTGTGAAAGCAAGGGTAAAGGGCTAGCTGCAGAAAGTGAAGATTCATTGAGTCAAGATGACATGGAGGACATTGATGAGCACCTAGCATTCCTTTTAAGAAGATTTGCCAAGCTCAAGTTCAAGAAGAACATTGGAGCTGCCAAGCCAAATAGAAACATGGTGGATAAATCAAAATTCAAGTGTTTCAAATGTGGCTTGGCAGGGCATTTTGCAAATGAGTGTAGAAAGTCAGATTCCAGTAAGAAAAGATTTGAGTCTGTGGATTATAAGCAAAAATACTTTGATCTACTCAAACAGAAGGAAAGGGCTTTTATTACATAAGAGAATGACTGGGAAGTTGATGGTTTGGATGAAGATGAGGATGTCAGCTATGTCAATCTAGCCCTTATGGCCAAGTCTGATGAAACAGAGACAAGTTCCTCAAGCAATCAAGTAATCACTACAAACCTTGCACATTTATCTAAAGCTGAGTGTAATGATGCAATAAATGACATGTCTACAGAATTGTATCATTTGCGTGTTACACTTAAGTCCCTCACTAAAGAAAATGCTAAAATCAAAGAAAACAACTTATTTTTGAGTGAGAAGAATAATGTGCTTGAGTCTCAGTTTGTTAAGTTTGAGAAACTAAAAATTGAGTGTAGAATTGCCAAGGAGGAATTAACTGAGTCCTTGAAAAAGGAAGAAATTTTAAAGAAGCAACTCGATCGTGAACAGGAGGTGATTAAAGCATGGAAAACATCCAGAGATGTTCATGCTCAAATCACCAAGGTTCAAGGAATTGAGTCTTTTTGTGATGAAGCCTGGAAAAAGAATAAGGAGAAACTAGAACCTATTTTGGTAGATGGATTGCTGACAGATGTAGACTCGACGGATGATGAGAACTATCCGTCGGATAACAAAAAGTGTTATCCGTCGAATGATAAAAATCCTCATCCGTCGGCTGTGAGCAAACCCATTAGCAAAGCCAAATTAACCAAGCTAAATGAAAAGTATGGGTCTGTTTCCAAGAACTTTGTTTCAGGAGAGTCAAGTCAAGCCAAGAAAGGGAAGAAGGCTAATGTTGGTCACATGACTGTCAAACAGTTAAGTGACAGACTTGAGAAGATAGAGGTAAAAACAGAGACTAAAAGGAAAAACAATAGGAATGGTAAAGTAGGGATTAACAAACATAATAACTACACACCTGACAAATATGCTCCTAGAAAAATCTGTGTCAAATGTGGTAGTGTAAATCATTTGTCTGTTAATTGCAAATCTGCCATACCTACTCCCATGTATGTTCAGCCTCAATTCTCTAACATGAATACCATGCCTCCCATGCCTGTTAATGTTATGCCTACACAGAACATGAATGCACAGTTTGCTAATATGTCATTTGCACCTAATCCATATTATGCTGCATACAATATGCCTCAAATGCCATTTAGCATGCCTTACTGGAATAACATGTTTGCACCAAGCATGCCATTTCCTGTTAGTGTATGATAATTATGTTGCATCTAGTGGTTTCAAAGGCCCAACCCAAATGACTAAGGAAGAATCTGAAATTCCTAAGTCAAATGAGTTAAGACCTAAGAAATAGAAGAAGAAAGCTAACAAGGCAGGACCCAAGGAAACTTGGGTACCAAAATCAACTTGATTTGATTTTGATGTGTGCAGGGAAACAGAAGGAATCTTTGGTACTTGGATAGTGGTTGTTCAAGACACATGACTGGTGATTCTACCCTGCTCACAGAGTTTGAAGAGAGAGTTGGCCCAAGTATCACTTTTGGAGATGACAGCAAAGGTTATACTGTGGGATATGGCTTGATTTCAAAGGATAATGTCATCATTGAAGAGGTTGCCTTAGTGGATGGTCTCAAACACAATCTGTTGAGTATCAGCCAGCTTTGTGATAAAGGCAACTCAGTAACCTTTAACAAAGAAACATGTGTTGTGATTAATAATCAAAACAACAAAGTGGTTCTCACTGGTATGAGAAGAGGAAATGTGTATCTAGCTGACTTTAACTCAACTAAAGCAGAATCTGTAACTTGTCTTCTCAGTAAAGCAAGTCAAGATGAAAGTTGGCTATGGCACAAGAAGCTATCTCATTTGAACTTCAAGACCATGAATGAACTGGTAAAGAAAGAGCTAGTTAGAGGCATTTCTATGGTGGAGTTTACAAAGGATGGACTGTGTGATGCCTGCCAAAAAGGGAAGCAGATTAAAGCATCATTCAGGAAGAAACTTGATTCAGCAATTGAAGAACCTCTACAACTGCTTCACATGGATTTGTTTGGACCAGTCAATATATTGTCAATCTCAAAGAAAAGATTTTGCCTAGTAATTGTAGATGATTTCTCAAAGTTCTCTTGGACCTATTTCCTAAAGTCCAAAGATGAGGCTAGTGAAATCATCATCAATTACATAAGGCAAGTTAACAATCATCCTGATTTCAAAGTTAGAAGAATCAGGAGTGATAATGGAACTGAGTTCAAGAACTATATCATGAGAGCATTTTGTGAGGAAAATGGAATCTTGTATGAGTTTTCAGCAGCAAGGACTTCACAACAGAATGGAGTAGTGGAAAGAAAGAATAGATCTCTTATTGAAGCTGCAAGGACAATGCTTGAAGAATCAAAACTACCAACATACTTCTGGGTTGAAGCTGTAAACACTGAATGCTACACTCAGAACATCTCTCTGATTAATCAAGCAAGATGCATGACACCTTATCAATTGTTCAAGAACAAGAAGCCAACTCTGAACTTTCTTCATGTCTTTGGCTGTAAATGCTATATTCTGAGAAATCAAACTGATCAAAATGGGAAGTTTGATGCTAAAGCAGATGAAAGAATTTTTGTTGGATATGCTGTTGGTAAAGCATATAGAGTCTACAATCTAAGAACCAACATTATCGTTGAATCTATACATGTTATGTTTGATGATAAAAAGATTGAAGGACTAAAAGATGGAGATTACCATGAGAGCCTCAAATTCGACAATGTTGAGATGGTCAGTGATGAAAGTGATGATGAGAATGATCAAGAAACAGTGTCTAAGGATAATGCAGACAAATCTACTTCAAATGAAGCACAAAACTCAACATCCATCGAGTTACATAATGCTTCATCCATCGGAAGGCAATCTGTATTATCCGTCGGAAGACAACCTGCCTCATCCGTCGGTACTCAACATTCACCATCCGTCGGGTTATCAAAAGGAGCAGGAAGTCAAGGCAGATCACCCATAGAAAGCACCCCAATCTCAAATCAAAGATCCACAAACTCAGGGGGAGTTTCTAGCAATCAAAACTCAATCACACATCAAGACAACATCGAGGTCTCTTCATCTAGGGCTAATCTACCTCAACCAAGAAAATGGACAAAAGATCACCCCTTTGAACTGATTATTGGTGATGTTTCTTCCAGAGTTCAAACCAGGAGAGCAACTCAAGAAGAATGTCTATACAGCAGCTTCATGTCTAAGGAAGAACCAAAGAAGGTAGAAGAAGCCTTGTTAGATCCTTATTGGATTTTAGCTATGCAGGAGGAGCTAAACCAATTTGAAAGGAATAAAGTATGGAAGCTGGTACCCAAGCCTACAGGAAAGAATCCAATAGACACCAAATGGGTATTCAGAAACAAGATGGATGAAAATGGCATAGTAGTAAGGAACAAAGCAAGATTGGTTGCTAAAGGCTATTGTCAGCAAGAAGAAATAGATTTTGATGAAACATTTGCTCCTGTTTCAAGACTTGAAGCCATCAGAATCTTCTTAGCCTATGCAGCCCATGCCAATTTCAAGGTCTATTAAATGGATGTCAAAAGTGCCTTTCTGAATGGAGATTTGGAGGAAGAAGTGTATGTAAGTCAACCTCCTGGCTTTGAAGATCCAAATTTCCCAGAGTATGTCTATTATCTACTGAAAGCACTTTATGGACTGAAGCAAGCACCTAGAGCCTGGTATAACACTTTATCAAAGTTCCTTTTGGAAAATCACTTCACAAGAGGTACTGTAGATAAAACTTTATTTTTCAGAAATGTGAATGGCTCTAGCATACTTGTTCAAATTTATGTAGATGATATTATTTTTGGCTCTACAAATGAGAAACTTTGTAAAAAGTTTGCCAAACTGATGCAAAGCAAGTATGAAATGAGTATGATGGGAGAACTAACTTACTTTCTTGGTTTACAAGTTAAGCAAGTTAGTGATGGAATATTCATTAGTCAAACTAAATATATTTATGATCTTTTAAAGAAGTTTGATCTAATGGATTACACATCTGCAAAAACTCCCATGGCCACTGCAACTAAGCTTGAACTAAACACTACTGAAAAGTCTGTGGATATTTCAAGTTATAGAGGCATGGTTGGCTCACTTCTGTACTTAACAGCTAGTAGGCCAGATATAATGTTTGCTACATGTTTGTGTGCTAGATTTCAGGCTGATCCTAGAGAGTCTCATTTGATAGCTATTAAAAGAATTTTCAGATATCTCAAAGGAACACCAAACCTTGGCATTGGGTATCCTAGAGATTCTGGTTTTGATCTAACTGGTTATTCAGATGCAGATTATGCAGGTTGCAGAATTGATAGAAAAAGCACAACAGGAACCTGTCAATTTTTAGGAGACAAGCTTGTGTCCTGGTTCAGTAAAAAGTAAAATTCAGTTTCTACTTCTACAGCTGAAGCTGAATATATTGCTGCTGGCAGTTGCTGTGCACAGATTTTATGGATGAAAAATCAATTGCTAGACTATGGTTTGCAAGTTGAAAGGATTCCTATTTTCTGTGACAACACAAGTGCAATTGCCATCACTGAAAATCCAGTGCAACATTCAAGGACAAAGCATATAGACATCAAGTACCATTTCATAAGGGAACATGTAATGAATGGTACTGTAGAGTTACATTTTGTTCCAAGTGAGAAGCAACTTGCAGATATTTTTACCAAACCACTGGATGAATCCACCTTTTCTAGGTTGGTAAGTGAGTTAGGTATGCTTAATTACTCTTGAATTTATCTGAATTATTTTGAAAGTTGAAAAGTAGCCAGAAATTCAACTGATTTTTAGTATTGGATGAAAATTTTGGCTAAGTCAAAATTTGCATCTCGACGGATGACCATTATCCATCGAGTTGAGTCATTCGTCGATATACAAATTGTAAATAAAAACCAATTACTTTTCTGGAGTATTTTAAAGCTCGACGGATATCAACTTATCCTCATCCGTCGAAGTGTCTAAATCTTAACCGTTAATTCCCTGAACATTATCCATCGAGTATACTTACAGTTTGTAAGCATTACACGACGGATAATGGGTAGAATTTTTACAGTTTATTTTAAAACGGCTATTTTAGATAATTTCTATTGGGTAATTTACTTCTCTTTATTATTTTTATCAGTTGATTTTGAGTAAAGTATAAAAGCTTATTTCATTCTAATCATTTTCTTTTATCATTCTCAAATTCAACTGTGTTACTTCATTCTCTCTCAAGCAAAAATCCTCTTTCTCTTCAAGCTTTTCTTCTCTAACAATGGCACCCGTAGTTAAGATCATGTCACAGACTGGGTTCATCTATGAGAAGAACAACTTCACTGCCTTGGTCAATAAGGGGATTCAGCAATCTGAAGACTATCATAAGATGATGGACTTCATGAACAACTGTAAGTTAAGTTTTGCCATGCTGGAATCACCCACAATTTATTGTGAAGTTGTTGAGGAGATGTGGACAACAGCAATCTACAACTCTACTGACAAAACCATCACTCTAACCATCGAAGGTAATGATTTCTGTATCAATAGTGATGTAATAAAAGCATGTTTCAAGATTCCTGATGATAATGTAACTGCGCCACACACTGACATTGATATTGTCAATATGCTCAATTCCATTCATTATGCACTTCCTACTGCAAAACTAAGTGAAATTAGAAGACTAGGTCTTAGGAAGGAATGGAGTTACTTGTGTGATGTAGTAACTAAAGTCTTTTCTGGAAAAATTAGTAATTTTGATTATGTGAATATTTCCATGCTTAACATGCTATACATGCTAGTTACAGACAAATATTACAATTTCAGTGACCTTGTTGTGTATGAGTTAGGTTTTAAACTAGGTGACTTAGCCAAGAGAGGAAAGAATATTTACTATGCTAGATTTTTTATGCTTTTGGCTAACCATCTTTGTCAAGAGATTGAACTTGAGAACCCAAACAAATTAGCTTGTTGGGTTCAAGAGAGAAGAATCATTGCAGACTTGAACAGAGCCAACCATCACAAGGATGTGCCAATGTTCTATTTTCCTGTAATGCTGACACCTCAGGTAAGTGAGGTAAGTTCATCTAGACCCTCAACTATTCCAATCTCTTCTATTTCTTTGACTTCAGGCTTAGCTATGGCAACTGTGACAATGACCAAACAGTTGCCTACCAAAGCTGCCAAAACAACTGCAATTTCTAAATCCAAATCAAAGAAAACCCCCTCTGGTATCTCTCAAAAGGTATCAGTTGAAAAATCTACCAAAGCCAAAGAGGGGAGTGTGAAGGAGGATAAGATAGGTGAGGGAAGGGGTGAACATCAAAGAAACCCCAAGGATAAGGTTGGAGAGTTGAGTGAATCCCAGCCTAGCCACACTGCAGTTTCCTAACAAACTGTAGTGCTTAAAAAGGACAAAAGCTCACTTCTAGCTGCATCCTCCCAAAAGGATGTGGCTATTGAACAAAGCTCTCATCCAAGAGCATAGGCCAAGAGGGTTAGGGACACAAGCTCACACCAAACTTACACTAGAAAGAAGAAATCCAAAACAACTGGGGATGCACAGGGCACACACTTAGTGCAAACTGGTGCTAAAGACACAGTCCCTGCACCTTCTCAAATTCAGATTGATGTGGCTCCAATAAATATGGAGTCACAGCCAAAATCTCTCATAATAGAAGCCACAGAAACACAATACTCACCAACTAACTCACTGGAAGTGGACATGATAAACACTTCAATTTCTGATTCCTCTTCTTTAACTCTGTTGGGGAAGCCAAAATCTAGTGCAAGTGAGCATCATCTTTTAGATGATTTGTTGGCTCACTTGCCAATTCATTCTGATTCTATTGTGACATATGTGCCTCAAATAACTTCAATCAACACAGAGTCAACAATAGTTTCTATTCCCACCTCATTCATTTCTACTCTCTCGATGGATATTGCTCATCCATCGAGTAGTGATTGTATCCCGACGGATAAGCTTAACAGCAGTTATTCGTCAGATAGCTTTACCACTCACCCGACGGATATCACTTATCCGTTGAGTGTCTCTGCACAACTTCAAACTTCAATAATTTCAAGTGCAAAAGATTTAGTGGTAATACAATCACTCTTAGGACTGAGAGAGGAGAGTGCATTGAGTGAGAGGCTGGGTTGCTCCCAGGCAAAAGGAGAGGAAAAGAGTGAATCTCAGCAATCCATTCATTCAGGATTGGCAAAATTGAATGAGAGGAGTCCCACCTTAGTAGGTGAAGGTGAGGGTGTGAGGGTGGGGAGCCAGGGTGAGACCCTGATACAACAAAAGAGAGAATATGAGAGAAAGGCAGGTTTCGGAGAAATAAGGATGGAACCAGCCATTGCTAGTGAGTCAATGATTGTGGATGATGCTGAAAAGGAAAGATAATTTCAGCAACATTACAAAGCTGTAATTGATAACATTTCCTTGGATGCTGACACTTTTACTCACCCTGTTTCAGCCTATCAACTGTTGGCTGCTCAGGGCAATGTGGAGGCAAGGCAGACTTTGAATTTAGTGCACACCATAGAATCTCTTCAAAGAGATAAAGCTGCTGTGAACAGAATGCCTTCTCAAGCTGGAGAGCCATCTGAAGAATTTGGAGTAAATTCTGATGATGATGACTCTGGTTCTTTGGATGGAAGCATGAACTTAGGGGGAGCTGAAGGCCCAAGTTCTGCTTTAAGTTTACCTAAATGGGCATGGGCAAAGGAATTTTCACCAGGGCAATTTGAGGTGTCTTTGGTAAAACAAATAATAGCTATTCAGCAGGCCCTTCAGGAAGCTTCAGATGCTGGTACCAAGGTTGTTCTTCAAGCTCACCTAGACTCTTTACATTTAATGAAGATCCAACACTCAAGACAGAATCTCAGTGTGGATGAATTGAAAAAGGAGATAGCTGACTTAAAGACCTATAACTCTGAGAAGCTGGATTCAATAATGCCATATGGTACCATGCATGATCTATTACTAAGATTAAGGAGAGAATCAGATTCTGACAAGAAGATAGCCAAGCTAGAGAACAGAGTTCAGGTTATTGAGAATTCAGTGGCTCTACTTCTTCAAAATCAACAGACTCAGACAAATCTTCTTATGCAACTGGCTAAAGCACAAGGCCTAACTCCTCCACTTGATGATAACAAAAAGGGGGAGAGAGAATCAAGTAAGGGGGAGAAAGGACCAACTGAGGGGGAGAAACTTCTAGTTCAAATCAGCAAAGTAATTGTACCTTCAATTACTATCTCTAAGCCACCAGTTGCAGATGGTATAGATCTTATAAATGCAGCAGCAGCAAATTTGAAAGATACTGATAAAGGAGAGTTGACTCTGATCAACTGGAAAAAGATTGATGAGGAAATACAGAAAAAGTTTCAATTAGTCAAGGAACCAGATCAGTCAGCCATCCATCACTCTCATGTCAAGCCAATCAATGTGAATGAGATGAGCATGAACTATCTGGAGATAGGACAATCTTCCTGTATCAAGACTACAAAGGCTGAGATAATTCTTAAACCAAGAGCAAACTATCCAAAGTTATCTTTGAAGAACCCTATGGATTCTGTGTATGAGACACCCAAGCCTGATGAAAAGAAGCTTCTGTCAAGATCTATTCTCCTCTACAAAGATCCAGCTGATTCAGCCTCAAGAAAGAGAATTGCAAAGATATTCAGAAATGGGAAGGAAATTTGTGTGATAGCTGGACATCCACAATTTGCTCATGCAAAGGAAGAAGAAAAGGCCAGATTAAAGTAGGAAAAGAGGCAAGCTGCTCTAGATGCAAAGAAGTTGAAATAAAAGAAAGAACAGTTTGCTATCTTGGCCAAGCTACAGGCTGTGAATTCTTCTCAACAAATTCCCTCTAAACCATCTCAAGCTACTGAATCAGAGAAGAAGATTGAAGAACAGAAGAAATCCCTAAGAAAGAAAGAACTAGCTAAAAGAACAAAAAGAAAGTTGGATGTTGTTGACAAGGAATTGGAAGATCAATTTCCAAAGGAATCCACTCAAGCTGAAACTCAAGCATCAAAGCCCTCTGTGGTATTTGAAGACATAAGGGTGGTGGACCCCTTCAGGAACATACATGGAGAGCCTATTGTGCCAAAGGATGAGCTAATAGAGTGGGATAAATTACCAATTCCTGACTTCAACTTGCCAATTCTTACTAAGCCAAGAAGGACAAAATCAAGGGCAGTCAAGAAAGTGAAGCTGTCACCTCTCAAATCCAAGTCAGTAGTCAAAGCTCAACCCAAGGTCAACAGGGGAGACTACTTGTACTTGTGTGACATCAAAGAATTCTCAGATCTAAACCTTTATCTGGAGGAGCTGGATGAGGTAAGGGCAATTGATGCATACAGAAACCTACCTGAAAGGTTGGTGTTCAAGTACAAAGGGGGAAGGGAGATTCAGTGGCCTCTTCACAGGATACTTCAAGAAAGTCAAGCTGTGTTGATCAAAGTCTATTCATCCTTCAAGAAAAACTTTGGTTTCAATGTAACTGCAAGAAGATTAGTATTGAAGAAGATTGAAGAGCTAAGGAGTGTTAGAGCCAAAGATGCACTACCCAAAACTCTTATCATCCCATACACAGGGAGAAGAGTGCATCTAAGGCCCTACTGGCTGATGGAATTCATGGATGACAAGGGTGTGAGAAGATTCTTCAGATTAGAAGACCAATTGAGTATCTCTAGCAATGAGACTCTCTTGGAAATGCAAGAAATGTTAGATCTCTCAGAATCTGATGAATTAGAATTCCACAGACAGCTCCAGAATCAAATTGAAGAAAACAACAGAAAGCTTGGAAGAAGATCCAGACCTTCAAGAAACTAGAAAAATCTGCTCAGACTAGAGAAGCATCTTAAACTGACTGTGAGCCAAACCTTGTACATTTTTGTTTAAATTGAAGCACTTTCAGTTTTATCTACTTATCTTTAAAGATATATGTTAAGGATGTTTTGTTATCATCAAGTATCTCTTAATTTATGGCTACAATTCCAGTAGACATAAATTGGGGGAGATTGTTGTGAATATGTTGTGTACTTGATGATTACCTAAACAAAACATCTAAGTAGATTTTACTTAGTGAAATCATGTAGCACTCGACGGATAAGAATTATAGTCCCGACGGATAACTCATTATGGTCCCGACGGATGATTAACTTATTATCCATCGAGTGAGTAGCTTATGTAATAATAAGTTTGTAGCACAGTGTTGTATGCACCTTTGTATAGAATCTGTAGTAGCATATAAGTCATGTTGACTTTAACTAGATATGCAGAATAGGTTGATTAACTGTATATAAGAAATATCTTGTAATTCTGTATAAGTGAAATGAAGTCAAGTGCCAAAATAGCTACCAAAAGATGATTAACAAAGCTTCGACGGATGACCAAAATAGCTACCAACGGATGCTTAACAAAGCTTTGACGAATGATCAAATGACTATCAACGGATGTTTAACATAGCAGTCGACGGATGATCAATTAAGTCATCGACGGATGATCTGAAAGTCGACAGATGATCACATCAAGATTCAAACATCAGTTGAACAGTGAAAGCTAACACACAGCCGTTGAATTGGATACAAAAACACTGTAGAAGCCCATTAACTGGGTAATAGAGGACAAAAAGCAGCAAAGATCAAGACTGTTAGATTTTATATTTGTTCAGTTCTTTTGACTTTGTAATCTTGGTAATATATAAACCAAGAGAGTAGCAAATAGAAAAATAACTGAGATAGCTAAGAAACAACAACAGAGAAATCTTTGTAAGCACTATCTTTAGCATTTCCTGTGTTCTTAGCAGTTCTATTTTGTAAGCAGATGTGAGCATTTCTGCACACAGAGTCCTCTCGATATATTAAATATATCTCTGGTGGAATTGTTTAAATCCACCAGAAAGTTTTTAAAGACTCTTGTTTTTAATTACTTATGTTTTGATTCATTCAAGTTTACATTCCGCATTGTGCTAATCAAAACAAATATATCCATAATCGAGTTGAACATTTTTATTTCAAGAAAAAGGTTCAAGAATTCCATTCAACCCCCCTTCTGTAATTCTTGCTATATTGTTAAGGGACTAACAAGGTTAAGCACAAATTCTTGCTATATTTTTATTAGCTCTTATATTTTCTATATTTTTACTCTAATTTACTATATTATATATTTAATTTATGATAGTTTCATTATTCACATAGGCATTTGACACATGCGTGTTAATGGATACACATTACGAGAATACATAACAAGCATGTGTACCCCATATGTAATTTTTTTTAAACTTTTTCCATGTGTTCTAGCTGAATTTCTTAAGTATTTTGCTATTTTGAAAAACAGTGATAAGATGTTAATTTCAAAATTTGTTTTATTTAGTAAGAAAATTTCCATAAATTCATTAGTTTTCTTAAAAAATTACTCTTATGAAATAATATTTAGCAAACAAATATATAAAAATCTAAAAAATATTTTTCTGAAAGTCTAACAAATGTACAAAGAACATTTTTCATAATAAGGTTTTTTAGAGTTCAACCAAACGCCAAAAATTTTAGAATTTTATCTTTTTGCAAAATATATGGAGCTTAGATATAACAACTTGTTAGATATATTTGAGATGGGGTTAATTATCAAGTAGATCACTTAATACGTCCAAATGTATCAAGTGAGTCACTGATTATAAAACGGACTCAAATGAGTCACTCATTTGAAAATTTGTATAAAAAATATCACTCTATCGTTAGTCGAAATTCTAAAAATATTATATATTGAGTTTCGCACATTTTTTATGAATGATATTACATCCAAATAAAAAATTATGAGTTCTAGTATTTTAGATAATATTTTTAGATTTTTAAAAATTTATCTACTATTTATTTTTATTTAAATCAGATAAAAAAATCAACAAATTAAAAATAAATAGTTTATAAAATTTTAAAAATCTAACAATATTATCTAAAATAGTAGAATTCAAAACCTTTCATTTGGATGTAATATCATTCATAAAAAATGTGTGAAACTCAATATATAATACTTTTAAAAATTCCGACTAACGATAGAATGGTATTTTTGATACAGAATTTCAAATGAGTGACTCATTTGAGACCGTTTTGTAATCAGTGACTCACTTGATATATTTGGACGCACTAAGTGACCTACCTGATAATTAACCCTATTTGAGATGTCATGTCTAATATGATTTGTGTTTAGTTTTCAGAACTTAACAACAGGACAAATCAGGACTTACTGGAAGTCAGAACTTAATATCAGAACTTAAGGTCATATCAGAAGTTAAGTGCGGGAAGACTTTTATATAAGGAAGGAAGCTGATTTACAGTAGAAGATCGAGACTAAAACAAATGAAGATATGCATGGAAAGAGTTAGAAGATTGGAAGACTTGTAGAAGATATCTGATTGATATATTTTAGGAGACAGAATTATATTCCATATTAATTAGAAGTTATCTTGTAATTGTGTACTATATAAAAACAAACTTAGGGTTTACACTATATGTGTTATCATTATCGAGAAGATTATACATTGTAACCTAGTAGCTCTTAGTGATATTTACTCATCACTGAGAGAGTACAGTTCCATTGTAACAGAGTTTATTATATTGAATATATCTGTTTACTGTTACTTGTGTTCAAAATTTATTTGATTATAATAACACTATATTCAACCCCCTTCTACAGTGTTGTGTGACCTAACAATTGGTATCAGAGCTTTTTTGTTAACATACATACAGTAAAGATCCAAACAATCATGTCTGAAGAAGCACAAACTCCAACCAAGCCCACCAAAACTGAAGAAATTCAAATGCAGTCGATATGAGACTATTAGGGTTCCCATACTGAGACCTTCTGAGTATCCCATATGGAAAGTGAAGATGGCTATATTTCTGGAAGCTACAGATCCATAATACCTTGACTGAATTAATGAAAGACCACATAATCCTAACAAGCTCTCTATTGTAGTTGCTGATCAACCAGCGAAGACCATGCCAAAGGAGAAAGGTGAGTACACAGCTGAAGACATCTCATCTATTTCCAAGGATGCAAAGGTAAGGCATTTGCTACATAGTGTTATTGATAATATCATGTCAAACAGGATTGCAAGACTGCAAAGGAGATATGGAAAGCTTTGGAGACAAGATATCAGGGAACTGATGCAATCAAGAAAAACAGGAGGACTACACTCACTCAAGAGTATGAGCATTTTGACTCAAAAACTGATGAGTCTTTAACTAACTTATATGACAGGTTTATCAAACTCTTGAATGATTTGTCACTGGTGGACAAGGAATATGATCTTGAAGATTCAAATCTAAAATTCCTTTTAGCACTTCCTGAAAATTGGAATTTGAAGTCTACTACAATAAGAGACAACTATGACCTTATTGAAACTACTCTTAATGAAATTTATGTTATGCTCAAGACTTATGAACTTGAGATGGATCAAAGGAGCAAGAGACATGGAAGAAAGTCAAGGACAGTTGCTCTTAAGGCGGAGGAGGAATCTACTAAAATGGCTGCCTCAAAAAGGGGCAAAGGAAAGGCTCTCATTATAAAGTCTGATTCAGAGTCATCATATTCTGATAATGATGATTCAGAAACTGAAAGTTTATCTGAAATAGATGTTGATGAAGAGATGATAAAATTGTGTACTCTTATGGTGAAGGGTATCACAACGATAGCCTACAGGAAATTCAGAAAGGGCAAGAGGTTTTCCAGGAAAGGTGTAAGTTCTGATAAGAGATGATTCAGAAAGTCTGAAGGTAAAGGAAAGTCTGACAGAGGAGACAACTCAAATGTCAAATGCTACAACTGTGGTGAAAGAGGCCACATATCTCCTGACTGCAAGAAAGGAAAAAGTGACAAAGGCAAGACACTTGTCACAAAGAAGAAAAGATGGACAGACACTTCAGATTCTGAACATGAGGTGAACTATGCCTTGATGACAAATGCTGATTGTGGCGCCCTCCAAACCCGGGTCAGAAGTTTGGGGTCCACACGCACACACACTTTATTTATAACCTGCTTATAATAATAGTAAAGACAATAATAATATGCAGTGACCCTACTTACCAATGACCACAGACCGCAACAGGTTAAAGTATGTACACAAGCCATACACACACACACTTTATATTACAAACGTCCAAATCCCAACTATTCAAACTCAGAACTGAATAATAAACATTATTACAAACTTTTACAAACTTAAACTATCTCAAAATATGCCAGCTAGCTTAACTCGATCAACCTGAACCCCTAGCTCTCGTACTGGATTGGGGATCCTCGCTACCAACTGGTTCCTTCTTAACTGGAAAAGAACATAAACAACATCGCATAAATGAGCTAACTAGCTCAGCAAGTCACAATGACAAGACTGAGAATAATGATCATCAAGTAAAAAAGATTAAGGTATCAAGTGAACAATGATTAATGATTTAGAATTGGATATTATATTTTTATTTTAAAAACTAAGATTAGGTTGTTGATCAGTCACGCACTAACCTCGAGCATGGCACACAGCTCTGCTTTAATTACTGGAACCAAGGCACACATTGGCCTAACTTGACTACCAATCTGGTCTGACCACGAATCTGGTCCACAATTTTATAAAACAATCCAATTTTAACATAATAACAGAATAAATAATGTAAAGCAATAGCCAAAATCATAAGCAACATTGGACATTCAATCTTCACAAAGGATCAATATGTCAATTTTAAAGAATGGCTTTTAGGTAATAAAAGAATTGGATAACAAAGAAATCAACATTTCAAGGTTACAAGGATTTGGTCTTTCAAAGCATAAGAAACAATGGTTTGAATACGTAAGCAATTTGATTCAGTGTTTGTTATTTAGTTTGTATATATTTGTGGAGTAGTATCGTATATCGGTGGTTCGTATTCGGGTAAGCAACAATCAATGGTTCAGAAAGAATAAGGTTTCTGGCTCAAAGATCGACACCTAGAATCAAGGTTTAAGGTTCAGTGCTTCAAAGCACTTGTAATATAGAACAGGATTATCAATCATCAACAATATATCTCGAGAAAGTTCAGATTACTTGTCTAGTACTAGCTTGCTATACTTCACTAACTTTCAATTCCCACCTTCTTACTCCTCGGCTATCTGTTTCCTTTTCCTACGCCTTGCCTCTTCTACTCACATATCATAAACATCTATCATTACTCAACTCATACGATTCTATTCCATATACACTTCTATCTACCCTTCGTTTTACCCAAATCCAATTAACGGATTGAAAGTTATGCTATAAACAAGTAAACACCGAACATATAGACCGACAGGCCAACAACGAGTCACATATAACACGTAACACGTCAAACAATCAATGATATACCATTTATAAAGAAGTCTCGGGTCATAAACAGGCTTTCGGGTATTTAATATAATTTTTTAAATATTTTTCGGAATTAAAACGGTCGTTGGATCAATTTTTAAAGTAATAAAAAGGGTTTGGTTGGCCACATCTGGCTTCAAAATAATTTTCTAATAATTATCGAGCGTTGAAAACAATTTAAAGTAATATTTTAAAGCTCGAAACTATTTTTCGGAAATTTTAAATCATTTTTAAATAATTAAATCTAATTAAATAAGTAATTAAAATCAATTAATAATTAATTAAATCAATTAATCAATTAATTTTCGAATTAATTGACTAATTATCAATCAATTATCAACTAAAATTAATTAACTAATTAATTCAGTTTTATTTTTGAATTAAAAATAATTTTTGGAATTAAAATAATAATTTTTGGAATTTTCAGAAATTAAAAACGGATTTTTATAATTAAATTAAATAGGAAATATGATTTTTAAACATTTTATAAACAGGAATCCTAAATTTGCAAGTTCTGGAAACTTCAGGGACCAAACTGCATCATCCCCAAAAGTTCAGGTACTAAACTGTAATTTTATAGGGGGTCGCCGGAAAATGTCATGTCTCGCTGGAGAAGACGATTTCGACATCCTCACCACACCAACACCTCCAGATCACATCTACACAATACCAGGAACATAACCATATCATCAAATCGTCCTAACAATCCCTGAGTTGGCTGCAATCTGGCCGAGAAGTTTGCCGGTTTCCGGCGAACTCGACGAAAACTTTAAAACACAACTCCCTCCTCTACAGACCTCGTCGATTAGCAAGACTTATACGATTCGATTACAAATTTCATAAGGAACACAACCCACCCCTCAAGAACATCTATTTATAACTACGGAAAATTAGTATCCCGCCGGATCATTCCGGATATAAAATGGTACGTCTATTTATAAAAACATATCCAAACGGTACCGGTTTTCGGGATAATTATCCAAATCAGTACAATTTGTACTGGGGTCTTGGTCTCAGCGCCTGGTTACACGTATTACGAGGTGATAATTGTAATAGTTCAATAAAAAGATCCTGTTTATCAAAAATACGAGTTTTATTGATTTACCGAAATGAATAATGCATCGCAAATATTGCGCCGGAACCCGCACCGGATAAATCGTATGCCGGATCGAAAAAGTCAAAACATGGAAAATGCCCGGAATATTGCAATTAGGTTAGGAAGGAGTTCTCGGGAGAGTTTCGGGTTATAAAAACGTAAAAACGGATGACGTCGGTTGGTTCCCGATTATATAAAATAGTTCATAAATACTCGGAAAAAGAATTCATAAAATCCATAAATTTTCTATAAAATCATAAATCAACATAAAAATAAATAGGAAGATATGACAATTATCCATATTTTATTCTGGACATATAAAAATTAAAATACTCAATTGATATTATTTTTAAACATCCAAATACATATACCACTTAACAATTAATTCACATAATAAATACTGGACATGCATAATATTTATTTATTAGCAAAAATAATTACACGATATATCCCAGATATTACATCCTTCCCCACTTAAAAGGATAAAATCCTCAGAATCTCCTAGGAAAACAAATGAGGGTACTTTTCTCTCATATTACTTTCTAACTCCCAGGTTGACTCTTCAACCTTTGGGTTTCTCCACAATATTCTTACTAACTTTACCACTTTATTCCTTAACATTTTCTCTCTTTCTTCTAGAATCTCTATCGGACTCTCTACATATGACAAATCTGCTTGAAGCTCTATTGGCTCATATTCAATTACATGCCTGGAGTCTGGATTATATTTCTTAAGCATCAATACGTGAAAAACATTGTGGATGTGCTCCATGTGCGGAGGTAACATTAACTCGTAAGCTACTTTGCCAACGCGCTTTAAAATCTCAAAAGGTCCAACATATCTTGGGCTCAGTTTTCCTTTCTTTCCAAATCTTGTTAATCCCTTCCACGGCGATACTTTCAGCAATACCAAATTCCCTTTCTCGAATTCCATATCTTTCCTTGATTGATCTGCATATTTCCTTTTACGGTCTTCTGCTGCTATCAGTCTCTTCTGGATAACTTTAATAACTTCCTTCGTCTGTTGCACCAATTCAGGTCCAAGTATTTTGCATTTTCCTACTTCGTCCCAATATATAGGAGATCGACATTTGCGTCCATAAAGAGCTTCATAGGGTGGTATCCCAATACTGGCATGATAATTGTTATTGTAAGCAAATTCTACCTAGGGTAAATGCTCGTCCCAACTTCCTTTGAAATCAATGGCACAAACACGTAACATGTCTTCGATCGTCTGGATTATTCTTTCACTCTAGTCGTCCGTCTGTGGATGGTAAGTCGTACTCATATTCAGTCTCGTTCCCAAACATTCTTGAAAACTTTTCCAAAATCTCGAATTCAATCTCGGATCTCGATCAGATACGATAGACATAGGGACTCCGTGACGAACTACGATCTCTTTCAGGTATATATGGACTAACTTATGTAGTGAAAATCTTTCATTTATAGGCAGAAAATGAGCTGACTTGGTAAGTCTATCCACTATAACCCAAATGGCATCATGATTAGCTTTTGTCCTTGGTAATCCAACTATGAAATCCATGGCAATATGCTCTCACTTCCACTCTGGAATCTCCAATGGCTACAACAATCCACTTGGTCTCTGATGCTCTGTTTTAACTTTCTGACATGTATAACTTCTACTAACCCATTCCGTAATTTCCCTCTTCATATCTGGCCACCAATAATTTTCCTTCAAATCTCTGTACATCTTGGTACTTCCTGGATAGATTGAATACCTTGAATTATGAGCTTCCTCTAAAATTTCATTCTTCAACTCCATCACTAGTGGAATCCAAATTCTAGAAGAAAACCTAAGAATACCTTGATCGTCCTTTCGCGTGCACAATTCTTCACCTACCAAACGATTTATGTCCTAATCCATTACCTCTTCTTGACACTTCTTTATCTTCTCTAACAACTCTGGCTGGAAAGTCATACTATACACTTTCGCTTTATCAGGTTTATAAACTCTAATTTCCAATTCCAGTTACTGAAATTCCTTGTATATCTCTTCGGGTACTGATAACACATTCAACTTTTCTTTCCGACTTAACGCGTCTGCCATAACATTTGCTTTACCGGGATGATAGTTAATCGTGCAGTTGTAATCCTTGATCAACTCTAACCATCTTCTATGTCTCATGTTAAGCTCCTTCTGTATGAATATGTACTTCAAGCTTTTATGATCCATATAAATCTGGAACTTTTCTCCATATAGATAATGTCTCCAAATCTTCAAAGCGAATACAATAGCTGCTAATTCCAAGTCATGAGTAGGATACTTTTGCTCGTGTGGTTTCAACTGCCTTGACGCATACGTAATAACCTTATCGTGTTGCATTAGAACACATCTGAGTCCTATATGAGAAGCTTCGCTATATATTACAAAATTCCCTTGATCATCTGGAAGTGACAAAACAAGTGCCGTAATTAATCTTCACTTCAATTCCTGGAAACTTTCTTCACATTTATTGTTCCATAGGAACTTTTCATTCTTCCGTGTAAGCTTCGTCAATGGTGTTGCAATCCTTGAGAAATTCTGAACAAATCAGCGATAATATCCCGCTAATCCCAAGAAACTTCTTACCACTGTTGGTGTTCTCGGTCTTTCCCAATTTGTAATTGCTTCAATCTTCGCTGGGTCCACTTTGATCCCTTTATTACTGAGTAACCAAAACTCACACTTTGAAAATTTAGCGTATAACTTTTTCTTTCTCAAAATCTCTAAAGCTGTTCTCAAATGTTCAGCATGATCCTCTTCTGTCTTTGAATAAATCAAAATATCGTCTATGAACACAATAACAAACTTATCCAAATATTCCTTGAAAAATCTGTTCATCAGGTCCATGAATGCTGCTGGGGCATTGGTTAATCTAAAAGACATCACTAAAAATTCATAATGTCCATATCTTGTTCTGAAAGCTATCTTTGGTATATCCTCTGGCTTAATCATTAGTTAATGATATCCCGATCTCAAATCTATCTTGGAGAAGTACTTGGCTCCCTTCAATTGGTCAAACAAATCATCAATTCTGGGTAACGGATACTTGTTTTTGATTGTAAGCTTGTTGAGCTCCCGATAGTCGATGCACATTCTCATGCTCCCATCCTTCTTCTTGACAAATAATACCGGTACACCCCACGGGGATACACTGGGTCTGATTTTTCCATTCTATAACAATTCTTGCAATTGCTTTGCTAGTTCCTTCATCTCAACGGGCGCCATTCTATACGGGGCCTTGGATACCGGTTCTGTTCCAGGTGCTAAGTCGATTGCAAACTCAATTTCTCTGTCTGGAGGAAGTCCTGGTAACTCATCGGGAAACACGTCTAGAAATTCATTGACTACTGGAATATTTTCAAATTTTGTTGGCTCCTGACTTCTATCAATCACATAAGCAACGTAATGCTCGCATCATTGTCGTAGTAACATTTTAGCTTGAATCATTGTTAAAAACTTCTTCATTTGTTTCTGGCCTTTAAATGTTACTATCCTTTCGTCTGGCGTCTACACCATTACCTTCTTATTTCGATAATCTATCTGGGCATCGTGCTTAGATAACCAATCCATTCCTAAGATAACGTCAAACTCTCCTAGCTTAAATGGTATCAAATCTACACAAAACTTATTACCAGAAATCTCAAACTCACAATTCCCATAAACTTGATTAACAGATATACGTTCTTGATTTTCTAATTCCACAGTCATTATTTTATTTAAATACTCAGCTGAACAGTTTAACTTACTAACAAAATCTTGAGAAATAAATGATCGAGTTGCTCCCGAATTTATTAATACTTTGGCACATAAAGAATTCACATTAAGCTTACCTGCCACGACATCAGTATCCTGGATAGCGTCCTTCACAGGCATATCAAAAACTCTAGCCCTTGCAGTCTCATTCATTGCTAGGGTAGATCCCATAATTCTCAATGTATTACTGACTGGGGCTGGTGTCTTGCAATCCCTGGCTATGTGTCCTGGCTTCCCACATTTAAAACATGTAAATCCAATAGCTGGAACCTTAACTGTTGGATTTCGGATAGGCTGATCCTTGTTTGCTGGCTCTCGCGCTGGCTGATTGTGACACTCCCTCTAATAGTGCCCTTTCTGATTACCCTTGAAACAAACCACGTTTAGCTTATTACAAACTCCTCTGTGCTTCTTCCCACATACCTGACAATCTGGAAAAGTTAACCTTAACTATTTCAGGTAATTCACATTGACTGGACGGTTGCTTTGATCTTCGTCGCCTGCATTCTGCTTCTTGAAATTAAAATTTCTCCCTGGCTGAAACTTACCCATCTTAAAGTTTGGAAACTTCCCTAGTTGTGACTGTCCTTCATTTCCTTCAAACTTCCTCTTCTTACTTTCCTTTTCCTTCTGTGACATCTTGCTCTCTGTCTCTGTAATCATGGCCTTCTGTACAACTCCCGCATAAGTATCTAATTCAAAGATAGCTACCTTCCCTCTAATCCATGGCTTCAGCCCTTGCTGGAATCTCTTAGCCTTCTTCCTGTCAGTATCTACATATGACGGCACATACCTTGACAACTCTTCAAACTTACTTTTATAATCAGCTACCGACATATTTCCTTGCTTTAACTCAAAAAACTTCAGCTCCATCTGATCCTGAACAAACTAGGAAAAATATTTATATGAAAACAATTCCTTAAACCTCTCCCAAGTAATGACATCTGTACCTTCCAATATCTTCACAGTCTCCCACCAGTAGGTGGCCTCATTCTTCAAATAATAACTTGAAAATTCAACATTCTGTTCTTCCTTCACTTTAACTAAAGCAAACGACTTCTCTATTTCCTTTACCCAAACATTTACTTCAATCGGATCTAGAGATCCCTTGAATTCTGGTGGGTTTACCGCCTGAAAAGTTTTGAAAGTTACATGGGGATTGGTCTGTCTTTGTTGTTGTTAAGTCAGGTGAACTGTTTGTTGACCCAAGATTTGAAGAATCTGGGCTGTTGCTAGGTCTATGGGTCCTGGGTTTGCATTCTGGTTAGTATCATCTTGGTTGTTATTGTTGTTGTTGGTTTCTTCATTTTGGATGTTGGTGCGGGTATTTCTTCTAGGAGGCATTTTCTATAAAGAATCAAACAACTTATTTAGCTTTTAAATCAAATCCTTTACATAAAAGAAAAGTTTTATAAAACAGAAATATCTCTTTTTTCTTTTTTTTTAAAATAGTTGTAACAGTTGGACCAAATAAATTGCATGTTTCTTTACAGAATATAAACAGTTAAGGGAACAGGGTATATGGTATCACAAGGGTATAACCGGTGCAATAAATAAAGTAAAATAAAACAGGTGCAGTAATGTAAATGACAATGCTGGAAAGGAAAAGATACTGATATATATAGATCAAAAGTTTTAGGTAGTACAAGCGTAAAGACGCTTCGGAAGTAAAAGCAAAAAGGGTACAACAAACCTACTCACTAGTCAGCAGATCTAGTCTATAAATACAATCCAATTCTAACATAATAACAGAATAAACAATGTAAAGCAATAGCCAAAATCATAAGCAACATTAGACATTCAATCTTCCCAAAGGATCAATATGTCAATTTTAAAGAATGGCTGTTAGGTAATGAAAGAATTGGGATAACAAAGAAATCAACATTTCAAGGTTACAAGGATTTGGTCTTTCAAAACATAAGGCACAATGGTTTGAATAGGTAAGCAATTTGATTCAGTGTTTGGTATTTAGTTTGTATGTATTTGTGGAGTAGTATCGTATATCGGTGGTTCGTATTCGGGTAAGCAACAATCAATGGTTCAGAAAGAATAAGGTTTACGGCTCAAAGATGGATAACTAGAATCAAGTTTTAAGGTTCAGTGCTTCAAAGCACTTTTAATATAGAACAGGATTATCAATCATCAACAATATATCTCGAGAAAGTTCAGATTACTTGGCTGGTACTAGCTTGCTATACTTCACTAACTTTCAATTACCACCATCTTACTCATCGGCTATCTGTTTCCCTTTACTACGCCTTGCCTCTTCTGCTCACATATCATAAACATCTATCATTACTCAACTCAAACAATTCTATTCGATATACACTTCTATCTACCCTTCATTTTACCCAAATCCGATTAACGGATTGAAAGTTATGTTATAAACAAGTAAACACCGAACATATAGACCGACAGGCAAACAACGAGTCACATATAACACGTAACACGTCAAACAATCAATGATATACCATTTATAAAGAAGTCTTGGGTCATAAACAGGCTTTCGGGTATTTAATATAATTTTTAAAACATTTTTCGGAATAAAAACGGTCGTTGGATCAATTTTTAAAGTATTAAACAGGGTTCGGTTGGCCACATCTGGCTTCAAAATAATTTTCAAATAATTATCGAGCCTTGAAAACAATTTAAAGAAATATTTTTAAGCTCGAAACTATTTTTCGGAAATTTTAAATCATTTTTAAATAATTAATTCTAATTAAATAAGTAATTAAATTCAATTAATAATTAATTACATCAATTAATCAATTAATTTTTGAATTAATTGACTAATTAATCAATCAATTATCAATTAAAATTAATTAACTAATTAATTCAGATTTATTTTTGAATTAAAAATAATTTTTGGAATTAAAATAATAATTTATGGAATTTTTAGAAATTAAAAATGGATTTTTATAATTAAAATAAATAGGAAATATGATTTTTAAATATTTTATAAACAGGAATCCTAAATTTATAAGTTCTGGAAACTTCAAGGACCAAACTGCGTCGTCCCCAAAAGTTCAGGTACTAAACTGTAATTTTACAGGGGGGGTCGCCAGAAAATGTCATATCTCGACTGAGAAGACGATTCCGGCATCCTCACCCCACCAACACCTCCAGATCACATCTACACAATACATGGAACATAACCATATCATCAAATAATCCTAACAATCCCTGAGTTGGCCGGAATCTGGCCGAGAAGTTTGCCGATTTCCGGCGAACTCAACGAAAACTTTAAAAGACAACTCCCTCTCCTCTACAGACCTCGTCGATTAGCAAGACTTATACGATTTGATTGCAAATTTCATAAGGAACACAGCCCACCCCTCAAGAATATTTATTTATCCCGAAATAAGAAACCCCCAAATTCAATTAAGAACATTCAAACGAATTATAAACCCTAATTTCAAAATTCAAAAATCAAACTCAATTTTGAACATGTTATTGAACTCAAAATCAGTCATATGACATATGAAAATCATAGGGAAAACAAGCTCTACAACATGCAATCATCAAATCATTCAAACAATCATCCGAACAAAAATTCATATTTTTAATCAAAATAATTCGAAAATAAATAAAAATATTTAAAATCAACCTTTGATTCTGCAGTTCTGAAACTTATATAATCTGATAGTACTCTTCAAAACCTCCGTTTTGGTTACCAGAGGTTCCCGAGCAGATTTCAATAACACCTCCAAATAGTAGTTTGATTCTTGAAAGATTATATGAATATATAGATTTTCAATGTAAAATTATATAATTACTGTTTGCAAATGATTTTCGGTACGAAATAAAATACGGTAAAGGCTATTTATAATTACGGAAAATTAGTATCCCGTCGGATCATTCCGGATATAAAATGGTACGTCTATTTATAAAAACAGATCCAAACGGTACCGATTTCGGGATAATTATCCAAATCAGTACAATTTGTACTGCGGTCTTGGTCTCGGCGCCTGTTTACACGTATTACGAGGTGATAATTTTAATAGTTTAATAAAAAGATCTTGTTTATCAAAAATACGAGTTTTATTGATTTACCGAAATGAATAATGTATCGCAAATATTGCGTCGGGACCCGCGCAGGACAAACCGTACGCTGGATCGAAAAAGTCGAAACATGGAAAATGCTCAGAATATTGCAATTAGGTTAGGAAGGAGTTTTCGGAAGAGTTTCGGGTTATAAAAACGTAAAAACGGATGACGTCGGGTGGTTCCCGATTATATAAAATAGTTCATAAATACTCGGAAAAAAGAATTCATAAAATCCATAAATTTTCTATAAAATCATAAATCAACATAAAAATAAATAGGAAGATATGGCAATTATCCATATTTTATTTTGGACATATAAAAATTAAAATACTCTATTGATATTATTTTTAAACATCCAAATACATATACCACCTAACAATTAATTCACAAAATAAATACTCGGCATGCATAATATTTATTTATTATCAAAAATAATTACACGATATATCCCAGATATTACATTGATAGCAGTCCAGAAACTGCTGAATTGAAGGTACCTCAAACAACTTATGCTTTTCATACTGATGATATTAACCGAGTTGAGATTATATCTTAAAACCATGTTTATTAGTTATAGAGATCAGACTTTAACATGTGAAAGATTAACATCTGAAAATTCTGCTTATAAAAAGAGAAATGATTATTTAGAAAAGGAGTTAGTTATTCTTCATCAAACTAAGAAAGAAAAAGATGATGCTTTATATGTTAGAGATGAAGTGTTAAAATTAAATGAATCTCTAAAAGCTGACTTAGAATATACTTGTTTCTCCATCATGTTGTTCCTATGCCCATGTTTTCCTCTCATTGAAAGTCACATCTCTACTAACACATAACGAACCAGTATTTGGGTCATACAAACGATACTCTTTTGTTACAGGCTCCTTTCCAGATATACCACCGCCTTACTTCGATTATTAAGCTTAGTCATGTGAATTGAAGGTAATTTCATAAAGGCAACACATCCAAAAATTTAAGGTAGCTGAGATCCGGTTTCTTACTTGTCCACGCCTCGTAAGGAGTTCTCCCATGTAGAATCTTTGTAGGTAAACGGTTCAGAACATATATCGATTGCCTCGCAGCTTCTCCCCATAGTTTTGAAGGTAGATTCATACCTGCTAAGATACTCCTGGCCATTGCAACCCGGTGCAGTTTCTTCTCTCTACCACCCCATTTTATTGTGGGGTGTAGGGAGTTGTATAATGTCATTTTATTCCATTTTTAGTACAAAATTTATTGAATTCATTTGAACAAAATTCTACATCTCGATCTGTTCGTAACACTTTCACCATTTGCTCTGTTTCATTCTCAACAAGTACCTTAAATTTCTTGAAGGCTTCGAGTACTTCACTTTTTGACTTTAGCATATACACCCACATCTTTCGACTAAAGTCATCAACTAGAAGAAGAAAGTACCTATTCCATGCACATGTTTCAGGCGTGAAAGGTCCGCAAATATCTTCATGTATAAGCTCTAGTACTTCCTTTGCTGCAAAGTTCTCCTGGTGAGGAAACGGTTTCCTGGCTTGCTTAGACATTAGGCATCCCTCACATATGCCTTTTGGCTGCATCAATTTTGGTATACCGTAAACCATATCCTCCCTCAAAATCATGCTCATTGCCTGGAAGTTGACATGTCCCAAGCGAGAGTGCCAAAGCCAAGAATCTTCCTCCACCTTAGTGCTCAAACACACACCTACATTGTCCTCTAGCACCACCTTGTATAATCGATTTACAGACCTTTGTACTTTCATTAACAACCTTTATTTCACATCATACACCAACATATATTCACCCTTAAGAACCACCCTATTTCTGTAATATCCCGTAATTTTTAGAATTCGATTAATATAAGAATAATAGAATAAAAAGGATTAAAATTAGATAAGGACTAGGATTTAAAATTGGGTTAGACTATTGGGCCTAAAATTTGGATCAGATTCTAATATGGATAACTTGTAGATAAAGATATAGGGTTTGGTATCGTTATAAATACACCATATTCGTCTTCCTCGTTTTTAATATAAAAATTCGTAGGGCTCTCCTCAGCATAAATCAGCAGTCTTGTAAAATTTGTAGAAAATTCATCGTAAGTCGGAATTCAGTGATTCTGGACTTTTCGGAGAGGTCTTTTCGTTATCTTCAACTTTCGTGTTTCGTATTTTCTAATATAACGTCGTTTAGTAGGTCAAAAAGGCTATATTCAGATCTGGTCAGATTTTAAGGTAAGTTTTCGATCGATCTTATTAGTGTTTTCAAATTGTGTGTTATGTGTGTATATTTGATTATCAAAACTTGGGCTAAGTGATCATATATTTGATAGTATTATGTGATATAGAATATGTATCGATGTATATATGTGATGTATAAACGATAATTTGAGATCTTTGATTTGTGCCATGGTTTGTGAAAATATCGAATAAGAACTTAGGACCGTAGTCACCGGATTGTAGTGACAGTTTTATGAAAATTTAGGACCGTTATCACCGGGTTGTAGTGGTCGTGGCATGGGTTATGGATTTTGAATTATTGTTGTTTATGTGCTATGTGTATCGAATAAGAATAAGAATATGTATCAAAAGTGTTTGTTTCTTATATCGTATCATATTAATTATCGTATTTTTTTAATATGTGTATGTGTTACTTGGCCTACTAGTTGGATCGATTATTTTCTTGCGGGCTGTTACAGTTGGTATTCAGAGCAGGCTGTCTTTCGGAGTGTATTAGGTATGGGACTAGTACATTCCCTAGGATTCGATCTTGTGGACCATAGTTTGACCTTTGGTAGATCAGGGGGTAGATGTGTCTCGAACTTTAGGATTGTTGTGAATTTGGGGACCAAATTCTTTTTAAGGAGGGTAGTATGTAATATCCCGTAATTTTTAGAATTCGATTAATAAAAGAATAATAGAATAAAAAGGATTAAAATTAGATAAGGACTAGGATTTAAAATTGGGTTAGACTATTGGGCCTAAAATTTGGATCAGATTCTAATATGGATAACTTGTAGATAAAGATATAGGGTTTGGTATCGTTATAAATACACCATATTCGTCTTCCTCGTTTTTAATATAAAAATTCGTAGGGCTCTCCTCAGCATAAATCAGCAGTCTTGTAAAATTTGTAGAAAATTCATCGTAAGTCGGAATTCAGTGATTCTGGACTTTTCGGAGAGGTCTTTTCGTTATCTTCAACTTTCGTGTTTCGTATTTTCTAATATAACGTCGTTTAGTAGGTCAAAAAGGCTATATTCAGATCTGGTCAGATTTTAAGGTAAGTTTTCGATCGATCTTATTAGTGTTTTCAAATTGTGTGTTATGTGTGTATATTTGATTATCAAAACTTGGGCTAAGTGATCATATATTTGATAGTATTATGTGATATAGAATATGTATCGATGTATATATGTGATGTATAAACGATAATTTGAGATCTTTGATTTGTGCCATGGTTTGTGAAAATATCGAATAAGAACTTAGGACCGTAGTCACCGGATTGTAGTGACAGTTTTATGAAAATTTAGGACCGTTATCACCGGGTTGTAGTGGTCGTGGCATGGGTTATGGATTTTGAATTATTGTTGTTTATGTGCTATGTGTATCGAATAAGAATAAGAATATGTATCAAAAGTGTTTGTTTCTTATATCGTATCATATTAATTATCGTATTTTTTTAATATGTGTATGTGTTACTTGGCCTACTAGTTGGATCGATTATTTTCTTGCTGGGCTGTATAGCTCATTCTTACAATTTCAGGTTTCGCCTAAGAGTTCGAGTTGGATAGCATTGAAGTTAGAGGACTTAGAATTGGAGTTGTTTGACTTTTAGACTTCCGTTAGCTGCGCTTTTGTAATAGTCTCCTTTGTAATTGAATTTTCGATTAGTAAATTGTATTTTGTATTAGTTTTGATTTAGAATTAATGGTCCAGAAGTGCGGGTCGTTACAATTTCCCTCCTCTGAGAGCTGTCCTCAGCTTATAATATTGCTGCAAAGTGATGGAATATAGTAAACTTCGCATAATATCTGCTTCTCCCCATTCTTGCACTCAAAAGCCACTGAAACCTTACCTTTTATGTGTACAACTGACCCATCTCCAAAATTTACACGTCCTGTCACTGCTTCATCCAACTCATAGAACTTGGAGCGTAACCCCGTCATGTGGTTACTTGCTCCATTATCCAAATACCAAAGGTTGGATTCTCCTGTCTTCTCATTTTTTGGCCTGAGCTGTGGCTTTATACTCCCTTCATTCAGCAACACTACATTATTCTCTTCCTCTCCATATTCAGTTAAGAGTAATGCAGGTTCATCTCCCTCAATTTGCGTCAAGTTGTCCTCCGATTTCTGTTCAGTTTTCTGCTCCTTGTCATGGCGAGGTTTTCGACACTCATATGCGAAGTGTCCAAGTATATTGCAATTGAAACACCTCATTTTACTACGATCACGTCCCCCGCGTATGCCACTACCTGATTCGCGTCTGAATTTCTGATCACTGCCTCCCCTATTTGCTCGCTTCGCCCATTCTTCACGAGTTAACAATAACTTTCCATCAGGTGACTCACTCTTCAGCCATTCCTCTTCTGTTATCAATAATTTTTCCCCTTTGTCTTCAAATACTCCTCTTGTTCTCTCATCGTGAGCCTTCAATTGACCTACGATGTCTTCCACCGCCATCTCTTCCATTATCCCAAACTGTTCAATTGTGCTTGAAATCGTCACATACTTCGAAGGGACGGCTCTCAACAATTTCTTGACCACACTTGTCTCATCCACGGTTTCTCCCACCACTCGAATGTTGGTTACCAATCTATACAACTTCATACAGAAGTCGTCCAATGATTATGTCTCCCCCAGAGATAACAGATCCAACTCAGCTCTCAAAGTTTACAGTTTGGCTTGCTTCACTCACTCAGCACCAATGCTCATAGTTTTGATGGCTTTCCAGGCCTCCTTGGCAGTCTTTTTCTCAACCACCGTCAACAGCATATCCTCAGGTATTCCCAGATATATGGCTGCAAGTGCTATCTTTTCCAGACGTGGTTCTAACTTTTCACATTTCTCCTTCAAATCATCTGTTTCAATCGCCCCCCATACTCCCTGTGCTTCCATTAAGGCTTTTATTTTTACTGACCAGGCAGTGTAGTTGGTCCGTGTCAACATTGGGTAACTGAGTCCTGGTGATCCTTTTTTCAATTTGGGTGTGTCCATGCTTGTGTGTTCTGTAGGTTTTGCGGTTGCTGACTTGGACATATACTTGGTCATGTACTGGTGATATCGCTCTAATACCAAATGTAGACACAAGAAAGTAAACTAGGGTATTTCTACACAGGTGTTAGTTCTGAAACTGAGAAAAACAAATGCATTCAGATGATAACTGTTATAGAATGAAAAGTACAATGTTTAATACTCAATCTTCACAAAGGATCAATATGTCAATTTTAAAGAATGGCTTTTAGGTAATGAAAGAATTGGATAACAAAGAAATCAACGTTTCAAGGTTACAAGGATTTGGTCTTTCAAAGCATAAGGAACAATGGTTTGAATAGGTAAGCAATTTGATTCAGTATTTGTTATTTAGTTTGTATGTATTTGTAGAGTAGTATCGTATATCGGTGGTTCGTATTCGGGTAAGCAACAATCAATGGTTCAGAAAGAATAAGGTTTATGGCTCAAAGATCGACAACTAGAATCAAGGTTTAAGGTTCAGTGCTTCAAAGCACTTGTAATATAGAACAGGATTATTAATCATCAACAATATATCTCGAGAAAGTTCAGATTACTTGTCTAGTACTAGCTTGCTATACTTCACTAACTTTCAATTCCCACCTTCTTACTCCTCGGCTATCTGTTTCCCTTTCCTACGCCTTGCCTCTTCTACTCACATATCATAAACATCTATCATTACTCAACTCATACGATTCTATTCCATATACACTTCTATCTACCCTTCGTTTTACCCAAATCCGATTAACGGATTGAAAGTTATGCTATAAACAAGTAAACACCGAACATATAGACCGACAGGCCAACAACGAGTCACATATAACACGTAACACGTCAAACAATCAATGATATACCATTTATAAAGAAGTCTCGGGTCATAAACAGGCTTTCGGGTATTTAATATAATTTTTTAAATATTTTTCGGAATTAAAACGGTCGTTGGATCAATTTTTAAAGTAATAAAAAGGGTTCGCTTGGCCACATCTGGCTTCAAAATAATTTTCTAATAATTATCGAGCGTTGAAAACAATTTAAAGTAATATTTTAAAGCTCGAAACTATTTTTCGGAAATTTTAAATCATTTTTAAATAATTAAATCTAATTAAATAAGTAATTAAAATCAATTAATAATTAATTAAATCAATTAATCAATTAATTTTCGAATTAATTGACTAATTATCAATCAATTATCAACTAAAATTAATTAACTAATTAATTCAGTTTTATTTTTGAATTAAAAATAATTTTTGGAATTAAAATAATAATTTTTGGAATTTTCAGAAATTAAAAACGGATTTTTATAATTAAATTAAATAGGAAATATGATTTTTAAACATTTTATAAACAGGAATCCTAAATTTGCAAGTTCTGGAAACTTCAGGGACCAAACTGCATCATCCCCAAAGGTTCAGGTACTAAACTGTAATTTTATAGGGGGTCGCCGGAAAATGTCATGTCTCGCTGGAGAAGACGATTCTGACATCCTCACCACACCAACACCTCCAGATCACATCTACACAATACCAGGAACATAACCATATCATCAAATCGTCCTAACAATCCCTGAGTTGGCTGCAATCTGGCCGAGAAGTTTGCCGGTTTCCGGCGAACTCGATGAAAACTTTAAAACACAACTCCCTCCTCTACAGACCTCGTCGATTAGCAAGACTTATACGATTCGATTACAAATTTCATAAGGAACACAACCCACCCCTCAAGAACATCTATTTATAACTACGGAAAATTAGTATCCCGCCGGATCATTCCGGATATAAAATGGTACGTCTATTTATAAAAACATATCCAAACGGTACCGGTTTTCGGGATAATTATCCAAATCAGTACAATTTGTACTGGGGTCTTGGTCTCAGCGCCTGGTTACACGTATTACGAGGTGATAATTGTAATAGTTCAATAAAAAGATCCTGTTTATCAAAAATACGAGTTTTATTGATTTACCGAAATGAATAATGCATCGCAAATATTGCGCCGGAACCCGCACCGGATAAATCGTATGCCGGATCGAAAAAGTCGAAACATGGAAAATGCCCGGAATATTGCAATTAGGTTAGGAAGGAGTTCTCGGGAGAGTTTCGGGTTATAAAAACGTAAAAACGGATGACGTCGGTTGGTTCCCGATTATATAAAATAGTTCATAAATACTCGGAAAAAGAATTCATAAAATCCAAAAATTTTCTATAAAATCATAAATCAACATAAAAATAAATAGGAAGATATGACAATTATCCATATTTTATTCTGGACATATAAAAATTAAAATACTCAATTGATATTATTTTTAAACATCCAAATACATATACCACTTAACAATTAATTCACATAATAAATACTGGACATGCATAATATTTATTTATTAGCAAAAATAATTACACGATATATCCCAGATATTACATCCTTCCCCACTTAAAAGGATAAAATCCTCAGAATCTCCTAGGAAAACAAATGAGGGTACTTTTCTCTCATATTACTTTCTAACTCCCAGGTTGACTCTTCAACCTTTGGGTTTCTCCACAATATTCTTACTAACTTTACCACTTTATTCCTTAATATTTTCTCTCTTTCTTCTAGAATCTCTATCGGACTCTCTACATATGACAAATCTGCTTGAAGCTCTATTGGCTCATATTCAATTACATGCCTGGAGTCTGGATTATATTTCTTAAGCATCAATACGTGAAAAACATTGTGGATGTGCTCCATGTGCGGAGGTAACGTTAACTCGTAAGCTACTTTGCCAACGCGCTTTAAAATCTCAAAAGGTCCAACATATCTTGGGCTCAGTTTTCCTTTCTTTCCAAATCTTGTTAATCCCTTCCACGGCGATACTTTCAGCAATACCAAATTCCCTTTCTCGAATTCCATATCTTTCCTTGATTGATCTGCATATTTCCTTTTACGGTCTTCTGCTGCTATCAGTCTCTTCTGGATAACTTCAATAACTTCCTTCGTCTGTTGCACCAATTCAGGTCCAAGTATTTTGCGTTTTCCTACTTCGTCCCAATATATAGGAGATCGACATTTGCGTCCATAAAGAGCTTCATAGGGTGGTATCCCAATACTGGCATGATAATTGTTATTGTAAGCAAATTCTACCTAGGGTAAATGCTCGTCCTAACTTCCTTTGAAATCAATGGCACAAACACGTAACATGTCTTCGATCGTCTGGATTGTTCTTTCACTCTAGTCGTCCGTCTGTGGATGGTAAGTCGTACTCATATTCAGTCTCGTTCCCAAACATTCTTGAAAACTTTTCCAAAATCTCGAATTAAATCTCGGATCTCGATCAGATTCGATAGACATAGGGACTCCGTGATGAACTACGATCTCTTTCAGGTATATATGGACTAACTTGTGTAGTGAAAATCTTTCATTTATAGGCAGAAAATGAGCTGACTTGGTAAGTCTATCCACTATAACCCAAATGGCATCATGATTAGCTTTTGTCCTTGGTAATCCAACTATGAAATCCATGGCAATATGCTCTCACTTCCACTCTGGAATCTCCAATGGCTACAACAATCCACTTGGTCTCTGATGCTCTGTTTTAACTTTCTGACATGTATAACTTCTACTAACCCATTCCGCAATTTCCCTCTTCATATCTGGCCACCAATAATTTTCCTTCAAATCTCTGTACATCTTGGTACTTCCTGGATAGATTGAATACCTTGAATTATGAGCTTCCTCTAAAATTTCATTCTTCAACTCCATTTCTGGTTGAATCCAAATTCTAGAAGAAAACCTAATAATACCTTGATCGTCCTTTTGCGTGCACAATTCTTCACCTACCAAATGATTTATGTCCTAATCCATTACCTCTTCTTGACACTTCTTTATCTTCTCTAACAACTCTGGCTGGAAAGTCATACTATACACTTTCGCTTTATCAGGTTTATAAACTCTAATTTCCAATTCCAGTTACTGAAATTCCTTGTATATCTCTTCGGGTAATGATAACACATTCAACTTTTCTTTCTGACTTAACGCGTCCGCCATAACATTTGCTTTACCGGGATGATAGTTAATCGTGCAGTTGTAATCCTTGATCAACTCTAACCATCTTCTATGTCTCATGTTAAGCTCCTTCTGTATGAATATGTACTTCAAGCTTTTATGATCCATATAAATCTGGAACTTTTCTCCATATAGATAATGTCTCTAAATCTTCAAAGCGAATACAATAGCTGCTAATTCTAAGTCATGAGTCGGATACTTTTGCTCGTGTGGTTTCAACTGCCTTGACGCATACGTAATAACCTTATCGTGTTGCATTAGAACACATCTGAGTCCTATATGAGAAGCTTCGCTATAGATTACAAAATTCCCTTGATCATCTGGAAGTGACAAAACAAGTGCCGTAATTAATCTTCGCTTCAATTCCTGGAAACTTTCTTCACATTTATTGTTCCATACGAACTTTTCATTCTTCCGTGTAAGCTTCGTCAATGGTGTTGCAATCCTTGAGAAATTCTGAACAAATCGGCGATAATATCCCGCTAATCCCAAGAAACTTTTTACCACTGTTGGTGTTCTCGGTCTTTCCCAATTTGTAATTGCTTCAATCTTCGCTGGGTCCACTTTGATCCCTTTATTACTGACTATGTGTCCTAAGAACTGAACTTCCTGTAACCAAAACTCACACTTTGAAAATTTAGCGTATAACTTTTTCTTTCTCAAACTTTTTAAAGCTGTTCTCAAATGTTCAGCATGATCCTCTTCTGTCTTTGAATAAATCAAAATATCGTCTATGAACACAATAACAAACTTATCCAAATATTCCTTGAAAAATCTGTTCATCAGGTCCATGAATGCTGCTGGGGCATTGGTTAATCTAAAAGACATCACTAAAAATTCATAATGTCCATGTCTTGTTCTGAAAGCTATCTTTGGTATATCCTCTGGCTTAATCATTAGTTAATGATATCCCGATCTCAAATCTATCTTGGAGAAGTACTTGGCTCCCTTCAATTGGTCAAACAAATCATCAATTCTGGGTAACGGATACTTGTTTTTGATTGTAAGCTTGTTGAGCTCCCGATAGTCGATGCACATTCTCATGCTCTCATCCTTCTTCTTGACAAATAATACCGGTACACCCCACGGGGATACACTGGGTCTGATTTTTCCATTCTATAACAATTCTTGCAATTGCTTTGCTAGTTCCTTCATCTCAACGGGCGCCATTCAATACGGGGCCTTGGATACCGGTTCTGTTCCAGGTGCTAAGTCGATTGCAAACTCAATTTCTCTGTCTGGAGGAAGTCCTGGTAACTCATCGGGAAACACGTCTAGAAATTCATTGACTACTGGAATATTTTCAAATTTTGTTGGCTCCTGACTTCTATCAATCACATAAGCAACGTAATGCTCGCATCATTGTCGTAGTAACGTTTTAGCTTGAATCATTGTTAAAAACTTCTTCATTTGTTTCTGGCCTTTAAATGTTACTATCCTTTCGTCTGGCGTCTTCACCATTACCTTCTTATTTCGATAATCTATCTGAGCATCGTGCTTAGATAACCAATCCATTCCTAAGATAACGTCAAACTCTCCTAGCTTAAATGGTATCAAATCTACACAAAACTTATTACCAGAAATCTCAAACTCACAATTCCCACAAACTTGATTAACAGATATACGTTCTTGATTTTCTAATTCTACAGTCATTATTTTATTTAAATACTCAGCTGAACAGTTTAACTTACTAACAAAATCTTGAGAAATAAATGATCGAGTTGCTCCCGAATTTATTAATACTTTGGCACATAAAGAATTCACATTAAGCGTACCTGCCACGACATCAGTATCCTGGATAGCATCCTTCACAGGCATATCAAAAACTCTAGCCCTTGCAGTCTCATTCATTGCTGGGGTAGATCCCATAATTCTCAATGTATTACTGACTGGGGCTGGTGTCTTGCAATCCCTGGCTATGTGTCCTGGCTTCCCACATTTAAAACATGTAAATCCAATAGCTGGAACCTTAACTGTTGGATTTCGGATAGGCTGATCCTTGTTTGCTGGCTCTCGCGCTGGCTGATTGTGACACTCCCTCTAATAGTGCCCTTTCTGATTACGCTTGAAACAAACCACGTTTAGCTTATTACAAACTCCTCTGTGCTTCTTCCCACATACCTGACAATCTGGAAAAGTTAACCTTAACTATTTCAGGTAATTCACATTGACTGGACGGTTGCTTTGATCTCCGTCGCCTGCATTCTGCTTCTTGAAATTAAAATTTCTCCCTGGCTGAAACTTACCCATCTTAAAGTTTGGAAACTTCCCTAGTTGTGACTGTCCTTCATTTCCTTCAAACTTCCTCTTCTTACTTTCCTTTCTGTCTCTGTAATCATGGCCTTCTGTACAACTCCCGCATAAGTATCTAATTCAAAGATAGCTACCTTCCCTCTGATCCATGGCTTCAGCCCTTGCTGGAATCTCTTAGCCTTCTTCCTGTCAGTATCTACATATGACGGCACATACCTTGACAACTCTTCAAACTTACTTTCATAATCAGCTACCGACATATTTCCTTGCTATAACTCAAAAAACTTCAGCTCCATCTTATCCTGAATAAACTAGGAAAAATATTTATATAAAAACAATTCCTTAAACCTCTCCCAAGTAATGACATATGTACCTTCCAATATCTTCACAGTCTCCCACCAGTAGGTGGCCTCATTCTTCAAATAATAACTTGAAAATTCAACATTCTGTTTTCCTTCACTTTAACTAAAGCAAACGACTTCTCTATTTCCTTTACCCAAACATTTACTTCAATCGGATCTAGAGATCCCTTGAATTCTGGTGGGCTTACCGCCTGAAAAGTTTTGAAAGTTATATGGGGATTGGTCTGTCTTTGTTGTTGTTGAGTCAGGTGAACTGTTTGTTGAGCCAAGATTTGAAGAATCTGGGCTGTTGCTAGGTCTATGGGTCCTGGGTTTGCATTCTGGTTAGTATCATCTTGGTTGTTATTGTTGTTGTTGGTTTCTTCATTCTGGATGTTGGTGCGGGTATTTCTTCTATGAGGCATTTTCTATAAAGAATCAAACAACTTATTTAGCTTTTAAATCAAATCCTTTACATAAAAGAAAAGTTTTATAAAACAGAAATATCTCTTTTTTTCTTTTTTTTTAAAATAGTTGTAACAGTTGGACCAAATAAATTGCATGTTTCTTTACAGAATATAAACAGTTAAGGGAACAGGGTATATGGTATCACAAGGGTATAACCGGTGCAATAAATAAAGTAAAATAAAATAGGTGCAGTAATGTAAATGACAATGCTGGAAAGGAAAAGGTACTGATATATATAGATCAAAAGTTTTAGGTAGTACAAGCGTAAAGACGCTTCGGAAGTAAAAGCAAAAAGGGTACAACAAACCTACTCTCTAGTCAGCAGATCTAGTCTATAAATACAACACAAAAATCTACTGATACATACTACACACTACTGTACATACTAAATAACCACAACAGCACTGATCAGCATCTCCATCTCTGTGCCTCTAGCTCATGGCAAGTCTGGTCCTCCAATCTCCTCAATCTCCTCCAGAACCCACTTAGCCCACTCCACAAGAAAATCAGGGGTGATATCCTCATGAGTAGCCTCAGCAATCCTCACAGCAGCTGCTCTCCGAAATACCTGGAGTCTCTCTCTAAGTCGCCTCTCACCACTCCCAACCTCTCTGGTACGCAAAATATGTAATAGCTCCTGAATCTGACCCCGTAGGAATCGCTGCTCCATAAGGAAAGCCTCGACTGATGATATGGGACAGGATAGGAAGAGAACTGAAAAGGTACACCTATAACTGAGTGACCAGTAAAACCTGAATCAGCAGGTGGGGGTCATCTGATAGGTGGCCTCATGCCTGGGGATGGAATAGCCTCTAGTGGTACGGGCTGCAACACATGTGGAGGTAAAATAGCCAACACGGGTGGAACAACAGGACGTGGATCCGAAGATGGTCCTCCAACTGAGGGCTCTGAGTGATCAGTTGGTACAGAGATGAAAGAGCCGGCCATCGCTGCTATCTGAAATCATATCACAATATAAGAATCTCGAACCATAACGAGAATTATGCTAATACCTGTTATACCGTCGCACTCATCTTCTCAACGTTCTATCTTTCTATTTCCTTACTTATTATCCTAACCATCTACCCATTCCCGTCAACCTAGGCTTGTGTCAGTGATTTATAACATGTAGCTCTGATACCAAACCTGTGGCACCTTCTGAACCCGGGTCAGAAGTTTGGGGTCCACACGCACACACACCTTATTTATAACCTGCTTATAATAATAGTAAAGATAATAATAATATGTAGTGACCCTACTTACCAACTACCACAGACCGCAACAGGTTAGAGTATGTACACAAGCCACACACACACACACTTTATATTACAAACATCCAAATCCCAACTATTCAAACTCAGAACTGAATATTAAACATAATTACAAACTTTTACAAACTTAAACTATCTCAAAAGATGCCAGCTAGCTTAACTCGATAAACATGGACCCCTAGCTGTCGCACTGGATTGGGGATCCTCGCTACCAACTGGTTCCTTCATAACTGGAAAAGAACATATACAACATCGCACAAATGAGCTAACTAGCTCAGCAAGTCACAATGACAAGACTGAGAATAACGATCATCAAGTAAAAAGGATTAAGGTATCAAGTGAACAAGGATTAATGATTTAGAATTGGATATTATATTTTTATTTTAAAAACTAAGGTTAGGATGCTGATCAGTCACGCACTAACCCCGAGTAAGGCACACAGCTCTGCTCTAATTACTGGATCCAAGGCACACATTGGCCTAACTTGACCACCAATCTGGACTAACCATGAATCTGGTCCACAATTTAGTAAAAAGGATTAAGGTATCAAGTGAACAAGGATTAATGATTTAGAATTGGATATTATATTTTTATTTTAAAAACTAAGGTTAGGATGCTGATCAGTCACGCACTAACCCCGAGTAAGGCACACGGCTCTACTCTAATTACTGGATCCAAGGCACACATTGGCCTAACTTGACCACCAATCTGGACTAACCATGAATCTGGTCCACAATTTTATAAAACAATCCAATTCTAACATAATAACAGAATAAACAATGTAAAGCAATAGCCAAAATCATAAGCAACATTAGACATTCAATCTTCACAAAGGATCAATATGTCAATTTTAAAGAATGGCTGTTAGGTAATGAAAGAATTGGATAACAAAGAAATCAACATTTCAAGGTTACAAGGATTTGGTCTTTCAAAGCATAAGGCACAATGGTTTGAATAGGTAAGCAATTTAATTCAGTGTTTGGTATTTAGTTTGTATGTATTTGTGGAGTAGTATCGTATATCGGTGGTTCGTATTCGGGTAAGCAACAATCAATGGTTCAGAAAGAATAAGGTTTACGGCTCAAAGATGGATAACTAGAATCAAGTTTTAAGGTTCAGTGCTTCAAAGCACTTTTAATATAGAACAGGATTATCAATCATCAACAATATATCTCGAGAAAGTTCAGATTACTTGGCTGGTACTAGCTTGCTATACTTCACTAACTTTCAATTACCACCGTCTTACTCATCGGCTATCTGTTTCCCTTTACTACGCCTTGCCTCTTCTGCTCACATATCATAAACATCTATCATTACTCAACTCAAACAATTCTATTCGATATACACTTCTATCTACCCTTCATTTTACCCAAATCCGATTAACGGATTGAAAGTTATGTTATAAACAAGTAAACACCGAACATATAGACCGACAGGCAAACAACGAGTCACATATAACACGTAACACGTCAAACAATCAATGATATACCATTTATAAAGAAGTCTTGGGTCATAAACAGGCTTTCGGGTAATATAATTTTTAAAACATTTTTCGGAATAAAAACGGTCGTTGGATCAATTTTTAAAGTATTAAACAGGGTTCGGTTGGCCACATCTGGCTTCAAAATAATTTTCAAATAATTATCGAGCCTTGAAAACAATTTAAAGAAATATTTTTAAGCTCGAAACTATTTTTCGGAAATTTTAAATCATTTTTAAATAATTAATTCTAATTAAATAAGTAATTAAATTCAATTAATAATTAATTACATCAATTAATCAATTAATTTTTGAATTAATTGACTAATTAATCAATCAATTATCAATTAAAATTAATTAACTAATTAATTCAGATTTATTTTTGAATTAAAAATAATTTTTGGAATTAAAATAATAATTTATGGAATTTTTAGAAATTAAAAATGGATTTTTATAATTAAAATAAATAGGAAATATGATTTTTAAACATTTTATAAACAGGAATCCTAAATTTATAAGTTCTGGAAACTTCAAGGACCAAACTGCGTCGTCCCCAAAAGTTCAGGTACTAAACTGTAAATTTACAGGGGGGTCGCCAGAAAATGTCATATCTCGACTGAGAAGACGATTCCGACATCCTCACCCCACCAACACCTCCAGATCACATCTACACAATACATGGAACATAACCATATCATCAAATAATCCTAACAATCCCTGAGTTGGCCGGAATCTGGCCGAGAAGTTTGCCGATTTCCGGCGAACTCAACGAAAACTTTAAAAGACAACTCCCTCTCCTCTACAGACCTCGTCGATTAGCAAGACTTATACGATTTGATTGCAAATTTCATAAGGAACACAGCCCACCCCTCAAGAACATCTATTTATCCCGAAATAAGAAACCCCCAAATTCAATTAAGAACATTCAAACGAATTATAAACCCTAATTTCAAAATTCGAAAATCAAACTCAATTTTGAACATGTTATTGAACTCAAAATCAGTCATATGGCATATGAAAATCATAGGGAAAACAAGCTCTACAACATGCAATCATCAAATCATTCAAACAATCATCCGAACAAAAATTCATATTTTTAATCAAAATAATTCGAAAATAAATAAAAATATTTAAAATCAACCTTTGATTCTGCAGTTCTGAAACTTATATAATCTGATAGTACTCTTCAAAACCTCCGTTTTGGTTACCAGAGGTTCCCGAGCAGATTTCAATAACACCTCCAAATAGTAGTTTGATTCTTGAAAGATTATATGAATATATAGATTTTCAATGTAAAATTATATAATTACTGTTTGCAAATGATTTTCGGTACGAAATAAAATACGGTAAAGGCTATTTATAATTACAGAAAATTAGTATCCCGTCGGATCATTCCGGATATAAAATGGTACGTCTATTTATAAAAACAGATCCAAACGGTACCGATTTCGGGATAATTATCCAAATCAGTACAATTTGTACTGCGGTCTTGGTCTCGGCGCCTGTTTACACGTATTACGAGGTGATAATTTTAATAGGTTAATAAAAAGATCCTGTTTATCAAAAATACGAGTTTTATTGATTTACCGAAACGAATAATGTATCGCAAATATTGCGTCGGGACCCGCGCAGGACAAACCGTACGCCGGATCGAAAAAGTCGAAACATGGAAAATGCTCAGAATATTGCAATTAGGTTAGGAAGGAGTTTTCGGAAGAGTTTCGGGTTATAAAAACGTAAAAACGGATGACGTCGGGTGGTTCCCGGTTATATAAAATAGTTCATAAATACTCGGAAAAAAGAATTCATAAAATCCATAAATTTTCTATAAAATCATAAATCAACATAAAAATAAATAGGAAGATATGGCAATTATCCATATTTTATTTTGGACATATAAAAATTAAAATACTCAATTGATATTATTTTTAAACATCCAAATACATATACCACCTAACAATTAATTCACAAAATAAATACTCGGCATGCATAATATTTATTTATTATCAAAAATAATTACACGATATATCCCAGATATTACATTGATAGCAGTCCAGAAACTGCTGAATTGAAGGTACCTCAAACAACTTATGCTTTTCATACTGATGATATTAACCGAGTTGAGATTATATCTTAAAACCATGTTTATTAGTTATAGAGATCAGACTTTAACATGTGAAAGATTAACATCTGAAAATTCTGCTTATAAAAAGAGAAATGATTATTTAGAAAAGGAGTTAGTTATTCTTCATCAAACTAAGAAAGAAAAAGATGATGCTTTATATGTTAGAGATGAAGTGTTAAAATTAAATGAATCTCTAAAAGCTGACTTAGAATATACTTGTTTCTCCATCATGTTGTTCCTATGCCCATGTTTTCCTCTCATTGAAAGTCACATCTCTACTAACACATAATGAACCAGTATTTGGGTCGTACAAACGATACTCTTTTGTTACAGGCTCCTTTCCAAGATATACCACCGCCTTACTTCGATTATTAAGCTTAGTCATGTGAATTGAAGGTAATTTCATAAAGGCAACACATCCAAAAATTTAAGGTAGCTGAGATCCGGTTTCTTACTTGTCCACGCCTCGTAAGGAGTTCTCCCATGTAGAATCTTTGTAGGTAAACGGTTCAGAACATATATCGATTGCCTCGCAGCTTCTCCCCATAGTTTTGAAGGTAGATTCATACCTGCTAAGATACTCCTGGCCATTGCAACCCGGTGCGGTTTCTTCTCTCTACCACCCCATTTTATTGTGGGGTGTAGGGAGTTGTATAATGTCATTTTATTCCATTTTCAGTACAAAATTTATTGAATTCATTTGAACAAAATTCTACATCTCGATCTGTTCGTAACACTTTCACCATTTGCTCTGTTTCATTCTCAACAAGTACCTTAAATTTCTTGAAGGCTTCGAGTACTTCACTTTTTGACTTTAGCATATACACCCACATCTTTCGACTAAAGTCATCAACTAGAAGAAGAAAGTACCTATTCCATGCACATGTTTCAGGCGTGAAAGGTCCGCAAATATCTTCATGTATAAGCTCTAGTACTTCCTTTGCTGCAAAGTTCTCCTGGTGAGGAAACGGTTTCCTGGCTTGCTTAGACATTAGGCATCCCTCACATATGCCTTTTGGCTGCATCAATTTTGGTATACCGTAAACCATATCCTCCCTCAAAATCATGCTCATTGCCTGGAAGTTGACATGTCCCAAGCGAGAGTGCCAAAGCCAAGAATCTTCCTCCACCTTAGTGCTCAAACACACACCTATATTGTCCTCTAGCACCACCTTGTATAATCAATTTACAGACCTTTGTACTTTCATTAACAACCTTTATTTCACATCATACACCAACATATATTCACCCTTAAGAACCACCCTATTTCCCTCCTCTGAGAGCTGTCCTCAGCTTATAATATTGCTGCAAAGTGATGGAATATAGTAAACTTCGCGTAATATCTGCTTCTCCCCATTCTTGCACTCAAAAGCCACTGAAACCTTACCTTTTATGTGTACAACTGACCCATCTCCAAAATTTACACGTCCTGTCACTGCTTCATCCAACTCATAGAACTTGGAGCGTAACCCCGTCATGTGGTTACTTGCTCCATTATCCAAATACCAAAGGTTGGATTCTCCTGTCTTCTCATTTTTTGGCCTGAGCTGTGGCGTTATACTCCCTTCATTCAGCAACACTACATTATTCTCTTCCTCTCCACATTCAGTTAAGAGTAATGCAGGTTCATCTCCCTCAATTTGCGTCAAGTTGTCCTCCGATTTCTGTTCAGTTTTCTGCTCCTTATCACGGCGAGGTTTTCGACACTCATATGCGAAGTGTCCAAGTATATTGCAATTGAAACACCTCATTTTACTACGATCACGTCCCCCGCGAATGCCACTACCTGATTCGCGTCTGAATTTCTGATCACTGCCTCCCCTATTTGCTCGCTTCGCCCATTCTTCACGAGTTAACAATAACTTTCCATCAGGTGACTCACTCTTCAGCCACTCCTCTTCTGTTATCAACAATTTTTCCCCTTTGTCTTCAAATACTCCTCTTGTTCTCTCATCGTGAGCCTTCAATTGACCTACGATGTCTTCCACCGCCATCTCTTCCATTATCCCAAACTGTTCAATTGTGCTTGAAATCGTCACATACTTCGAAGGGACGGCTCTCAACAATTTCTTGACCACACTTGTCTCATCCACGGTTTCTCCCACCACTCGAATGTTGGTTACCAATCTATACAACTTCATACAGAAGTCGTCCAATGATTATGTCTCCCCCAGAGATAACAGATCCAACTCAGCTCTCAAAGTTTACAGTTTGGCTTGCTTCACTCACTCAGCACCAATGCTCATAGTTTTGATGGCTTTCCAGGCCTCCTTGGCAGTCTTTTTCTCAACCACCGTCAACAGCATATCCTCAGGTATTCCCAGATATATGGCTGCAAGTGCTATCTTTTCCAGATGTGGTTCTAACTTTTCACATTTCTCCTTCAAATCATCTGTTTCAATCGCCCCCCATACTCCATGTGCTTCCATTAAGGCTTTTATTTTTACTGACCAGGCAGTGTAGTTGGTCCGTGTCAACATTGGGTAACTGAGTCCTGGTGATCCTTTTTTCAATTTGGGTGTGTCCATGCTTGTGTGTTCTGTAGGTTTTGCGGTTGCTGACTTGGATATATACTTGGTCATGTACTGGTGATATCGCTCTAATACCAAATGTAGACACAAGAAAGTAAACTAGGGTATTTCTACACAGGTGTTAGTTCTGAAACTGAGAAAAACAAATGCATTCAGATGATAACTGTTATAGAATGAAAAGTACAATGTTTAATACTCAATCTTCACAAAGGATCAATATGTCAATTTTAAAGAATGGCTTTTAGGTAATGAAAGAATTGGATAACAAAGAAATCAACGTTTCAAGGTTACAAGGATTTGGTCTTTCAAAGCATAAGGAACAATGGTTTGAATAGGTAAGCAATTTGATTCAGTATTTGTTATTTAGTTTGTATGTATTTGTGGAGTAGTATCGTATATCGGTGGTTCGTATTCGGGTAAGCAACAATCAATGGTTCAGAAAGAATAAGGTTTATGGCTCAAAAATCGACAACTAGAATCAAGGTTTAAGGTTCAGTGCTTCAAAGCACTTGTAATATAGAACAGGATTATCAATCATAAACAATATATCTCGAGAAAGTTCAGATTACTTGTCTGGTACTAGCTTGCTATACTTCACTAACTTTCAATTCCCACCTTCTTACTCCTCGGCTATCTGTTTCCCTTTCCTACGCCTTGCCTCTTCTACTCACATATCATAAACATCTATCATTACTCAACTCATACGATTCTATTCCATATACACTTCTATCTACCCTTCGTTTTACCCAAATCCGATTAACGGATTGAAAGTTATGCTATAAACAAGTAAACACCGAACATATAGACCGACAGGCCAACAACGAGTCACATATAACACGTAACACGTCAAACAATCAATGATATACCATTTATAAAGAAGTCTCGGGTCATAAACAGGCTTTCGGGTATTTAATATAATTTTTTAAATATTTTTCGGAATTAAAACGGTCGTTAGATCAATTTTTAAAGTAATAAAAAGGGTTCGCTTGGCCACATCTGGCTTCAAAATAATTTTCTAATAATTATCGAGCGTTGAAAACAATTTAAAGTAATATTTTAAAGCTCGAAACTATTTTTCGGAAATTTTAAATCATTTTTAAATAATTAAATCTAATTAAATAAGTAATTAAAATCAATTAATAATTAATTAAATCAATTAATCAATTAATTTTCGAATTAATTGACTAATTATCAATCAATTATCAACTAAAATTAATTAACTAATTAATTCAGTTTTATTTTTGAATTAAAAATAATTTTTGGAATTAAAATAATAATTTTTGGAATTTTCAGAAATTAAAAACGGATTTTTATAATTAAATTAAATAGGAAATATGATTTTTAAACATTTTATAAACAGGAATCCTAAATTTGCAAGTTCTGGAAACTTCAGGGACCAAACTGCATCATCCCCAAAAGTTCAGGTACTAAACTGTAATTTTATAGGGGGTCGCCGGAAAATGTCATGTCTCGCTGGAGAAGACGATTCCGACATCCTCACCACACCAACACCTCCAGATCACATCTACACAATACCAGGAACATAACCATATCATCAAATCGTCCTAACAATCCCTGAGTTGGCTGCAATCTGGCCGAGAAGTTTGCCGGTTTCTGACGAACTCGACGAAAACTTTAAAAGACAACTCCCTCCTCTACAGACCTCGTCGATTAGCAAGACTTATACGATTCGATTACAAATTTCATAAGGAACACAACCCACCCCTCAAGAACATCTATTTATAACTACGGAAAATTAGTATCCCGCCGGATCATTCCGGATATAAAATGGTACGTCTATTGATAAAAACATATCCAAACGGTACCGGTTTTCGGTACAATTATCCAAATCAGTACAATTTGTACTGGGGTCTTGGTCTCAGCGCCTGGTTACACGTATTACGAGGTGATAATTGTAATAGTTCAATAAAAAGATCCTGTTTATCAAAAATACGAGTTTTATTGATTTACCGAAATGAATAATGCATCGCAAATATTGCGCCGGAACCCGCACCGGATAAATCGTATGCCGGATCGAAAAAGTCGAAACATGGAAAATGCCCGGAATATTGCAATTAGGTTAGGAAGGAGTTCTCGGGAGAGTTTCGGGTTATAAAAACGTAAAAGCGGATGACGTCGGTTGGTTCCCGATTATATAAAATAGTTCATAAATACTCGGAAAAAGAATTCATAAAATCCATAAATTTTCTATAAAATCATAAATCAATATAAAAATAAATAGGAAGATATGACAATTATCCATATTTTATTCTGGACATATAAAAATTAAAATACTCAATTGATATTATTTTTAAACATCCAAATACATATACCACTTTACAATTAATTCACATAATAAATACTGGACATGCATAATATTTATTTATTAGCAAAAATTATTACACGATATATCCCAGATATTACATCCTTCCCCACTTAAAAGGATAAAATCCTCAGAATCTCCTAGGAAAACAAATGAGGGTACTTTTCTCTCATATTACTTTCTAACTCCCAGGTTGACTCTTCAACCTTTGGGTTTCTCCACAATATTCTTACTAACTTTACCACTTTATTCCTTAACATTTTCTCTCTTTCTTCTAGAATCTCTATCGGACTCTCTACATATGACAAATCTGCTTGAAGCTCTATTGGCTCATATTCAATTACATGCCTGGAGTCTGGATTATATTTCTTAAGCATCAATACGTGAAAAACATTGTGGATGTGCTCCATGTGCGGAGGTAACGTTAACTCGTAAGCTACTTTGCCAACGTGCTTTAAAATCTCAAAAGGTCCAACATATCTTGGGCTCAGTTTTCCTTTCTTTCCAAATCTTGTTAATCCCTTCCACGGCGATACTTTCAGCAATACCAAATTCCCTTTCTCGAATTCCATATCTTTCCTTGATTGATCTGCATATTTCCTTTTACGGTCTTCTGCTGCTATCAGTCTCTTCTGGATAACTTCAATAACTTCCTTCGTCCGTTGCACCAATTCAGGTCCAAGTATTTTGTGTTTTCCTACTTCGTCCCAATATATATGAGATCGACATTTGCGTCCATAAAGAGCTTCATAGGGCGGTATCCCAATACTGGCATGATAATTGTTATTGTAAGCAAATTCTACCTAGGGTAAATGCTCGTCCCAACTTCCTTTGAAATCAATGGCACAAACACGTAACATGTCTTCGATCGTCTGGATTGTTCTTTCACTCTAGTCGTCCGTATGTGGATGGTAAGTCGTACTCATATTCAGTCTCGTTCCCAAACATTCTTGAAAACTTTTCCAAAATCTCGAATTAAATCTCGGATCTCGATCAGATTCGATAGACATAGGGACTCCGTGATGAACTACGATCTCTTTCAGGTATATATGGACTAACTTGGGTAGTGAAAATCATTCATTTATAGGCAGAAAATGAGCTGACTTGGTAAGTCTATCCACTATAACCCAAATGGCATCATGATTAGCTTTTGTCCTTGGTAATCCAACTATGAAATCCATGGCAATATGCTCTCACTTCCACTCTGGAATCTCCAATGGCTACAACAATCCACTTGGTCTCTGATGCTCTGTTTTAACTTTCTGACATGTATAACTTCTACTAACCCATTCCGCAATTTCCCTCTTCATATCTGGCCACCAATAATTTTCCTTCAAATCTCTGTACATCTTGGTACTTCCTGGATAGATTGAATACCTTGAATTATGAGCTTCCTCTAAAATTTCATTCTTCAACTCCATTACTGGTGGAATCCAAATTCTAGAAGAAAACCTAATAATACCTTGATCGTCCTTTTGCGTGCACAATTCTTCACCTACCAAATGATTTATGTCCTAATCCATTACCTCTTCTTGACACTTCTTTATCTTCTCTAACAACTCTGGCTGGAAAGTCATACTATACACTTTCGCTTTATCAGGTTTATAAACTCTAATTTCCAATTCCAGTTACTGAAATTCCTTGTATATCTCTTCGGGTACTGATAACACATTCAACTTTTCTTTCTGACTTAACGCGTCCTCCATAACATTTGCTTTACCGGGATGATAGTTAATCGTGCAGTTGTAATCCTTGATCAACTCTAACCATCTTCTATGTCTCATGTTAAGCTCCTTCTGTATGAATATGTACTTCAAGCTTTTATGATCCATATAAATCTGGAACTTTTCTCCATATAGATAATGTCTCCAAATCTTCAAAGCGAATACAATAGCTGCTAATTCCAAGTCATGAGTAGGATACTTTTGCTCGTGTGGTTTCAACTGCCTTGACGCATACGTAATAACCTTATCGTGTTGCATTAGAACACATCTGAGTCCTATATGAGAAGCTTCGCTATAGATTACAAAATTCCCTTGATCATCTGGAAGTGACAAAACAAGTGCTGTAATTAATCTTCGCTTCAATTCCTGGAAACTTTCTTCACATTTATTATTCCATACGAACTTTTCATTCTTCCGTGTAAGCTTCGTCAATGGTGTTGCAATCCTTGAGAAATTCTGAACAAATCGGCGATAATATCCCGCTAATCCCAAGAAACTTCTTACCACTGTTGGTGTTCTCGGTCTTTCCCAATTTGTAATTGCTTCAATCTTCGCTGGGTCCACTTTGATCCCTTTATTACTGACTATGTGTCCTAAGAACTGAACTTCCTGTAACCAAAACTCACACTTTGAAAATTTAGCGTATAACTTTTTCTTTCTCAAAATCTCTAAAGCTGTTCTCAAATGTTCAGCATGATCCTCTTCTGTCTTTGAATAAATCAAAATATCGTCTATGAACACAATAACAAACTTATCCAAATATTCCTTGAAAAATCTGTTCATCAGGTCCATGAATGCTGCTGGGGCATTGGTTAATCTAAAAGACATCACTAAAAATTCATAATGTCCATGTCTTGTTCTGAAAGCTATCTTTGGTATATCCTCTGGCTTAATCATTAGTTAATGATATCCCGATCTCAAATCTATCTTGGAGAAGTACTTGGCTCCCTTCAATTGGTCAAACAAATCATCAATTCTGGGTAACGGATACTTGTTTTTGATTGTAAGCTTGTTGAGCTCCCGATAGTCGATGCACATTCTCATGCTCTCATCCTTCTTCTTGACAAATAATACCGGTACACCCCACGGGGATACACTGGGTCTGATTTTTCCATTCTATAACAATTCTTGCAATTGCTTTGCTAGTTCCTTCATCTCAACAGGCGCCATTCAATACGGGGCCTTGGATACCGGTTCTGTTCCAGGTGCTAAGTCGATTGCAAACTCAATTTCTCTGTCTGGAGGAAGTCCTGGTAACTCATCGGGAAACACGTCTAGAAATTCATTGACTACTGGAATATTTTCAAATTTTGTTGGCTCCTGACTTCTATCAATCACATAAGCAACGTAATGCTCGCATCATTGTCGTAGTAACGTTTTAGCTTGAATCATTGTTAAAAACTTCTTCATTTGTTTCTGGCCTTTAAATGTTACTATCCTTTCGTCTGGCGTCTTCACCATTACCTTCTTATTTCGATAATCTATCTGAGCATCGTGCTTAGATAACCAATCCATTCCTAAGATAACGTCAAACTCTCCTAGCTTAAATGGTATCAAATCTACACAAAACTTATTACCAAAAATCTCAAACTCACAATTCCCACAAACTTGATTAACAGATATACGTTCTTGATTTTCTAATTCCACAGTCATTATTTTATTTAAATACTCAGCTGAACAGTTTAACTTACTAACAAAATCTTGAGAAATAAATGATCGAGTTGCTCCCGAATTTATTAATACTTTGGCACATAAAGAATTCACATTAAGCGTACCTGCCACGACATCAGTATCCTGGATAGCATCCTTCACAGGCATATCAAAAACTCTAGCCCTTGCAGTCTCATTCATTGCTGGGGTAGATCCCATAATTCTCAATGTATTACTGACTGGGGCTGGTGTCTTGCAATCCCTGGCTATGTGTCCTGGCTTCCCACATTTAAAACATGTAAATCCAATAGCTGGAACCTTAACTGTTGGATTTCGGATAGGCTGATCCTTGTTTGCTGGCTCTCGCGCTGGCTGATTGTGACACTCCCTCTAATAGTGCCCTTTCTGATTACGCTTGAAACAAACCACGTTTAGCTTATTACAAACTCCTCTGTGCTTCTTCCCACATACCTGACAATCTGGAAAAGTTAACCTTAACTATTTCAGGTAATTCACATTGACTGGACGGTTGCTTTGATCTCCGTCGCCTGCATTCTGCTTCTTGAAATTAAAATTTCTCCCTGGCTGAAACTTACCCATCTTAAAGTTTGGAAACTTCCCTAGTTGTGACTGTCCTTCATTTCCTTCAAACTTCCTCTTCTTACTTTCCTTTCTATCTCTGTAATCATGGCCTTCTGTACAACTCCCGCATAAGTATCTAATTCAAAGATAGCTATATTCCCTCTGATCCATGGCTTCAGCCCTTGCTGGAATCTCTTAGCCTTCTTCCTTTCAGTATCTACATATGACGGCACATACCTTGACAACTCTTCAAACTTACTTTCATAATCAGCTACCGACATATTTCCTTGCTATAACTCAAAAAACTTCAGCTCCATCTTATCCTGAATAAACTAGGAAAAATATTTATATAAAAACAATTCCTTAAACCTCTCCCAAGTAATGACATCTGTACCTTCCAATATCTTCACAGTCTCCCACCAGTAGGTGGCCTCATTCTTCAAATAATAACTTGAAAATTCAACATTCTGTTTTCCTTCACTTTAACTAAAGCAAACGACTTCTCTATTTCCTTTACCCAAACATTTACTTCAATCGGATCTAGAGATCCCTTGAATTCTGGTGGGCTTACCGCCTGAAAAGTTTTGAAAGTTACATGGGGATTGGTCTGTCTTTGTTGTTGTTGAGTCAGGTGAACTGTTTGTTGAGCCAAGATTTGAAGAATCTGGGCTGTTGCTAGGTCTATGGGTCCTGGGTTTGCATTCTGGTTAGTATCATCTTGGTTGTTATTGTTGTTGTTGGTTTCTTCATTCTGGATGTTGGTGCGGGTATTTCTTCTAGGAGGCATTTTCTATAAAGAATCAAACAACTTATTTAGCTTTTAAATCAAATCCTTTACATAAAAGAAAAGTTTCATAAAACAGAAATATCTCTTTTTTTCTTTTTTTTTTAAATAGTTGTAACAGTTGGACCAAATAAATTGCATGTTTCTTTACAGAATATCAACAGTTAAGGGAACAGGGTATATGGTATCACAAGGGTATAACCGGTGCAATAAATAAAGTAAAATAAAACAGGTGCAGTAATGTAAATGACAATGCTGGAAAGGAAAAGGTACTGATATATATAGATCAAAAGTTTTAGGTAGTACAAGCGTAAAGACGCTTCGGAAGTAAAAGCAAAAAGGGTACAACAAACCTACTCACTAGTCAGCAGATCTAGTCTATAAATACAACACAAAAATCTACTGATACATACTACACACTACTGTACATACTAAATAACCACAACAGCACTGATCAGCATCTCCATCTCTGTGCCTCTAGCTCATGGCAAGTCTGGTCCTCCAATCTCCTCCAGAACCCACTTAGCCCACTCCACAAGAAAATCAGGGGTGATATCCTCATGAGTAGCCTCAGCAATCCTCACAGCAGCTGCTCTCCGAAATACCTGGAGTCTCTCTCTAAGTCGCCTCTCACCACTCCCAACCTCTCTGGTACGCAAAATATGTAATAGCTCCTGAATCTGACCCCGTAGGAATCGCTGCTCCATAAGGAAAGCCTCGACTGATGATATGGGACAGGATAGGAAGAGAACTGAAAAGGTACACCTATAACTGAGTGACCAGTAAAACCTGAATCAGCAGGTGGGGGTCATCTGATAGGTGGCCTCATGCCTGGGGATGGAATAGCCTGTAGTGGTACGGGCTGCAACACATGTGGAGGTAAAATAGCCAACACGGGTGGAACAACAGGACGTGGATCCGAAGATGGTCCTCCAACTGAGGGCTCTGAGTGATCAGCTGGTACAGAGATGAAAGAGCCGGCCATCGCTGCTATCTAAAATCATATCGCAATATAAGAATCTCGAACCATAACGAGAATTATGCTAATACCTGTTATACCGTCGCACTCATCTTCTCAACGTTCTATCTTTCTATTTCCTTACTTATTATCCTAACCATCTACCCATTCCCGTCAACCTAGGCTTGTGTCAGTGACTTATAACATGTAGCTCTGATACCAAACCTGTGGCACCTTCTGAACTCGGGTCAGAAGTTTGGGGTCCACACGCACATACACCTTATTTATAACCTGCTTATAACAATAGTAAAGATAATAATAATATGTAGTGACCCTACTTACCAACTACCACAGACCGCAACAGGTTAGAGTATGTACACAAGCCACACACACACACACTTTATATTATAAACATCCAAATCCCAACTATTCAAACTCAGAACTGAATATTAAATATAATTACAAACTTTTACAAACTTAAACTATCTCAAAAGATGCCAGCTAGCTTAACTCGATAAACATGGACCCCTAGCTCTCGCACTGGATTGGGGATCCTCGCTACCAACCGGTTCCTTCATAACTGGAAAAGAACATATACAACATCGCACAAATGAGCTAACTAGCTCAGCAAGTCACAATGACAAGACTGAGAATAACGATCATCAAGTAAAAAGGATTAAGGTATCAAGTGAACAAGGATTAATGATTTAGAATTGGATATTATATTTTTATTTTAAAAACTAAGGTTAGGATGCTGATCAGTCACGCACTAACCCCGAGTAAGGCACACAGCTCTGCTCTAATTACTGGATCCAAGGCACACATTGGCCTAACTTGACCACCAATCTGGACTAACCATGAATCTGGTCCACAATTTAGTAAAAAGGATTAAGGTATCAAGTGAACAAGGATTAATGATTTAGAATTGGATATTATATTTTTATTTTAAAAACTAAGGTTAGGATGCTGATCAGTCACGCACTAACCCCGAGTAAGGCACACAGCTCTACTCTAATTACTGGATCCAAGGCACACATTGGCCTAACTTGACCACCAATCTGGACTAACCATGAATCTGGTCCACAATTTTATAAAACAATCCAATTCTAACATAATAACAGAATAAACAATGTAAAGCAATAGCCAAAATCATAAGCAACATTAGACATTCAATCTTCACAAAGGATCAATATGTCAATTTTAAAGAATGGCTGTTAGGTAATGAAAGAATTGGATAACAAAGAAATCAACATTTCAAGGTTACAAGGATTTGGTCTTTCAAAGCATAAGGCACAATGGTTTGAATAGGTAAGCAATTTAATTCAGTGTTTGGTATTTAGTTTGTATGTATATGTGGAGTAGTATCGTATATCGGTGGTTCATATTCGGGTAAGCAACAATCAATGGTTCAGAAAGAATAAGGTTTACGGCTCAAAGATGGATAACTAGAATCAAGTTTTAAGGTTCAGTGCTTCAAAGCACTTTTAATATAGAACAGGATTATCAATCATCAACAATATATCTCGAGAAAGTTCAGATTACTTGGCTGGTACTAGCTTGCTATACTTCACTAACTTTCAATTACCACCATCTTACTCATCGGCTATCTGTTTCCCTTTACTACGCCTTGCCTCTTCTGCTCACATATCATAAACATCTATCATTACTCAACTCAAACAATTCTATTCGATATACACTTCTATCTACCCTTCATTTTACCCAAATCCGATTAACGGATTGAAAGTTATGTTATAAACAAGTAAACACCGAACATATAGACCGACAGGCAAACAACGAGTCACATATAACACGTAACACGTCAAACAATCAATGATATACCATTTATAAAGAAGTCTTGGGTCATAAACAGGCTTTCGGGTAATATAATTTTTAAAACATTTTTCGGAATAAAAACGGTCGTTGGATCAATTTTTAAAGTATTAAACAGGGTTCGGTTGGCCACATCTGGCTTCAAAATAATTTTCAAATAATTATCGAGCCTTGAAAACAATTTAAAGAAATATTTTTAAGCTCGAAACTATTTTTCGGAAATTTTAAATCATTTTTAAATAATTAATTCTAATTAAATAAGTAATTAAATTCAATTAATAATTAATTACATCAATTAATCAATTAATTTTTGAATTAATTGACTAATTAATCAATCAATTATCAATTAAAATTAATTAACTAATTAATTCAGATTTATTTTTGAATTAAAAATAATTTTTGGAATTAAAATAATAATTTATGGAATTTTTAGAAATTAAAAATGGATTTTTATAATTAAAATAAATAGGAAATATGATTTTTAAACATTTTATAAACAGGAATCCTAAATTTATAAGTTCTGGAAACTTCAAGGACCAAACTGCGTCGTCCCCAAAAGTTCAGGTACTAAACTGTAAATTTACAGGGGGGTCGCCAGAAAATGTCATATCTCGACTGAGAAGACGATTCCGACATCCTCACCCCACCAACACCTCCAGATCACATCTACACAATACATGGAACATAACCATATCATCAAATAATCCTAACAATCCCTGAGTTGGCCGGAATCTGGCCGAGAAGTTTGCCGATTTCCGGCGAACTCAACGAAAACTTTAAAAGACAACTCCCTCTCCTCTACAGACCTCGTCGATTAGCAAGACTTATACGATTTGATTGCAAATTTCATAAGGAACACAGCCCACCCCTCAAGAACATCTATTTATCCCGAAATAAGAAACCCCCAAATTCAATTAAGAACATTCAAACGAATTATAAACCCTAATTTCAAAATTCGAAAATCAAACTCAATTTTGAACATGTTATTGAACTCAAAATCAGTCATATGGCATATGAAAATCATAGGGAAAACAAGCTCTACAACATGCAATCATCAAATCATTCAAACAATCATCCGAACAAAAATTCATATTTTTAATCAAAATAATTCGAAAATAAATAAAAATATTTAAAATCAACCTTTGATTCTGCAGTTCTGAAACTTATATAATCTGATAGTACTCTTCAAAACCTCCGTTTTGGTTACCAGAGGTTCCCGAGCAGATTTCAATAACACCTCCAAATAGTAGTTTGATTCTTGAAAGATTATATGAATATATAGATTTTCAATGTAAAATTATATAATTACTGTTTGCAAATGATTTTCGGTACGAAATAAAATACGGTAAAGGCTATTTATAATTACAGAAAATTAGTATCCCGTCGGATCATTCCGGATATAAAATGGTACGTCTATTTATAAAAACAGATCCAAACGGTACCGATTTCGGGATAATTATCCAAATCAGTACAATTTGTACTGCGGTCTTGGTCTCGGCGCCTGTTTACACGTATTACGAGGTGATAATTTTAATAGGTTAATAAAAAGATCCTGTTTATCAAAAATACGAGTTTTATTGATTTACCGAAACGAATAATGTATCGCAAATATTGCGTCGGGACCCGCGCAGGACAAACCGTACGCCGGATCGAAAAAGTCGAAACATGGAAAATGCTCAGAATATTGCAATTAGGTTAGGAAGGAGTTTTCGGAAGAGTTTCGGGTTATAAAAACGTAAAAACGGATGACGTCGGGTGGTTCCCGGTTATATAAAATAGTTCATAAATACTCGGAAAAAAGAATTCATAAAATCCATAAATTTTCTATAAAATCATAAATCAACATAAAAATAAATAGGAAGATATGGCAATTATCCATATTTTATTTTGGACATATAAAAATTAAAATACTCAATTGATATTATTTTTAAACATCCAAATACATATACCACCTAACAATTAATTCACAAAATAAATACTCGGCATGCATAATATTTATTTATTATCAAAAATAATTACACGATATATCCCAGATATTACATTGATAGCAGTCCAGAAACTGCTGAATTGAAGGTACCTCAAACAACTTATGCTTTTCATACTGATGATATTAACCGAGTTGAGATTATATCTTAAAACCATGTTTATTAGTTATAGAGATCAGACTTTAACATGTGAAAGATTAACATCTGAAAATTCTGCTTATAAAAAGAGAAATGATTATTTAGAAAAGGAGTTAGTTATTCTTCATCAAACTAAGAAAGAAAAAGATGATGCTTTATATGTTAGAGATGAAGTGTTAAAATTAAATGAATCTCTAAAAGCTGACTTAGAATATACTTGTTTCTCCATCATGTTGTTCCTATGCCCATGTTTTCCTCTTATTGAAAGTCACATCTCTACTAACACATAACGAACCAGTGTTTGGGTCGTACAAACGATACTCTTTTGTTACAGGCTCCTTTCCAAGATATACCACCGCCTTACTTCGATTATTAAGCTTAGTCATGTGAATTGAAGGTAATTTCATAAAGGCAACACATCCAAAAATTTAAGGTAGCTGAGATCCGGTTTCTTACTTGTCCACGCCTCGTAAGGAGTTCTCCCATGTAGAATCTTTGTAGGTAAATGGTTCAGAACATATATCGATTGCCTCGCAGCTTCTCCCCATAGTTTTGAAGGTAGATTCATACCTGCTAAGATACTCCTGGCCATTGCAACCCGGTGCGGTTTCTTCTCTCTACCACCCCATTTTATTGTGGGGTGTAGGGAGTTGTATAATGTCATTTTATTCCATTTTCAGTACAAAATTTATTGAATTCATTTGAACAAAATTCTACATCTCGATCTGTTCGTAACACTTTCACCATTTGCTCTGTTTCATTCTCAACAAGTACCTTAAATTTCTTGAAGGCTTCGAGTACTTCACTTTTTGACTTTAGCATATACACCCACATCTTTCGACTGAAGTCATCAACTAGAAGAAGAAAGTACCTATTCCATGCACATGTTTCAGGCGTGAAAGGTCCGCAAATATCTTCATGTATAAGCTCTAGTACTTTCTTTGCTGCAAAGTTCTCCTGGTGAGGAAACGGTTTCCTGGCTTGCTTAGACATTAGGCATCCCTCACATATGCCTTTTGGCTGCATCAATTTTGGTATACCGTAAACCATATCCTCCCTCAAAATCATGCTCATTGCCTGGAAGTTGACATGTCCCAAGCGAGAGTGCCAAAGCCAAGAATCTTCCTCCACCTTAGTGCTCAAACACACACCTACATTGTCCTCTAGCACCACCTTGTATAATCGATTTACAGACCTTTGTACTTTCATTAACAACCTTTATTTCACATCATACACCAACATATATTCACCCTTAAGAACCACCCTATTTCCCTCCTCTGAGAGCTGTCCTCAGCTTATAATATTGCTGCAAAGTGATGGAATATAGTAAACTTCGCGTAATATCTGCTTCTCCCCATTCTTGCACTCAAAAGCCACTAAAACCTTACCTTTTATGTGTACAACTGACCCATCTCCAAAATTTACACGTCCTGTCACTGCTTCATCCAACTCATAGAACTTGGAGCGTAACCCCGTCATGTGGTTACTTGCTCCATTATCCAAATACCAAAGGTTGGATTCTCCTGTCTTCTCATTTTTTGGCCTGAGCTGTGGCGTTATACTCCCTTCATTCAGCAACACTACATTATTCTCTTCCTCTCCACATTCAGTTAAGAGTAATGCAGGTTCATCTCCCTCAATTTGCGTCAAGTTGTCCTCCGATTTCTGTTCAGTTTTCTGCTCCTTATCACGGCGAGGTTTTCGACACTCATATGCGAAGTGTCCAAGTATATTGCAATTGAAACACCTCATTTTACTACGATCACGTCCCCCGCGAATGCCACTACCTGATTCGCGTCTGAATTTCTGATCACTGCCTCCCCTATTTGCTCGCTTCGCCCATTCTTCACGAGTTAACAATAACTTTCCATCAGGTGACTCACTCTTCAGCCACTCCTCTTCTGTTATCAACAATTTTTCCCCTTTGTCTTCAAATACTCCTCTTGTTCTCTCATCGTGAGCCTTCAATTGACCTACGATGTCTTCCACCGCCATCTCTTCCATTATCCCAAACTGTTCAATTGTGCTTGAAATCGTCACATACTTCGAAGGGACGGCTCTCAACAATTTCTTGACCACACTTGTCTCATCCACGGTTTCTCCCACCACTCGAATGTTGGTTACCAATCTATACAACTTCATACAGAAGTCGTCCAATGATTATGTCTCCCCCAGAGATAACAGATCCAACTCAGCTCTCAAAGTTTACAGTTTGGCTTGCTTCACTCACTCAGCACCAATGCTCATAGTTTTGATGGCTTTCCAGGCCTCCTTGGCAGTCTTTTTCTCAACCACCGTCAACAGCATATCCTCAGGTATTCCCAGATATATGGCTGCAAGTGCTATCTTTTCCAGACGTGGTTCTAACTTTTCACATTTCTCCTTCAAATCATCTGTTTCAATCGCCCCCCATACTCCCTGTGCTTCCATTAAGGCTTTCATTTTTACTGACCAGGCAGTGTAGTTGGTCCGTGTCAATATTGGGTAACTGAGTCCTGGTGATCCTTTTTTCAATTTGGGTGTGTCCATGCTTGTGTGTTCTGTAGGTTTTGCGGTTGCTGACTTGGACATATACTTGGTCATGTACTGGTGATATCGCTCTAATACCAAATGTAGACACAAGAAAGTAAACTAGGGTATTTCTACACAGGTGTTAGTTCTGAAACTGAGAAAAACAAATGCATTCAGATGATAACTGTTATAGAATGAAAAGTACAATGTTTAATACTCAAACAAATTTCCAGGAACATGGCAAGAAAATAGATACTACTACTTCTGATAACTACCCACTACTACTACTTCAAACATACTTCTAAAAATGCTCTACTGCTGCATGACTGAGTCATGTATTTAATTAAAATCCTACATAAAATACTTTATTTAACAAATATGTTTAGATTAATATCCAACAGTTATGACGACATGATACCAGGCTCCCCCTAGAAACTTTTTCATGTCTTGATGCACAAAAACAGGAAGAACAATGTTGTTGAGTGATGATAATGTTTCTTCGAATTGGAATTGTATGATTAGTAATCAAGTTAAGGCTCACTGTTGGGCAGCCTACTGAGGATGGAGTGCTCAGGTTTGTGTTCACATTCAAAATCGAGGTGAACAAAGGCACGTTCAACTTCAGGTAGTTTCTCAATTTTTATCTGTAGACTTTCTCCTATGTAATGTGCTTCTTTCAATGGCAAATCTTCTGGAAGCTCAATGTCCACCTAATACAAGGGGGAAGTAACAAGAAAGTTCCGAAGAAACAAAATTGAGCAGAGTAGAAAATATCCCGAGAACATAAAGAAAAAAACCATATTGTTCTCTAGACTTTTGGTAGATATAAGATGAATTTACTAAGAAAGAGGCACCGGTGAACTTCCTTACCCTTCCAGGGGGATTTAGATCGACTCTTAGAACGGGTGATGTTTTTGTATACAGCTGGAATGTAGGGAAACTTACTTGTATTGATCTTACAGGAGTTTCCCCGCTCAACGGTTTTGGTAATGGGGTATTTACAGTTGGCCAGGCGGTAACTAAGACAGCTGAAGCAAAGGTTAACAAGCATGATCAGGCGTGTAAAGATAATCAACACAGCCTTATACCATTTTCTTTTGATATATTTGGTTTCTTGACTTCTAATGCAGTTGAATTTATGCGAAGAGTACAAAAATTCATGAACAAGAATGTAATTACAGCAGGGTCGGCTGAATACGTGTTTCGATGATTAGGTTTTATGATTCAACGAGGTCTGGCGATGCAGCTTGTTGCCCGTTCAACTCGCACATTTGTAACTTTACATAATAATTTTTAACTTAGAAAAAATATTAATTTTCTGGGAAAAAATAAATCTAAAAGAACTAAGAATTTTTTAGTTGAAATTTGGACGTGGTGGTAATTTTATAACTATGTGAAAAATTTTATATGTCACTATAATAGATAAACTAGCTCGCTTATTTGTAAATTAGATTAAAATAAATCTTGGATGTTGTCATAAATGATAAACAAGTTAACATTATTGTAAATCATCTTGGATATTGTCATAACTGATAAACGAGCTAACATAATAAATCACCCGAAAATGAAACAATTATTTCCATGATTATAATCAAATGGAAAAAACAAATACTTTGATTTTCATCGCTAAATACTGTAACTCAACATTGATGAATAATTAATTAAGTCAAATTTGGTATGAATTTAAATTGTGCGTAAAACAAAACAAATTAATTTCATGTATTTAGATTAATTGATCGTTTCGAAGATCTAAATGGAGAACACAAAAAATGAAAGACATGGTGAATGAATTTAGGAATTTCATGAAAAATGAAAGTGTATATAGTTGAATTGAAATAGACGAGAAATCAAAAAAGGTAAAATAGAGAGAAAATAACATGTACCTTAAATTACCGCAGATGTTAGAAGAAAATCATCGTCAGTGTTAAAATTTATTGATCGACTTTCATCGTGCTCATCATTACCCTTATCTTTATTTATTGTTTCTTTTCAATCGCCGCCACATGTAAGAACTATTTATCAATTGATTGATAAATGAATCTGTGTAAAGATTTAATTATTTTTTAATCATAGATATTTATACAAACATACACGTCGATTACTGAAGTTCAAAACATTGAAACTCTTCACTTTTTATTATTTTAATGATTGAAATAGACGTATTTAAAATTTGAAAGTTGATATGTAAGATTTTGTAGGAACATCAATGGTAGAAGAGGAATTAAGCCCTTATATATGATCAATATATATTATCTCGCTATTTTTTATATTTTTTACACAAATTAATTTTAATAAAAATTATGTTATATAAAACTTGCAAAAACTTCTTTAAGTTGTTAGAGTTTTCATTTGTTTCATCACGAATATTTTCCAAGAATATGTTTTTTATATTTTCCGGTGTTTGTTTGAACTTTGAAAGGTATTTTCCACCAAAATGTTTTTTGTGCGTTTATCTGACTTTCAAACAAAATATTTGATAAGTAAATATTTGAAAGCTTAAGTTGGTATTTTGGACTCAAGTTGTTGCTATTTTTGATATATTTTTGAGTTATTGCATTTCAGGCATCGGTTAAATGAAGAAAGGAGCTTTTCAAGAAAATATGCTGAAAGGAGTTAATAATTGGAAGCCTAGGACATTTTCAAGTTGTAGAGAATCTCGTTAGTTTCGCGTGTGCAGTTGAATCGCCTAATTCTGACGAGCAGAATTCAAGATACGGCCAAAAGAATAATCAGCAGAAAAATCCAGAAGACAGGCACGGCCGCCCCCAAAACCAGCGCGGCGGCCCCGCCTTTCTGCCAAAAAAACAGCGCGCCCGCGCTGATTTGAGCGCAGCCGCCCCGCCCTTTTTTCCCCAGAATCTTGATTTTAGTAGAATTTGATGATTTTGAGGGTCCAGGTCCACTAGGGGCTTATATATAGTGATAAAAGGACGTTTTTAACAACAAGGAGACAAGGGAAAGCAATAAGAAGACCTAGAGAGAACGAGACGGCTATTTGAGGGTCCAGGTCTACTAGGGGCTTATATATAGTGATAAAAAGACGTTTTTAACAACAAGAAGACAAGGGAGAGCAATAAGAAGACCTAGAGAGCACGAGACGGCTATTTGAGGGTCCAGGTCCACTAGGGGCTTATATATAGTGATAAAAAGACGTTTTTAACAAGGAGACAAGGGAGAGCAATAAGAAGACCTAGAGAGCACGAGACGGCTACGGAGAAGAAGACTTTTGTTTTCTTTAGTATAGTTGATACTTGAATGCTTATTTTTGATTTGTCTTTGAACCCTAATACTCTTATTCAGTTTATTATCATGCTTTAACTGGAACTCATGGTGATGATGAGTTCGGCTATGGACTAATCATTATCGTGGGGTTCTAACGGATTAACTTATGGATTTCTATAGTTAATTTGTTTCAATATCTTGGTGTGTGGTGATTGATTGATATCCTAGTATTGGTTGTGTTTATTCTTTTTATGTGCGTAGCTAACATATAAGATAGCGTGTTAACCTCTATTGAAGCGATAGTGAATATAGAGGTTTAGAACTTGCTATGCTAGCGTAGGTGCATGTATTTATTATCATGATTCATGGGAAATTTTAACCATCTTACTTGCCCTATGTAATCACGATAGATAACTTGTGCATTAAACCTTTATGTTGTCAAATTTTATAGACATATATGGTCTCAACATAATTGGTGTCTATTCAGTTTCTATCTCTTTTGTGGATGTCTGGTAGTAGGGTATTCGTATAACGAAAGTTGGTGTTTACTAGTTTCGTGTTATCTGATTAGTTGTCATCACCATTGCATGCTAAGGTTAAGAACAATGACTTTGAATGAAGTATTTAATGAAGTTAGAATCTCATGTTTGTCATATATAGTTAATTCAATCACTTTTAATCTCATTGCATGTTGGTTTAATCTTAGTTATAAATATTTCAACTTGTTATTTGTCTTAACCAAAAAGAGTCTATGTGGGAACGAACTAGAAAGTATTCTATATTACTTGTGAACGCGTATACTTGCGTGTAATTTTAGCGCGTAATTTCGCCCTAACAATATTTTTCAAGAATTTCCTGTATTTTTTGTTAATAATTTTCAAAAAAAAAAATTTTGAGAAAAGTGATGAATTTCTGAAATAATAGCGTACCCTTTTCAGAACAACAGAAAAACAATTTTCAAAATTAACATCTTACATAATTTATGAAATTCTATAAGAAATGAATTTCGTGAGTTAAACTTACTCAAAATTTGATTTCTATATTTTGCAATTTTTCTTGTTCTTCTAATTGTAATAACCGTGTTTCTTAAAAATCATGTTTGATAGTTTTACGATAAAACTAAATTATTTTTTAAATAATAATTTGTTTAATAAAATGCTAATCCAATGAAATGCATTAATAAAAAATAAAATGTGAATTCATGAACGGGCTAAAAATATTTGATGGAATACAATCGTCTGTTAAAAAACAATAATTTAGTTCATGAATATTAACAATTTAAAAAATTCATTTTTGTGCAAAATAAAAATAGTTGGGTAATCAAACCATGGTCAGGTAATCAAACTGCAATCAAATCTAAGTTCTAACATAAACACATTGACCAAAGTACTAGCATAAACAAAAAGATGGGATTTCTAATTTTACATTGATCCCAGTGTTCCATTTAGGCATTTACAATAACCACTCAAGTCTCCCCATTAGCTCCATACAAAAGTTGATCAAAATATTGTTGAAAGAAAAAAGTAAAAAGAAGCTCCATTATAGTTATGACGACATAATATCAGGCTCCCCCGAGAAACTTTTTCAAGTCTTGATGCACAAAAACAGGAAGAACAATGTTGTTGAGTGATGATGATGTTTCTTCAAATTGGAATTGTATGCTGTGTAATCAAGTTAAGGCTCACTGTTGGGCAGCCTACTGAGGACCGAGTGCTCAGGTTTGTGTTCACATTCAAAATCGAGGTGAACAAAGGCACGTTCAACTTCGGGTAGTTTCTCAATTTTTATCTGTAGACTTTCTCCTATATAATGTGCTTCTTTCAATGGCAAATCTTCTGGAAGCTCAATGTCCACCTAATACAAGAGGGAAGTAACAAGAAAGTTCCGAATAAACAAAATTGAACTGAGTGGAAAATATCCCAAGAACATAAGGAAAAAACCATATTGTTCTCTAGACTTCTAGCAGATATAAGATGAATTTACTATATCACTAACCTCTACGAAATATAGAACTCCAAAAGTGTATGCACGAACTGTGTCAATGCGCTTGACTTGTGGGTGTCTTATGACGAGATATGTTAGTTTCTGCAAAACTTCCGGAGGTGCTGATTGTCCCACTAATGATGCTGCATCAGGAAATATCACAATTATTAAAATAGAAAGATAGATATAACTTCTAGATATAACCAACTATTATTCACGATATAGAATTTTAGTTAAGTATTAATCATTTCTAATTTTGGCTGGGGCTTAAGAATCTACCTGCATTTTCCAGAACAGTTCCTGACCAATTTGTGATTGTGTATATTGCGAGGATAATAGCACCAACTGGGTCTATCCACCAGTAAAACTTGTCACCCAGAATAGCTGCAACTAATCCTACTATGTTTGTTATCACGTCGAAGTAGTGATCCTACATATTCCAAATAGGGAAATTACACAAATAGTTTAGTTGGGGATGTTTAAAGTTAGGAGTGACATACCTTTGCATAGGCACGTACTATGTCGTTTCCCGAGCTTTTGCAGTAAATCCACAGGGCAAGTTTTACAACAGCCGCAGTTAGCATTATTGTGTACAACCAGAGCAACTGATTTGAGTTCATTCTAGGAGGAGGGTCATCTTTTATCAGTTCTTGTATAGCTTGGATCAAAACCTGAAAGCCTGGAAAAAAAAATTACAATAAGAAAAATCCCCTGCAAAAGAATATTTCCACACAGAAGAGATGGTTTTCCGACGCAATATCTAGTAGCTTCTCCAGGCTGCACAAGATACTCTTAGAATCCAGATCAGCTTCACAGAACTAGGTCCAAAATAGTAGGTATAGTCAAAGCAAAATCTAAGATGTAAGCTATGCAAAAGGTGATGCACGAACACAAACAAAATGCGGCAAAAGTAAAAAACTGAGAGAGAGTCACCAAATTCCATGTGATGCTTTATATCTTCAGAGAAGAATGACAATATCATGTCGGAGCCCAGCGATTATCATACAACAAAGGAGGCTTCTATCTTGTACTTCCAACTTTTACCAAGTTCAATTTGACTGTCAACAAGACTGGTCTAAGCCTGTGAATTACTTCGACATCCAAGAAGTCCAAGTAGTTCTACAGAAGCATACTGGAAACAAAAGAACTACTAACTTGACTCTTACTTAAATTACAGAGTTATATATTATGCTAAAAACATATTACAACTTCAGCAATAAACTTCAAGGCCCCCATCCTTTCAGTTTCATGTTATCTAACATATGATCAAGTTATATAGCAAGACGAAAGTCATTTGAAAAATGCAATAAGCTAATAAAGGACAACAATATAACACTTGCATTTACGTACAGACTAAATGCTCTAAACTTCATATATAAAGCAAACTAACTTACCAAGTGTCGCCATGATTGCAGCAAACATAATTATTCCTACTGGTTGTACCCTCAATTTCCCAATCGGATATCTATATATGTTTATGTTTTTCATTGACAGATGGGTGAACCAAAGTATGCCACCAGCCATTAGATCAAGTAAAGAATCCAGGGTTGAAGCTGCAATAGCTATGGATCCACTCTTTATTGTTGCATATATCTGAAAATGCAATATGATGTGAATATTGTGATGATAATTGACAATCTGACCTAATATCATGGAAAACAAGTCAAGAATGTTTCTCAATATACTAGTTAAAAGTCCAGATGCTATCCTAGCATCACTGTTTCGTATATATTGACAAGCTAGATGACAGTATTAACATTACTGTAGTGCTATCAGTTATGTACACAACAAAATATCTGAGGATGAAAATCGATTTCAAATCTTTGAAAAATCCTACAATTACTATGAACCTAATTTCTATTTGACTCTCTGCCCTGCATCACGCTAGTATTATACATGACGAAGGAGTAATCATTCATGACCTACCAAAATACATGTCTAAGACATTATTATATTAAATCCTGAAACATGTAGTCACCTTAAGTGCTAGGAGCAAAATGTTTGCATAGTTAGAAATTCTCATTGCTCTTTCTTGTTGACGTTGTTCGTCTAGATCTTCCTCTTCAATTTCGTCGGTCTCCACCACCATATCAACTTTCTCAAATGATTTTAAGGTTGCAAATTGCCTTTCATAGTAATCCTTCTCACCTTCATTTAAAAAAAATAGACATTTAATAAGGGGCTTCGCAGCTAAAGCATCTCTGTGTTAATCCTACAAAACATTAATTCAACTTGTATTTTGCATTATTAAAGCAAAAAAAGAGACAAACTCAACTTTAAGAAACGTTTTCAGTGTAGCAAAACATGAGCTCAAGTTGCGTTTTCAATTTTAAAAAATAAAAACGGAAGACGCAACAACATTTTTTTATGATTAAGAAAAACATAAGGCCAGACCCCGTTTTGTTGTGACATTTGGGACTATTTTTTCAGAAATTTACATCTTGGGTCGTTCTCCCCCAAATAGTGAGCCAATGCTCAATTACACTTTCTAAATAAAATGTGCAACACAGTTGAACGCACACACCTTTTTTTAAGGCTTTCAACAAAGTAGAATCAAACAATCACAACTACAAACATTACAAGTTTCTGTATATATAGCAAACACACTCACACGCTTTTTTTTATGTTCTGATAAACTAATTAGAAATGATCACAAACATACAAGTACTTCACGTTGATAATCAACAAGCTAATGAGAAACAACATTTCAAATAGAGAGAGAGAGAGACAAGAGAGAGAGAGAGACGGAGAGAGAGAGAGACGGAGAGAGAGAGAGGCAGAGAGAGAGGGGGAGAGAGAGAGAGAGCGAGAGAGAGAGAGAGAGACAAGAGAGAGAGAGACAGAGAGAGAGTCAGAGAGAGAGACGGAGAGAGGGAGAGAGAGGGAGAGAGAGAGAGAGAGAGAGAGAGAGAGAGATGACCTTGAGTTAAGGAAGTAATAGAGGAGAGGTGAAAGAGAGCAGAAGACTCGAGATCAACACCAGACCGTACTTTATCAGGAAGTCTAGACACAAAATCATTCTTCAACGAGTTCACAGAGTTACGTCGACTCAGTCTCGCTCTACCACCACCCAACCTCCGTTCTCCTCCGTTCACCGGCGACAACAACGCCGAATTAATGTCACCGGAGGTCTCCCTATCCATTTTTATCACCACAAAATATGTGTACGTGTGTATATATTTCCCTCTCTACAGCATTTTCAACTCTCAAATATATCATTTTCGCACACAGTCTTGGCACGTGGCATATTTGACTTAAAATTTTAAAATGAAAAGGTTTTATTTATCGTTTATAAATTAAACTATTAAGTACTGTTTCTTCCTAAATCACGAAATTTATTTGGATACGTTATAATGCTACCTACCCCAAAACTAGATCTCAAATTTATTCTAAATAATCATGATATTTTTTTATTCGTGAACTCACGCGTGTGGAAGAGCACATTTTATTTTAGAGAAATTGAACGAAATTTAAAGACACATCATTAACTGAGAACAGTTTTAGAAACGTTTTTTAGAATTTTAGCATTTCATTTTATCAATACTACTAATAAGTAAATCTTCGATTATTCAGTCAATTTAAATTTATATAAGATAAAATTTGATGAATATAATATATACTTTGAGAAATAATTGAATTGTGGTTGTACTATTGTTGTAAATTGTTATAATATCAAGATTTTCAATTTTTTGTTCATTACGGATATTATTTTTAAATTTAGTAAAATATTTTACTAAACATGTACCATGAGGGAACGGGGGTGTTTTGTGCCCTCTAGAGAGTTGACGGCAGAAAATAATATGATTATTATAATAAAGTCATGATACTATATTTGTTCAAAAACTATTTTTCTGAACCAACTCTTGAGATCTATAATAATCTAATTACCCAATTTTGACAAATAAACACAGACACGTAAGCGTATTTAAAGCTCCAAAACATGCAGCAATGAGACCAATCTCGTTTGATATATTTTATATAATTTTTAATTTTAAGCTACTCCCTCCGTCCCAAAATGATGTTCACATATTGACTTTCGGTATTGTTCACGGTAAGCGATTGACTACTAATTTACGTTTAATCTATAATATCAAACATAGTCATGAGTGATCTCGTTGGATTCGTATTTATCAGTACTTTAATACAGTGAAATTTTTATATTTAATACTAATACGAATTTAAAGATATTAACGATCAAAAGTGTGCATTGGCAAACGTGTACAACACAAAGAGGAAACGTTTTTAGGGACGGAGGGAGTACTTTTTAGCCAAACAAGCTTTATTCAAGAAAATTCATACATTCAGAATTTATCTCTTGTCGTCTTAAATTTCTGTATATGATATTTTTCCTAAATTACTGAATACGATTTTCGCACATCCCGAAAATTTATTAGAACAAATATTTATTTGTAAGACAATATTATTCTCAAAGTACTATATGTTCTGCAACATAATCTGCTTTAAAATATAAAATAACATATTATGTTGCAATTCTTCAACACGATCTGCTTCAAAATATTACATAGTTGTATGACATGTTCATTTGGAGTAAAGTATTCATTTTGAAAGTAGTATCGTTAAGAGATTAAGTTTGGTTCCCTATTAATACAAACATTAACTTCATACTTCCTCCGTCCAACTCCAATTTATCATTAATGTTTGACTTTTTTTGATAAAATTGACCTAATTTTGGCAAAAAAAATTCATATAATATATAATCAAAAAAATTATAAAAACTATATCATTATAACGTACATGTAATCTACTTTAATATGTATTTTTCAGTTTTTTAAAATAATGAAAAATTGATGTTTAATTTACTGTCAAAGTTGAGTCAATTTGACCGTAAAAAATCAAACAGGACAGATAATTGGAACGAAGGTGTTAATTGTACGTGTTTATGATGATAAGATCTTTCAACAACAGAATGCTGGATTATCCCAGGTTTAGATAAGGGTTAGGGTTTTATGTATATCTTGTTTGACTGGATAAATATCTCTTTTACTTATCTCAAACAAACCTTATCTTAGAAACCAATTTTGAATCTTTCAAGACTTATCCTTTACTTAATTTATCTTTTTCAAACTACTAACAGATTAGTTTCTCAAGTTTCATTCAAATATTTTCAAATAAACTTGTTTTCAAATCTTATCTATTTTATCCTTTGTTTGAAAATAAATCTGTTAGAACTTTACTTATAAATACAACTCACATTTTTCAGATTTGAGCTAATGCTTTAACGTCAATTCTTATCATCTGAAAAAACCTTCTTGTTCTATACCCGAGATACATATCCAGTAAACAAGAAGCCTAGTTTGAGTTGTATACTTTCACATTATATTCTTGTATCTGAAAGGTGTATTATATCACTTGTCCTGAGTTGTGGGAGTTTGATTATAAGTGGAAGGCCAAGTAGCTGTGTGATAGGGAAAGGTTTCTTTCAAGTGGGTCAAGTTTGTAATCAAGGAAAATTTGTAATTACTTTATTTTAAGTGGATATAATACATTCTCTATACTAGTTGGCATAGGGACTTGGATGTAGGCCATAGACTAGGTGTAGGGGCCGAACCAAGTGAAAACTTCTGGTGTTTTTACTTATTAAGTTTTCAGCATTCTGCATTTTCATTACTGTTATTTACTTTCCGCAGTTAATTGAGATTGTCTCATTCATTGTCTCATTTGTAAAGGGACTGTCCCATTTGCATAAGAGACTGTCTCATTTACCTTGACGGTTAGAATATTATATTATCTATCGAGACATCGAATTTCAATTGGTATCAGAGCAGGTGCATTTAATTCTCTTTTTAGTGTTTATTTTGCTAGCGATCCATGGCTCAACCAGATAGGTATTCAAACAATTATCCACCACTGCTTCATGGTGCTGAAAACTACAATGACTGGAAATTCCGGATGAAAATCTTTCTCCAGCGTGATGCATTCGAATGGGATGCTGTAGAAAATGGTTTTACAACTCCTATGAAAGAAGGGAAGCCAAAATCTCTCAAGGATCTTTCTCCTGAAGAAGTGAATGCAATGAACTCCAATGCTAAAGCTATAAACTCACTTCTCAATGGCATGGTACCTACAGAATTAAGAAAAGTATCAGCATGTACTACTGCCAAACAGATCTGGGATACGATCAAATGTCAGCCACGAAGGCACGTCTAAAGTACGTGAAGTAAAATTAAGTATGCTCATGAGTGACTATGAAGGTTTCAGGTTGGAAAGAGATGAAAGTGTGCGAGATGCTCAAGGGAGATTTCTGACATTGATGAACTCTATCTCACTTCTGCAAAGGATCATTCCTCAATCTGAGATCCATAGGAAAATCCTCAGAGCAATGCCAAAGAAGTTTGCTCCAAAGGTTACCATTCTGCAGGATTCAACATTGCTTTCGACTATGGACACTCTAACACTGTTCAGTGAATTGGAAGAATTCGAAAACCAGCTACGCATATATGATGAAGAAGATGAAGCTCCTCGTAAGAAAACTCTTGCACTTAATGCAGATGCAGACGAATCTCCTGATGATTCTGATGAAGAGATTGCTCTTCTAACCAAGAAGTTTCATAAATTTATTGCCAAACGGAATGCCTCCAAACGACCTATGAAGTCACAGTTTCCAAAGAAGGAATTCAAATCTAATCCGAGCAAGGAGAGTAAAACAAATCAAAGCAAGGACATTTGTTTTGAGTGTGAAAAGAAAGGACATTTCAGAAAGGACTGCTACAAGCTGAAGAACAAAAAGAAGGCATTAATTACTTGGAGTGATGATGAATCTGACGTGGAGATCGATTTAGACGATGAAGTTGCTCAACTTTGTTTTGCAGGACTCGAGGACAACTCCAGTGATAATGATGAGGTACAGAATATAAAGTATAATTCAAATATATCTTCATCTATTTTAAATTTACAGGTCCAGGTTAAGAAGTTAAAAGAAAAGAATGCTTATTTAAAACAAGCATTAAGTAAAGTTCTTAGTGAATTGGATGACCCCGTGAAGGAGGAAGCCTTGGTTGCTGAAAACAGATTTTTGATTGAAAGGGTTTCAAAACTTACTGAAGAAAATCAATATCTCAAAAATGAGATTGAGATGAGAGATGTCCTTCTTGAAGCTTTGAAGAAAGAGTCAATCTCTGTTGATCCAGAAACTGGCAAAAGAGACAGTGTTCCTGATCCCCTGGTTCCGGAATTAAAGCAGAAAGTGGCACAGCTTGAAAAGGATTTAGCGAAATGTTTTCATGGAGAAGGAACCTTGAATGCTCTTCTTGGTGAACAAAAATCTTCTCTTGATAAAGGAGGTTTAAGATGTGAATCAATCAAGAAACGGGCATTTCAAGGCGGTTACAAGCAAGCTCCTATGAAGTATAAGATGCCTTATGAGAAATGTTGAGATTGTGGCAAAGCTGGTCACCCTACATCTGAATCTAGATTATGTGGTATCAAGGGCCACTCATCTAACTCATCTTATAATTCGTCTGCGAGATATAAATCCACTAATACATCTGTTAATATTGTTCAGATGTGGATTAAGAAATCAGATAGACATTTATATAAGATTTGTGATACTAACCAACCAGGACCTAAGGTTAAGTGGGTACCTAAGAGATAAAGCAATTTTTGCAGGTTTGCTTGAAGGTCCATGTTCCGCGAAATAAATGGATCATCGACAGTGGTTGTTCACGTCACATGACAGGTGATAAATCCAAATTTCTATCTCTAGTTTCCAAGGAAGATGGCTTAGTTACTCTTGGAGATTCAAACACCGTTAGAATTATTGGAAAAGGCGCCATTAGTAATGACAGGTTTGCTATTTCTAACGTTCGTTTAGTTGATGGTTTGAAATATAATCTTATTAGTGTAAGTCAACTTACTGATGCTGGTCACAAGGTTAAGTTCGATAAAGATGTATATTATATTAGTACTAAGACTAACGAGTTTGCTTTAGTTGCCAAAAGGAAAGGAAAAAATTTCGTGTTAGATTTTGATGAACAGCGGGAGGAAATCTGTCTTGCTACTGTTCAAGCCAGCAGAATATGTGGCATCGGCGTTTAGGTCATGTTCACATGGATCTTCTTCGGAAGATATCTTCTCATGATCTGGTACGAGGTCTACCCAAGCTGAAATTCAAGAAGATTGAACCTTGCACAGCATGTCAGCTAGGAAAACAGGTAAAGACCTCTTTCACTGCTAAGAATCGTGTGTCAACAACTGACCCTTTGCAGCTTCTTCATCTAGATCTTTTTGGTCCAGAAAGGTATGTAAGTTTGGGAGGTAAGAATTATGCTTTTGTTATAGTTGATGATTATTCTCGTTTTACTTGGGTATTATTTTTGCGTACTAAGGATGAAGCTTTTGTTGAGTTTAAGGATCTTATTACTAACCTTGAGACTAAGTATTCATATAAGCTCAAGACTATCCGTAGTGACCATGGAGGTGAATTCGAGAAGGATTTCATAGCCTTCTGCAAATTGAGAGGAATCACTCATGAATTCTCAGCTCCTCGTACTCCTCAGCAGAATGGAGTAGTTGAACGCAAGAACAGGACTTTGCAGGAAACTGCCAGAACCCTACTGCATGAAAGTAAGCTTCCACGAAAATTTTGGGCTGAAGCGGTACACACTTCCTATTATGTTTTAAATAGAGTACTTATTCGTCCTATTTTGCTTAAAACTCCGTATGAATTGCTTAAGAAAAGGACTCCTAACATTAGTTATTTTCGAGTATTTGGTTCCAAGTGTTTTATTTTAGATACTCGGAATAATCGAGGCAAGTTCGATGCAAAATCTACGGAAGGAATTTTCTTGGGATATTCTACCACAAGCAAAACTTATCGTGTTTATAATTCTGTCAAGAACAAAGTAGAAGAATCCATCAATATTGCGTTCAATGAATCCTCAAGGAATATATCTCAAATTGATGAAGACACTGCGGATCTACAGTCTCATTCTGAAAAGAGTCAGTCTCATTCTTACAAGTCGAACAATCAAGACTCTCCAGGTCCTTCGCGGTCTTCTGATAATTCTTCAGGATCTACTCAAGCTTCAGATGAATCTTCTGGCTCTCCAAAGACTCCCGATAGTGTTTCAAATGTGATTTCTGTTACTCCTCCGGATAAATCTTCACAAGCGGAAATGAGGCAGTCTATTTTGAATGAGACAACTCATATTCATTTCCAGACAGACAATTCTAATGAGGAAGAGATGAGTAATATTCAACTTTCTAAATCTTTTAGGACTGTGAAGAACCATCCACCAGATAATCTTCTCACTGATTTAGATCAAGGGATTTCTACTCGAAGCAGATTTCACAATTTGTGTGCATTCTGTGCTTTTATTGCTGAGTTCGAACCAAAGAACGCTCAAGAAGCAGTTGCAGACGAACACTGGTCTGTTGCAATGCAGGAGGAATTGAACCAGTTCGAGCGTTGTGATGTTTGGGAACTCGTCCCACCTCCTCAGGATGCCAAGATCATTGGTACTCGTTGGGTTTTCAAGAATAAGAAGGATGAAGATGGCAACATTATTCGAAATAAAGCTCGTTTGGTTGCTCAGGGATACAACCAACAAGAAGAAATCGATTATGACGAGACGTATGCTCCACTAGCTCGTTTAGAAGCTATTCGAATCTTAATGGCCTTTGCAGCTCACAAGAAATTCAAGCTTTATCAGATGGACGTCAATAGCGCTTTTCTAAATGGCTATCTCAAGGAAGAAGTATATGTGAAGCAGCCTCCGGGTTTTATTCATGAGAAGTACCCTAACTATGTTTACAAGCTCAAGAAATCAGTCTATGGATTGAGACAGTCCCCTCGTTGTACGAGCGTCTCAGTCAGTTTCTTGTGAACAATGGTTTCATTCGCGGTACACTCGATCCAACTCTCTTTATTTTTCATAAACGTGATAACTTTCTTTTAGTTCAAGTTTATGTAGATGATATAGTTTTTGGATCTTCTAACGAATCTCTGTGTAAGTGGTTTTCTGATTGCATGCATAAGGAATTCGATATGAGTTTGATGGGTGAATTGCAGTACTTCCTAGGTCTGCAAATTAATCAGTCTAATGCAGGAATATTTATTCACCAAGGCAAGTACATTAGGGATCTACTCAAAAGATTTGCATTGGATCATGTCACAACTAAATCAACTCCGATGAGTACTTCAGTTAAGTTTACAAAGGATGAACAAGGTACATCTGTAGATGTCACTAAATTTCGAGGTATGATTGGTTCATTGTTATATTTAACTGCCTCTCGATCTGACATTATGTATAGTGTATGCTTGTGTGCTCGTTTTCAATCTCAACCTAAAGAATCTCATTTGAATGCCGTTAAACGTATTTTTAAATATTTAAAAGGTATGAGTGACTTGGGATTGTTTTACCCTAGTTTCTCTTCCTTTGACTTAATCGGTTTTTCAGATGCTGACTATGCAGGGCCACGGGTTGATAGAAAAAGCACAAGTGGTGCTTGTGAATTTTTAGGAGATTGTTTAGTTGCATGGCATAGCAAAAAGCAAACTTCAGTAGTTCTTTCTACAGTTGAAGGAGAGTACATTGCAGTTGGAAGTTGTTGTGCTCAAATTTTGTGGATGCAACAAACATTGCAGGATTTTGGTATTTCTTATTCAAATATTCCTATTTATTGTGATAATACCTCTGCAATTAATATCTCTAAAAATTCTGTTATGCATTCTCGTACTAAGTATATTAATGTGCGTCACCATTTTCTATGAGATAATATTTCTAAAGGTAATATTGAGCTTATTTATATATCTACTGAGAAACAGCGTGCAGATATTTTCACTAAACCTTTAGCAGAAGATAGATTTTGTATAATGCGTCGTGAATTAGGCTTTTAGTGTTTTTGATAGGGGGAGCATTTATGTTTTCTTTGTCATCATCATAAAAGGGGGAGAATGTTAGTTGTACGTGTTTATGATGATAAGATCTTTCAACAACAGAATGCTGGAACAGAATGGAAGCAAGCATTGCAGTTTGCTCAGATATTTCAGGAGACTATCCCAGGTTTAGATAAGGGTTAGGGTTTTATATATATCTTGTTTGATTGGATAAATATCTCTTTTACTTATCTCAAACAAACCTTATCTTATAAACCAATTTTGAATCTTTCAAGACTTATCCTTTACTTGATTTATCTTTTTCAAACTACTAACAGATTAGTTTCTCAAGTTTCATTCAAATATTTTCAAACAAACTTGTTTTCAAATCTTATCTATTTTATCCTTTGTTTGAAAATAAATCTGTTAGAACTTTGCTTATAAATACAACTCACATTTTTCAGATTTGAGCTAATGCTTTAACGTCAATTCTTATCATCTGAAAAAACCTTCTTGTTCTATACCCGAGATACATATCCAGTAAACAAGAAGCCTAGTTTGAGTTATATACTTTCACATTATATTCTTGTATCTGAAAGGTGTATTATATCATTTGTCCCAGGTCGTGGGAGTTTGATTACAAGTGAAAGGTCAAGTAGCTGTGTGCTAGGGAAAAGTTTCTTTCAAGTGGGCCAAGTTTGTAATCAAGGAAAGTTTGTAAATATTTTGTTTTAAATTAATATAATACATTATTTATGCTAGTTGGCATAAGGACTTGGATGGGACTTGTATGTAGGTCATAGACTAGGTTTAGGGGGATATAGGCCATAGATTAGATGTAGGGGCCGAACCAAGTGAGTATTTTTATTTATTAAGTTTTCAGCATTCTGCATTTTCATTACTGTTATTTACTTTCCGCGGTTAATTGAGATTGTCTCATTCATTGTCTTATTTGTAAAGGGACTGTCCCATTTGCAATTTGAGACTGTCTCATTTACCTTGACAGTTAAAATATTATATTATCTATCGAGCCATCGAATTTCAGAAGGGACTAATACTGAAATTAACGTGATCTGATCATCATAAATACCCCATGATTCAGGAAATATGTACATAAATATTGAAGTTTACACATAACTGGAGAGGTGTGTTTTACATAGTGATTAATAATTATAGCTGTTCTTTCCATATACGACCAGCTACTTTGAGTTTCAACTCCTGTCTATCGCCACCCGAAAAGAATAGTGCCATGTTTCTCTGAATACACAGTCCATCTAGACTGTCTCGAACTGTTATATGACTATCACGAATGCTCCTCGGAACCCCTTGCCATGTCAATTTCCTGCCATTTCCGCCAACTTCAAGACTATAACTAAATTTTTTTGCATCATGATCGTCGCCCATAAAGCGAAGGAAGGCCATGTAAACAGGAGCCATTCCTATGTGAAAAGCCTCAAAATGCAAGCAAAATTGATGGTTGAAACAGTTGAAAACCTATACAATATAGAAGAAGAATCAAATATAACAAGATCTTTTGTTTAATGTTAAGAAAGAACCAAATACTTTTTTACAAGAAACGTTAAAAATTAAAGTGAAGTCACATTACGCTGAGGTCAGGTAGAGTGCAGACTCGGTATAACCTAAAATATCAAGAATACTAACAAAATTGCTGTCGTCTGACTTCAAAAATATCAGTTGTGACAGCTCACACATAATGTTTTAGCTCTATTACTGTATTAATGTCCCTAAGAAATGCTTGAAATTCTGTTGTTTCAAGTAAAGTAGTCTACGACACATATTTGAACTAACAAGCCCTACTATTTATACTCATCAATCCTTGTGTTTTTTTACACAAGGTTAACGCATATGGATAAAACATTAAGCTTTGATATGTACAATAGCTGAATCAATAGATTTAAAATGTAGTTGCACCATACAATGAAGGTAAAACGTCTCCCAACTGCAAAGAAAATTAGAATGCTGCATAAGGCTCATAGACACGTTCCAAGTACAAAAGTTTAGAAGTCAATTGATTATAGGAATTGCAGAACAAGGTTCAGGGATGTCTCTTTTTTAAAGAATGCCGTGGTGAAGGAGGTAACTGTAAACAGGAAAAGAGCAGAAAATTGCCTGAAGGTGTAAGAAGCCTAAGGGAAAAAAACTGATATCACCAAATAAAAAATGACTAAACTGTTAAGAAACTCCTCTTCTTCCTATAAGGTAATTAACTGCATTTTTCTTTAACAAATGAGGTGGCGCGTTATGTGGTTATGTAGGTAAAGCATTACTATTAATAAATCGATGCAAAGACAAAATGTGGATATTGCTTTGGAATATTTTTACATATATACTAGTTTAGCAATCTTAGTAACCTTTCCTTTTTCTTTCTAATGTGCGTTCTGGTCTACTATAGAAGTTATCGGAAGCATAATACAAGACATATATTTGAAAGAAATTAATTCCAACATATAAATTCATAGGAAACCGCAGTCATACGTTCATGCTAAAAAGATGTGTGTTCCCAGTCAGCAATTAGTCATTTACATTCAATGATGCAAATAGTACGAGTCCCTTGGTTACATAATTACATTGATTCAAAATTTAGATGTTACGAGTTGCTATGATTTCGAGATCCAAGTCGGTATGTCAATTCATGTATCCATCTAGAGAGTATAGTTGTTTGTAACTGAAATACCAAATTTGATACATGATGACAGAATATTATAATACACACCACATTATCATAATAATGTATGACAAGAGCCTTTAAATAATGCACAACTGCATGTACGACATGAGCTCTTAGCATGCATAGATATCTGTAATGTATATTCTAATAATCAACTTCTAGGTTTACGCTTCATGATGATCAAGAGAGGGAACTATAGGGAGAGAACTCTTACGGTCAACATCCATGTAGCGTTTTCCACCTCGTGAGGATTAGCTTTGACATACCGGTGATTAAAGGTGCTTCCGTCATGCATGTCAACATTGTGGTCATCCTTGAGATGCTTAACAAGGAACATGATATCACCAGTAATGGGACATTCAGCTCCAGCATAAGGGCAATTATATGGACGATATCTGAAAGAAACATCCTAAAATGACCAACTGACATAATAATTGCAAATTAGCAATCTTCAGAACTGGTAAATCTAGGATCAGTCAGGATGTACCTGCAATTTTGCTCATGCCTTAGCCTGTTGTGGTAGGAGAATATGCCTTCACATCCCAGAAACTTATACTTGCATGGCAATTCTAGTGACTCTGCAACTTTCTCCAAAGCCAAGCACCTAATATTTCCAAGTTCTTGGCGGCAAATAGGACAAATGTTTTTTACTTGAATCTTACAGCTTTGACATATTGTGTGACCGTTGGGGCACTGCAACCAGTATAGAAAGTTAACAAGGATACTGACTTTTATCCTTTAGGCATGTGCACTAAACAACTGCTCAAGTGTAGTTTCTAATATTACCCTTCAATGTACAATTTCTCTAAAATAAATTTTGGGTTCTATCCTGCAGTAAATATATAATATTGCTAGATGGATTCCACCATAATGCTTTTACGATTTACACATAATATACATAGACAGATTTATATAATATGTGTTCTTAATTTTAATTTTTAAGTTGGCAGACAGCAGGTTCTAAACACCCCATACTTGACATTTAGAGCTGCTTTAAATTTAAAGCAACATGTAGATATATATTTTCTCCATCACAACAATAAAAATTACAAGAACAAAAACCCATCAATATATAATTTGATTTAAATTACACATCCAGTCTATCTTTCCGCTCTTAACATAAGAATGATCTCCACACAAAAATCATGATTTTTACAGAAGAATAAACACCCTAATTTCTAAGTTGGCTGACAAAGCAGGATCCCAAAATCCCCATACTGAACATTGAGAGCTGCTTCAAATCAGAGCAACATGTATATATATTTTCCTTATCACAACATTAAAAAATTACAAGAACAAAAATCCATCTATTTAGATTATAATTCAAATTACACATCTAGTCTATCATTCCGCTCTAACATAAGAATAAACTCAACCGCAGAGGGCATCTTTCCACAAATCATGTTTTTAACTGGTGTTTAAACAAGGAGGAGGCAAGGAAGTGTTGGCCATCAGATGGAAGTGGTCTTTCTATAAACACACACACACACACATATTAATAGCTACTATAAAACTATAAATATAATATGTTCGAAGTTACACAGGGATTAATTATCTTTTATGCTTCTCAGTTTGACTCATATATGGTATACCTGACTGATGGGAGGGTACATTGAATTCCAGCATACAGGACAATCAAGTAACTCGTGCACGGCAGTGTTCGACGCCCTTGCTGCTTTACCATTAACAGTGTTAGATTTGTGCACAGGCAAACCTCTGCATTCCACATTTGCAGGTTCAATATCATAACCAGCTGATGTAACACAAGACTCGGTTATATCCTGATAGATATTGCCTCCAGAGGCCATCTTTAAGTAATAATTTTCTGAAACGAAAAATGCTTCTAATTATTTAATTTCTGACATCGTTGCAAAGCTCCTATCAGACATAAGCGACAAGAACTAGTTATACTACCAAAAAATTTAATCATATACAAATAATTGTTTTCTAACTACAGTTAATTTGATGAAGTTTGTATCTGATTAGTGATAACTCCCGTTAGGCCTCGAAACATTTTGCAATGATTAGAACTAAAAAATTTGCCCAAAAATATTACTAACACAGAATTAACTAAACAAAGGAAATAATCTAATCTTATACAAGTGCATAACTTATGCAGTAATTGTTACATGAGATGAACTAACATTTAGGAAATAAAATTTAACTGCATAACCACAAATACTTTACTTAAACTTCAACAGAAAACATCATACCCAACTATTAGGTGGTTGGGGACCAGAGAATTGAAAAATGCTTTAGCAAATTATTTACATTTGCAATTTAGAAACATGAAAAAGCAAGAAGTTGGGAGTTAATTATTGGCTTAGATACCAAATAAGAGTTAATTAAATGATATTGCTAATTACATTGCTTTGATATCTATTATCAAATCGAACTACTCCAAGAGTGGCACAAGAATCGAGTAATACTAAACCCTTTATATATCTAGGTTGATATCTAAAGCAAAAATAACTGTTGTAAATTAGCAAGATCTTTTGCACGTGTTCTTAACAGATGGCTTTATGTGATCAAAAAATTTGTAATCAAGCATTGCTCTTTAATTTGGAATACTAAAGTTGGTTCCATATCTATAATTTGGAACCAAATGCAAAATAAAAACTCAACTCCAAAGGCGTCGCATATTTGGATGCATATATATTTGGTTCCAAATTCGAAACCAAGGATGCATATATGCATCTAGCCACATCATCAATTGACCATAAAATAAATGCATGTTGGTGTACTTCAAATGAAAGTTAAAAGAAAGACAAAAAGTCAGTTATATTTGGAATTATTTGGTTGCAAAATGCAACTAGCATTATAGTTAAAGTTCTATATAAGCACCAAAAATACTTTTTGGTGCCAACTTAGAGCAATGACTCCAGCCATTTACATCTACCATTGGAGTTGCTCTAACAAAAGTGAAATATTTTCCAGTCAAAACACTCAATATAGTTTGCAAAGCTAGCTTTTCACAGTCCACGAGGTTGAATTATTGAAAACTTAGGTATACATCCAGTGCCTTGAATTTCTTTCTGTTTGTTATAATACTTTTTCTTTAAAATCAACATATCCAGAATTAAGATGATAGTTTATCTGGATTTTAAAAAAATACGAAATCTAATCTTTAAGGCCAATGAGATGTGAATGCACTTGTAAGAGCTCTAGTTAATTGTTACGTATGACCTACAAAGCTACAATCAAGAACAAACAACTACATACTAATTTACTCGGTCATCCTAAGTACTGATGAAATATCTAACCACATCAGTATATTAAGGCATAACAGTACCAAATTCTTTTTGTCTTTAGAACCAAGCAAATTTGATTATCGCAATGTCAAAAACAAGAGCATGAACCTCTCTATGTAATGACCAAGTACTTGGTGTCAAAAACAAGCACAAAACTGATGCATACATATTTTACTCTACATGTGTATCCCTTAAAATCATTGTACTTGGTGCAGCATGTAAATTAAACCCTCAAAATTTTAGCTTAATAACAACAATCAAGAATTTACAAAACTACAATAAACAAGATCACAGCTAATAAAAAGATCAAAACTTTAAGCATAAAATCCAACAAATGAGCAAAACAAAAACAGCCCAGATAAGGAAATCACAACAGTTGATGAAATAAGTGAAGAATATAGTAAAAACTAACAAGATAAATAATACCCAGATGAGGATCAAGACAATCAAGGCAAAGTAATCAAGAAGTTTTGTAGTTGTATGTATATGTGTCTATCAATAATTGATTGTAAGTATTTATTGGGGAGGCTAGTAATCAGGGAGGAGAAAAGAAGACAAAAAGAGCAGCAAGTATTGTGTAATAACTGACTTCGTGCAAGGTGCAACTAGCTAACCTACCTCCTCAGCAGCCCATGACTAGTTTTATTTTTATTTTTTAGGGAAATTTGAAATAATTTATTTTTATTGTTGAAATCAATGTGAATTTATCATTCACCAAATATTTACTCTCACTTTCATTTTAATTATCTCACTTTTATGCACAGATCTAAGGTTGCGTTGACCGCATAGTAAAAATTATCATTTTAAAAAAAATTGTAAATAAAAGTTTAATTTATATATCTTTTTCAAAAAAATAAAAATTTAAAAATAATTATTTTAATTAGACGATCAAAATACTTAGAAATGAGTGCGAAAAAATCAAGTTACTATTAAAATGAAAGAGAGGATATAGAGTAATTCTATATGTCCCAAAAATTATACTCCCTCTGTTTTTAAATATACGATGTTTGACATTCTGGTACACATGTTTAGGAGGTTTGACCGTATAGTTAAAATAATTTTTTTCAAAAATTCTTTCTGTCAATAAAAGTTTTGATCTCATATTTTTATTCAAAAAAAATTTCTTAAAATAATAATTCTAACTATGCGGTTAACTCTCCTAAATATGTGTGTCAAAAAATCAAACGTCATATATTAAAAAACAGAGTGGGAGTATTCAAAACTTTTACAAAAAACGAGATGTCACTTTCTTGTTGTTTGTTTTCTAGTGTATACTCTGAGTATGAATCTCACTAATTAGAATAGGGTATATGAGATTTTCTTTTTTATTTGCATCTCTAGCGTTACTTTTTATATGACCCAATTTAAAAATGGATTTCTAGATATTTTTTTAAAAATGATGGTAATAATGGCTATTTACATTATATTTTGGTAATTTTCTAAATTAGTTAAAACATATCTAAAGATAAAATTGATTAAAATTGGATTAATATTCGGTAAAAAAAACATTAAATCAATTTAGGGGGAATCCACAAATTACATATGCTGTCCAATTTGTAGCCAATAGTTATGATGTTGTATGGGAATACCAAATGACAAGCATTCAAGGAACTGTATGGTGTAGGTTGAAAAACATTAATGAATTTTGCTGCTCCTCACTCTCATTAAATTGTAAATACCTTACACCAACTTGGCCCCTTAAATAAACTTGTACAAATACACATATGTACATTTAATTGTAACTACAAAAGATAAGCTGAAAATCATGAACTCAACTTCCAATTTCCATCCATGACATGAAGGATGACCTTTCTGCATAATGCCCGAGTTCATATGCTCTGATGTATGTTTTCCGGTGTTATTAGACCAAATAAGAAGACATGAGATTCCAACTAATTTTCATGTGCGACGGCATTGATGCAACAAATCTAAGGAGATCAGGCTTCGTATAATTGTCCCCAGGTCTTTGCGTTATCTCTGGTGTATTCTTGTGGAGCTCGATGAACTTAGCGACATTGGGAAGTACAAGCTCCCTGCAATGCATGTGTAGCAATGGTACCTTAGATAATACACTTCCTTTTTGAACATCCAATCCATCTGGCCTCCGCATCTTGTAGGGTTTACCAGTTGTTGGCTCAATATCAACTCTAGGCATTTGCTTCCATCTACGATGGGTAAACCATCCGTACTTGTAATCACCGACAATTGGTGTCCCAAGAGCCTCGGCACAATGTACACGGATCTGTCCAAATATATTGAATGTAAATGCAAAGGACTCGGTGAGGTCTCACATTATGAGTATTGTGTTTTCAAGAATATGGACAAACCTAACACCAATAGTAACAGAGCATATCATCCGCCAGATACAAGGAACAGATCAATTTTACATATCTTATTAATCGTATTTAGGAAAGACAGCGAGTGATCATATGCAGCAGCAAAACCAGAAATGTCGGGAAGGAGAATAAACTTTATCATTTTTTGCAAGTTTCTTGAAATCAGTAATGCATAAAAAACGCACAACTCAATTTAGGGCAAAAATTGTCATTTATTTGCAATATACTAGAACCTTGGTATGCACCAAAAAAAACATACTAGAACCTTGTTAACCAAAAAAGTAAAGAAGCTCTTATGGGCTACGATTGTTAACCTCTTGATCTTGGAATGACAACTTCTGAAATATTTTTGGTCAAGTGATTTAATTTTTCCAATTATTCCAAATATGATACAGAACTGATGTCATCCAAGGGTGAACTGACCCCACCAGCTCCCTTCTGGTTCACCCCACATCATTACGTAATTTAATTATATGCATCCATCTTTGAGCAACTAAAATATATACTACACGGATTGTTTTTTGCAGTCCGGATGTTGAAATCCAGGAGTACTCTCTTAACCTAAAACAGAGGTCGTCCTGGGAAAGAATAAATGGTGACACTTGACAGCTAATGTGGGTAAGCATATAGAAAATGAGGCCAACAGGAAATGGATTTGACAAATGAATGTTGGGGCAAGCGGGAGCATGGGAGCCCACTTACCTTTTTACTTTTAAACCAATAATTTAATTATAGGGCCAGAAAAATGATAAATTCCATAGATTACATGGTGGCAACACCGAAGAAGCTATTCCCTCTTACATCCGGAGGTAATGGAGTTATAGGTAATGTCAATTAACCAAACTATTTGGTACCCATTAATGCTCGAAACCACAAAAAACCACACCATGGACACAACTGGAGTTGTTACAGATTGCCCTAAATGTTTCTGATTCTTTGCTGGTTCCCCTTCTGCACTGGGGCCCCGCACTAACAAGTGATTATTATATATTCATAACAAGTAATGAATTCAAGGTCCAGCACCCTTACTTGTCCGACATACATTTACCAAACCCACTCTTTTATATTAATATATATATATATATATATATATACATTTACCAAACCCACTCTTTTATATTAACATATATATATATTGTTATGTTTTGCAATCATTTCTAAATTATCTAACCACTGCAACCCTCATGCTCCAACTTCACTCTTTTATATTAACATCTACTTAATTATGTTTTGTAATCATTTCTAAATTATCTAACCGATGAAACCCTTAAGCTGATATATCACCATGTGATTATTTGTAATTGTATTTAATATCAGTGGTAGAGTACTGTTATAATAATTGTAACTTCTCTTTTACATCTTTAACGACATAGCAAAGATGATCATATAATTGTGATATATTTATTGGCCAGGTAACTGTAATGTTTGTAATTTGTAGGATTGCTTATCCTTTTCAAGACTTTTTTAACGGCCAATATACATGAAATCGAAAACCATTTTCTGGCCTTCAAAATCTCCATGCATTATCTAGTGGTTAGCCTGGGTGGAAAATAAGCAATGACATAAAGAGAGTAGTACAAGCTGATTTATATATGATTTAAAAAGCAAGTAAATGAATGATGATTAGAAAATGAATATATCAATAGATATAATTTGAAAAAATCACCATGGTGTGGGAATGAGTAGAAACTCTAAATTAGCATAAATTGCAGATGAGAAAGTAAACAATAGAAAGTAATACAAGGCAAACATGGAGAGATTACACAATAGGAAAAATTAAGGGATAAAATTTTAATATGCAAATAAACTAGATGCCTCGTCACGAGCAGACATAAAGGTGTAGCTAGAATAAAGACCATTGAAAACAGAAATGATTAATATTAATACATTTAGCAAGTGTCAAAATGCAAGGTAGCAATAAGAAATGAATGACAAATGGAAAAATGTCCACCGGGGTTGAAATTACCTGATGTTTCCTGCTTGTAAGTGGGCGCAACTCAATCCATGAGCAACCATTTATCATAGGACCAAGAACTCGATATTCTGTCACTGCCTCTTGTGAGGCTTCTAAACCCGAGCCATGAGCCAATATTACTCTTTCTGTTTTTCCATCATTAAGGAATACCTGATGTTCACATAAGATTTGTCATTTTGCAATGCCTTAATAAGACCTGGACAAATATTCCAATGCACATATCCACTCACACGAGACGGCGTAACGCACATGGAACGGAGTAACCACATGGACAGAACATGCGTGCGTCTGTGTGCGTGTGTGTAAGGGAGAGGGAAGGGGGAGGGAGGGAGAGGGGGAGAGAGAGAGAGAGAGAATTTGCAATGCCTTAATAAGACCTGGACAAATATTCCAATGCACATATCCACTCACACGAGACGGCGTAACGCACATGGAACGGAGTAACCACATGGACAGAACATGCGTGCGTCTGTGTGAGGGAGAGGGGGGAGGGAGGGCGAGAGGGAGAGAGTGAGAGAGAGAGAGAGAGAACCTTCGTAAGGGGAGCACGTATTAAACCCTCCTTTTCCTTGGGAGAACCTATGACCAATACCCAGTATTTCTGATATGTCGCGTGACAAGCATCATTCCAAGCCTAACATTGTAACAGATTAGTCATAAGATATTATTGCATTACTAAAGAAACACTCGACGAAATTGGGAGTGGAAGCACCATTAGCCCTCCAGCAGTGAGCACATGCAAGGACGTGATGTACCTTATGCAAGGAATTTCCCTTATATATGCCGCTGAACAACCACTGTAGATGAGCTATACTTTCTTTTGTTCTGCCCATTAAATGAATTCCACTGCTCTCTCTATCAAGACGATGAACCTATAAGATAGCGTGCCAGGAAAATTCATATGACGTCAAGGGGCTAAACACACTAAAACTGTCTTGATTCGTATTAGCACGCAAAACTTGACTCGAAAAAGTGCAGTTCTAAAATAATAAATGCAAATTACTTAAATGTAAAAGTTACAAACATTAATGGGAGCAAGATGCAATTTAAGATTGTATTTATTTTCCATGAATTCTCGAGTGTATGTCATTTTCTAATAATCAATTTACAAATTTTCAACTAATTATATGCCTACTATGTCTGGCTTAAAGTATTGTGTTTTGGAAAAGTTCAGTTATGTAAATAAATTATAGGGAAAAGTATTCCTTTGTTTTGAACACCTTAAAATATTTTCTGGTCTTTGTTTGACTTTTTGGAATTTACATATTTATCACTACTTGATAAGTAGAAATTTGTTTTCAATAAAAATTTTCTATATCATAGTTTTATATGCATAAAAAACGTTACATATATACAACTTTCTTAACGTTCATGAAATATCATCTCTTCTCAGCATCATGTGCATCTCAGAGCTCTTCATTTTCCAGAATGTAAAGTGCTTTTGAGGAACTTTTTTGCAAAATTAATTTCGGGAGATTTTATATTCCTTCATTTGACTAGAATTAATATAATGGAGAATAGTAAAAAATTGTTTAAATTTGGTATATATTTTCTTCACTTTCCCTAGAATCATAACCATTTTCAAAGGAATTTTCTTCCTCCAGTAATTATTTATTTTCCCTAATCTAAACACTGGAAAATCAAGAAAACATTTTTCCTCGAATAAAAAAAACCTGTAAAACAGAAAAAAGAACTTGAAGACTAAACAAATAAAAAAATCATGAAAACTTTTTTCAATAAAACAAATGAAACCTTAGACAACACTCACTTATAGAATAAGGTTGTGTACTAGCGTTCACTTACTCTAAATAAATTTAGGAAAGAATGGAATGAGATTTATATTTATTTATGAGGGGATGTTTATAATTTTTATTGTTCTTCCATTCCATTCCTAAAAATCGATACTAGAACTTTAAACCACCGATTTTTCAAGGAATGCTGCATTTTTCTTCTTCCTTATTTTTCCCCAACAAACTCAATCATAGAAAATTATTGCTTCCTCATATTTGTTGACAGTTCCCTTTTACATCCTCTCCTTAAATTTTGTTCATAATTTTTCATTTTATTCCATCCCTGGGGTTTCCTATGATTATTTCTAGTAAATGCAATTAGATATATTTCATATTTATGATAATTAGATACATTACAAAAGTGGCCAATATTACTAGATTTCATTACTAAACATGTAGAAAGAAACTATGTGAACATACATACACATATATAGTATACATATGAACATGTATTAAAGCACGTAAACAAATTTCATAGAGTTAGTTATCTTGTTCAACCACATGTCCAGAATGTTATCTTACTCAGTAAAGGATGTTTCTAAAGCATAAAGAATCAATAGTAACAGAACAAGAACAAACATCACATGCACAAGAACCTCACCAATTTAGGACCTTCCTCATTGTCGTAAGATAATGCTGCGGCAGCCAATGCATCCATGCTGTTATGCACGGGTAGGTTTCCCTAGACAGATGTTTAAAGATCAGTTAGGGGAAAAGTAAACAGGACAGGCGGAGTGCAAAAGGCAATCTGAATCTGCTTACCTTCACCGGCAATCTGGGAGGTTTGTTTAGCACAATTATAGCAGAGTCCTAAATTTAAAAACACAAATGAATTAAATAGTTACTAAGGTAATCATATCTTGATTGGAAGAGTATTTATGAAGTCCTTTTTAAGCTACATAAATATATTTGCTTTCTATCCCAAATAGTTAGATTTCAAGAAACATATATTCCACGCCAAGGTTAGCGAAAATTAGACATGAACATATTCCACACTTGCAAATAATATTACTATATTACTTATCGAGAAGATAATCAGTCAAAAAATTATTATAGTAGTCATCTAATGTGCCCTAACAAGACCATCACCTCCAAAGGGGCAAAAACATAAATAAAAGTAGCAAAACTTAAAGCAGGGTTGAGTAGGCACATCAACATTTTAACGTCAGAAAAACTGGAAGTTGATTTGTTCGCTCACAACTGCAACTTGTCCATATAAAACTAGGAGATTAATAGACATACCTTGTATTTAACAAGCCTTTGCAGATACTCAATCTCGTCAGCATTAGGATACAATGTTCCCGTTGGTATAGCGTTAAATCTCTTGGAAATTCTGGTTTCTGCTACAGAGACAGGTACATAAATTCTCGCCCCTGTCTTCATGACCTCATTGTGCCTAATCTGTATGTTACTGTAGCTTGTAGAATAAATAAACCCACAAATATTGTTGCAGTAATGAAACAACCAATTCATCGAATTATTACCTTTCTCAAGTGATCCATTTTCCCTTGGTTATATAAAGACACCCCATCCGAACGATTATTATCATCTATATGCACCTGTTATAAGTAAATTATATACATATTCTAGTCAACAAAAAAATCATCAATCATAATACAAAATCTAAATAAAACAAATGAAGTAATTAATAAATTAAAACACAGAGATGAAAAGGTAATCGACAACACAACCTTGTATATCACTAAAAATTAAAAATGCATATAACCAGATATCTAGTTTCAGAAATCCGAGACCAAAGGGAAATAGAACTCACAAGACCCTTACTAAACTGGGACTGGCTAAAAGAAGCTTTAATATCTTAAAAATAAGATTTCACCCAAGTGATTCCAGTGACACGTGAAGAAGCAAACTGGGTATATGTTCTTTACCCATCTATCTAGTGAGCCATTTAGGATTGGCCATCAGAAAACTTGTAATTAACAATTTTCTGGCAATGGGGTTAAAATTCCCAAAAAATATCTAGAATTGAACTATGATTAGGGATTTTTCTCTTATTTGTTGTCATCGAAACACTTCACAATAGATAGTCACTTCAGATTTTACAAATTGTTTCAAATCTTAGAACAATGACACGAATAATATCTCCAATTTCCGTCTTATACCGAACATATACAACTATCGCAATGTAAAAAACATATCAAAATAACATGATAACAGTATTCAAAAGCATAAACAAGCACAAAACTAATGCAAATATATGTACGTCCCCGTGTAACGGTATCCTTAAAATCATTAAGCAGCACGTAAACCAAATCATTGTACAGAGTACAGACATTATTATTTAGTACTTAAACATTCGAATTACATTACATTATTTAACTACACCTACTTCAACGTTTATACACATTATTATTTAGTAACTAAACATTCATAGAAGCCGGAATTTCCTAATACCATCTACATTACACATAACAGTTCTATAACATAACGGTAAACAAGCTCACAATTTATATATCTCGAAAAAGCATATAACAAGCAGAAAAATGAAAGATAAAAATTCCGATATATACACGCATTATATCCACATTATTATTTAGTAACTAAACATTCGTATAAGCTGGAATTTCCTAATACCTTCTACATTACTTAACATTTACACAAAACAGTTATACAACATAACGGTAAACAAGCTCACAATTTATCTCTCGAAAATGCATATAACAAGCAGAAAAATGAAAGATTAAAATTCCGATATATACACGCATTATATCCACATTATTATTTAGTAACTAAACATTCGTATAAGCTGGAATTTCCTAATACCTTCAACATTACTTAACATTTACACAAAACAGTTATACAACATAACGGTAAACAAGCTCACAATTTATATCTCTCAAAAATGCATATAACAAGCAGAAAAATGAAAGATTAAAATTCCGATATATACACGCATTATATCCACATTATTATTTAGTAACTAAACATTCATATAAGCCGGAATTTCCTAATACCTTCTACATTACTTAACATTTACACAAAACAGTTATACAACATAACGGTAAACAAGCTCACAATTTATCTCTCGAAAATGCATATAACAAGCAGAAAAATGAAAGATTAAAATTCCGATATATACACGCATTATATCCACATTATTATTTAGTAACTAAACATTCATATAAGCCGGAATTTCCTAATACCTTCTACATTACTTAACATTTACACAAAACAGTTATACAACATAACGGTAAACAAGCTCACAATTTATCTCTCGAAAATGCATATAACAAGCAGAAAAATGAAAGATTAAAATTCCGATATATACACGCATTATATCCACATTATTATTTAGTAACTAAACATTCATATAAGCCGGAATTTCCTAATACCTTCTACATTACTTAACATTTACACAAAACAGTTATACAACATAACGGTAAACAAGCTCACAATTTATCTCTCGAAAATGCATATAACAAGCAGAAAAATGAAAGATTAAAATTCCGATATATACACGCATTATATCCACATTATTATTTAGTAACTAAACATTCATATAAGCCGGAATTTCCTAATACCTTCTACATTACTTAACATTTACACAAAACAGTTACACAACATAACTGTAAACAAGCTTATAATTTACAAATCACGAAAATGTGTACAACAAGCGGAAAAATGACAGACTAAAATTCCGATATTTACAGGAATGAACTATTATTATTATTGTATCGAAAATCGAGCCTTACGAGGCCTTTTTTGAAGTGTGACTGAATGAGCAAAGAATCGATTTCCTGGAAATAGAATTTCATCCAGGAAATAGCAGTGACACGTGGAGGAAGCAAAGGATGATTAGAAGGATAAGGAGGGAGAGAAAGGAGCTGTCTGGGCTTGTGGTCATTTTTGGGAGGTGGGCCCAATTGGGCTATGTTGGTTTTGGGATTAACACGCACTACTGTGTGTGATTTGGGGGTGCAGTTAGGGTGGGGTGTGCTTATTCTTGAATAGTTTCTTGTTAGTTTTGTGATTTTGGTCTTTGTTGTGCCTCTCAACATTACTACTTATTGCCTTTTGTGTTTGTGCTTTGTAGAGAGAGAGAGAGTGAGGGAGAGAAGTAGAGAGAGAGAAGGGTGGAAGAAGTAGAGAGAGAGAGAGAGAGAGAGAGAGAGAGAGAGAGAGAAGTAGAGAGAGAGAGGGGTCATATGCAGCTTTCGGGTCGGGTCGGGTATGAACTGAGATTAGGGTTTATGGGTTTATCAAGCAGCAGGAAGTGAGCTCAAAACTCTACTTCTACATCTAAAGATTTTTTTAGCAATACTCGAATCAAATTTTAAGAAATTGTTTTTTTAGCAAATATAACTTATAACTTTACAAATAAATATTTGTTTTCGTAAATTTTTAGGGTGAACAAAAATTGAATCGAGAATCCAGGACGATAAAGAATAAATTCATAATCATTTGAGATATTCAATGTCTGTGCAACTTCTCGGTTCTTTTCTCATGTATTTGGTATCGAGTAATTCTAAACGTTTCAAAATTTTACCAAAATATTAGTTGTTTTGTGGTCGGTTGTTTTCACATGAATGTGAAGAATCCCAATATGTTAATTTGAGTCAACTAATTACAACATGTCCAAATGTCATGTGTTTTTTCAGAGCAATTTTGATAACTCTAAAACTACTCTTTGATATTTTAGGTCATGTTTACATATTTTTGAAATCGAAATTAATTGGTTAAGGTGTTAATTTATAATTTATTGGAAGTTTTTAAAAAATTGAATTATCGATAATTTTTTAAAATTGGCCATTTTCTATTAAAGGGCAAAGAAACTAGTGTGTTATTCTTATAATAATGAAAATTTTGATCGAAAATTTGCCATTTTTCCATGAATTGTATTAAGAATGCTTTAATTATTTTGGATTGAGATTATTTATTTATTTATTCACTCAACTTATTTATGTTATATATAATTATGATAACCTTCCTTGAGTTTACAATTTCTTCGTTCTATCTTTAGTGACCTCTTTACTTATTCCATAAGAACATAAATGTTATCATGAAACAATTACATTGTTATACTTTATTCTGATTTTGTCTCCAACAACAAACATATTTGTTTCCAAACTGGAATATAATTTTTGTCCAGGGGTAATGATGGGGCTTCTTGTTTCTTCTTTATAATTAAACATACATACATACTTTCCATCAAACAAAAAAAAGACAGAACTGGAACAAATATCAATCATCTTGCAACAGAATACATACTTCAGCAAATTAAACAAGCTTTACAAGCTTGCTTACTGTACCAAAAACATTAAGTTCTAGGAGAATTTACAAGTTTGGTTCTTTCAAAACACATCCTAATTCCAGGATTCAAAATAACCAGCCTGAGAGCATCATTGTGGATTTTTACAAGCATAATTCTGAGAAACCGAATTCTCCAGTAAGTTGGTAATGCAGGAGGATAATTAGTTAACTTTGGCTGGCACCAGTTAGCCGCGTAGAGCGCCGGGTTCTCCTCATCTCAGATTTGACTTTGCAATTCTGAGTGGGACCAGATCCGCTCGTGTCATCCACAGTTCGGTTGCGTCTCTGCTTCTTCCTTAATGGGGGTTCAATGGGTGCTTGGTTCTGAGAGTTTCCATTTGGCAACTCCTCCTCGTCATGTACTACAAATTCACTTTTGGGCACTGTATACTTCCATTGAGTGCCACAACCCGGACAGATTCTCTCAGCCTACAAATAGCAAGTATAATATATAATTTACAAAGATCGTAAAATATCATTATCGGTAGCAAATATAGCACAACAGGAAAATTTAGACACATACCCTTCTTTGGGAAAATTTCCTTGTCAGACAGTAGTTATGGATGCGAACAGTACAACTTTCATTTGAACATGCATCTGCCTGAAAACAACACATTTATCAAGTAACGCAACATAAACAAAACTAGAGGTGTGAATTAAGCAAGACAATGACAAGTACAAAACACGTGGATTCCTGAGCAAGCTATCTACCGGGTTGAGATATGTTGAGCATTATATGTTACTTAAGTAAGCATATCAGATACATAAATATATACTTGCTCCTGCAGTGCTGGGAACATTTCTATATAGCAATTGCTGGCAAATGTGATATTGCTATAGGAAAAATACACAAGGTTAAGCAATTTTCCGGTGAAAAAAACATGCATATTACAAAACTCTAGAGACCATGTATTAAGTAAAGGTATCCATGCAGTCTAGAAAAAAATTTGGCTAAAATAAGGACCTTCACTCCAGCCTCATTACAGACATCACAAGCAGGAACATCATTATTACGGAACCAGCTCCGCAGGTCCAAAAAGGATCTAACGCCAAATCCAATCCTACCATCTGAGGTTGCACATAGCCATTTATCACGTACTAGCTCATCCAGAGTTCGTTCCTTTTGGGACAAGGAAAAATTCCTGAAAGCAGCGGGAACCTGAGATGAAACCCCCTGCGACTCTGTTCCACCTCCATTTGGAACCTGGCACACACATGGTAAGATAATCAACTGCTGAACTGCAGGAATCAATATTCGAGAAATTTTTTCAATTGGTGTTGCATTTTATGTTGACTATAATGATTATAGTTTTGATGCATAAGGTGCTAAACGTCAAGATACTAGATCAACCTACGGCTTTTCAACATGAGTGGACTGGCTGGAGCAGCATAGTTGAAAAAATAAGGGGGGGGGGGCAACCAGGCAAGACTAAGACCAGATAAGTAAACTAAAGTATGAAGAGAGAAACTTTAGGTTTATTTGGTAGGGAAATTGATACACACGCATGACACATTCCATCTTCACCAGGAAGCCTTTCATTACATCCTATACTGATCTAGCCTTCCATACTGAAACTACCAAATGCATCATACAAATAGTTTGTATAAGATGTAAAGAAAAGAAATAGGAAGACAAGGCATAACATATACTTCCTAGAAATTATTGTAGCAAGATTTTTCTTGCATTTAATATTTGATCGAGCAAGGTAAATGAGAAATCATAAATCACAGGGCAGCTATATGCAAGTGAAGCATCAACAATGTATATTATATATTTAATGGATAGGTGCTCACAGAAACTTTTGGATGGGCAACGCATTTTTACCTGATTTTCCAACCGTATATTAAGAGCATCGATATTGGAAATGCTACCCTGAGCTGTATCATCTTGTATAATAGCTTCAATCTGATATTAAGTACTTGCAGGTCAGAAAACTTAGACAGGCTACTGTTATAATAGTTCTGCAAATAAACTGACAAGCTTGAAGTATTCCATATAAATAAATCTGGATAAAACAGGTTCTTTGTCTCCTATATATAAAACACTTAAGCATTTAAATCAGACAAATTAAAAAAAACTTCAATGGGTACACCAAAAAACAGACAAACTATGTGCAGAACTTGATCATATCAGTAGGTGTTTCCAAACATTGTGTTCCATGCAATTTATAAATTGATACATCTGAGTCCAATTGACTTCATCAAATAAATCTTCAGTGAATGTCTTTACATAAAACATATAATCTATAACCTTATACATCCAATATTATGTGCCTTTACCTCTAAAAATGCTGCATAATCTTGCATTAGCAGAAACATTAAGCAAAATAATGCAACTATGTCTTTAGATAGAACATATAATCATGTATGTGTTTCCACCTAACAGCAATACAGTACAAGCTGAAATACGTAGAAATTTAAAATCTATGAAGGTAACCATTTGATAAATATATTCCTAAATGCATCAACTATTGATATATTATAACTAATCAAATATATAAACTGCTCCTTGTGAAATATCTTCTTGACATAAAATGGGGGCGTGATTGGAAATTTTGTACCCGATTCAACTACTCTTTTTATTAAATTTCTTTCCCTTGTAGATTTGTTCACTATAAAAACAAATTTAAAACGACGACTAAAAGCATGGTGTATTACACAAATCCTAAAAACATTCAAACAATGAAAAACACACGCAATGCAGAGGTAGACCAACACTTACTATTCCTTTATAGAAAGCAATTTGAGGAACCGTGTACTTGGTTCCAAGCTTGGACTGTTCATCTGCGACATTGTTGACCACTCCATAATATACAGTGCCATCATACTGGTTTCTGAACGCACGTAACTCAAATTGCACGTAAGCAAGATTGGAATTTATTTTCTTAAGAAAATCATGGAACAAGCGTTCACTATCTGGTAAAAAAAAAATAACAGAGTATGTGATCAAGAATCATTAGTACATCTAGTTCATTCCCGAACTTCACTAAAAGTTTCAAAAAAAACGGTCCGCGTGATTAACATAAGTGAAATGAGTAAATAGGTAGCATTACTTGAGCTATAGACTTCCCATGTCACTAAATTCACCTACTTCCATAAACTTGTACTCTTTGATTATCAGACTGTCACTACACCTTTTCAATTAATTCTCAACTAATCCATTGGGGCCTCTACAAACATAACAGAAATAACTAGCCAAGGGGAAAAACAGAAATTGAAATTAAAAACACAAAACTAATAGAAAAAAAAATCCAATTTTTAGTTCCGCAAAAACCGTTCCACGTAATCACGATATACAAAATGTGTAAACAGAAGCTTATACTTGGTTCAGTGTCATTAAATTCATCTACTATCATAAGTTATATTATTTCATTATCAGACTCTATTACTACATATTTTAACTAATTACCGACTAATCCATTGAAACCCTATAATTATAAACATAACCGAATTAACTAAGAAAGGAAAAAAATCAGAAATTGAAAAAAAAAAAAAAACTCACGGATAAAAATATCCAATTAATGTCTAACTTTTTATTTTGTAATTAGTTTCGCAAAAACCGGTCCACCTAATTAAGATATATAAAATGCGTAAACAAAAGCTTATACTTACTTCAGTGTCACTAAAGCCATCTACTGTCATAAAGTTGTATTCTTTTGTCATCCAACTCTATTACCAGTTTACTGCACCTTAACTAATTCTCGACTAATCCTTCGAACACTCTATCAACAAAATGCAACAAATAATTCCGAAAAAACACATATAACCGAAATAAACTACAAAAAGAAACCCAATTAATGTCTACACATTTCTAGCATCAACACTACGGACTATTGTACATAAAAACAGAGAGAACAATATATACACATACATAGAGAGAGGGGGGAGTGGGAGAGAGAAGGGGGAGGGGGGAGAGGGGGAGAGAGAGGGAGGCAGAGAGAGAGGGAGGGAGGGAGGCAGAGAGAGAGAGAGGGGGGGGAGAGAGAGAGAGAGAGACCTGATCGGTTGGCAGTAATTTTAGTAAAAATGGAACGAAATTCAGATTCTTTGAGAGGGCCTCGGGATAAGAGCGATTGAATCAGCGTGTGGTGTCTCCAGCTTAACGACGACATCACACACTAATAAAGCTTCGTTTCTTTTTCTTGTTTCTGGTTAAGAGTAAAACCCTAGATTTGATTTGTTATATACGATTTGGGGAAAATCGGTAGCAGATTGGCGGGAAATGATAATTAGTAATTGGCTCCGTCTATTTTGTTTTTTTTTTAAATAATAATAATTTTAAAAAAATAGTTTTAAAAGTAAAGACTTGTTCATAAATATATTGAAAAAAATTAAAGTTTTGCATAATTAATTACAAATTTAAAAAATATTTGCTTGAATGTTACAAATTCATTAAAATTGCAAAAGTACGGCATAGAAATAAAACATAAACTACGACCTTGATTTAGTTGGGCGGTCGTTGTAAAATACAGTTATTAAAACTCTGCAACTGTATTTCTTTCTTTCCCATCAACAAATATCATCGATTCCTTCGATTACTTGCAGATTCATGAATATAAATACAAAAATTTGTTAGGTATAATTAACATTACGTGCAATAATTGGACAGTTATATGAATCATAATTAACAAGAACAGACAATAACTAAGTAACAAAACAATACACGAAGGCAAACAAGAAAATAAACCGGTAACTGAATTAAAAAAGAGGGGATATAATACTTATCTCTAACATAAACTTTAACAAATCTAAAAGAACCCATAAAAGCTGAGTCGTCTAACCTTCAAGAAGTCTAAACTGTTTTTGAAGAGATTATTACCCCACTTACGCTGTGTTGGTTTGCAGCAATATCGCTTCCAGGATAAAACAGTTCAGAGTACTTCATCCACAGATACGTAGCACTCAACAGCTACCTGTACCTCAGTTCACCCAAAAAACCTATGTTATAATCTGTATGTTATGGAGGAGAGAAAGAGAGAAGGAGAGAAAGTAGCAACTAGGGTTTTCACAAGTCCGTGATATCGGTATATCTTATTCCAAACGTTTGGTTCCGTATATAATACAAAACAAAATGTAACCGAGGATATTACATTAATTAAAATAAATATTTTGACTTAATATGCATTTAGTAGAATATATCTCAAAATCAGAAACGTAACAGTTAGCCCATTAGTATTTACCCCGGCGAAGCAAATCCTGATCCAGCCCATCGGTATTTCCTTCAGCAATCCTGATCAGTATTCCAGCAAATCAGAGTTTATAATTTCTGATAAACAATTACTAATATTCCATTTACACATATTCAATACTCATATTAAAACAATATAATAAGTTAGTAAATATTTTAATTAAACAAGCAGTAAAATTCCTCGCACAGGTCGCCTCGCGTACGCGAGACGCCGAGATATACGCCCAAATCGCCCTTCGACCCGATCTGACCCAACCCGAGTCGTGTCATGGCGTGGCGAGGCAAGGCGGCGGTGGCGCGCGCGCGTGTGTGTGCGCGAGGCTCACAATAACACCATGCACACCCACATGTCTTAGTAGTTGTAAACTACTTTTGCACATGGCACCATATAAACCATACAACCCTTCTTTACCTTATCAATGTGGGACAAAACTCACACAACCCTTTCAAGCTACTAAATTTAACTCAATTTCTTTATGAATTACACTGAGAAAATGATTTAGATCCAAACAATATATACTTATTGAATTGAGATGCGAAAGAAAGAAAGGAAGGGGCAGGCAAAGGCAAGTGGACACTGAATCTTTGCCTTTCTCGAACCCGGAGGCCAAAAATAGGCGCCAACCTTTCTTCGTTTACATTTGTATAATACGAATTGAAGTTCAGTTAATATTCTTTACTATGATGCTTATAAGAGGATGGGATTTCTCGACAAAGATATGGAATGCGAAAACATATATATTTTTGGCTTTGGCGGAGAAGCAGTGAAAGTAAAAGGGACAGTGAGACTCCCTGTCACTATTAGAGAATATCCTCTCTCAACAACACAGATCGTCCAGTTCATGGTGGTGGATCACGAGTCATCTCACAATACTCTTCTTGGACGACCATTTTTAAAGGATATGTGAGTCTTCACTTCCATTCATCATTTATCCATGAAGTTTTCAACGCTTAATGGTATAGGATGCGTTCGAGGATGTCAAACTGATTCAAGAGAATGTTATAACAAGTCTATAAGAGAATTCTGCAAAAAGAGTTCTAACCAGAGTGAGAGGATCAACATGTTATACTCTTTTGACGAGTCAGAAGAAGACAATATGGAGGTGGAAGACATGGAGGCTGAAGACGAAGAGACGGAAGAAGAGTTTGATCTCAGCTTGTGTATGTCATTCGATTTGTATAACGCTGGAGCTATGAATAAAAAATAGGGATTCCTCATGTAAGGTGCGGCTCCGGCCCCTTACTTGCTTATATATTTAGTTGATTCAAGTAGGCCTTAGCCCGAATAGTAGACAGGCAACAATAAAATTCCTCCTAGCCTAGGGGGGTAGTGCATGTACTATCTCACTCAGTGTTAGTCAAAGGATGTTTACTTTCGTTTGTTTCTTCTATTCACCAATCGACAATAGCATCGCTTGAGACTAGTGCGAATTTTTACACCAAAATGTATTTTTAATACAATTTTGAAGTTTTTTATTTCAAAGTTTCTATCTTGAAGACATGGAGAAGAACTCTTATGATTATGATAAGTTTGAGTTATGTTAATCGTCGAAGAAAGGAATTATTTCCCAGCAAGCTAGAAGATGCAAAGTTATAATACACAAAGTTTCCCGATGAAGTGTTGCACTTCCTAGGGTATGCCCTAGGAGGACTTTCTTCGAGGGTACCATTATTTCAATTAAGATTGTTAGAGTTATAAGTTCATATACCATTTTATTATGATTTTCAAGAGCATCAAGAACAACTTCCGGACACGCCAGAAGAAGCAAGGCTCCTTGAAGAAGCCATATTCCCCTTAGGGCGTGTTCGGGGAAAGATTCCCCCAAATGGAGGAATTTTGGAGTTACTCTACTTCAATTAATTATTCCTTGGTTGTTGTTTATTCAAGATGACGATATTTCAAGGAGATAACATGCAACAAGATACACAATATGAAGTCTAAGTACGAAAGCGTGGTAAAGGAATAAATATGTACAAACTGCAGGGATTTTATAGAGGCCTACACCTCGAATAAAGTCATAGAAGTAGTCGCAAAGTAGCAAAAGACATAGGGAAGATAACACAAGATGTAAAGGGACTAAAAGGCGCACCTCATTAGAAATGGAAGGCCTAGCAGGAACACTCCTACTCTCGGGGGGTGGACAGGAGATAGTCAGTGTAAGGAAATGTCGCAAGGCGAGGAACAACACTCACAGGCATAACATCATCTATAGGGGCAACACCATCCTAAGGAGCACCGATGTCAGTCACATCAGCCACGACCATGCCTACTGTTACGATGGGCGCACTCGAAGCCTGAACATGGCGGTGATCGAATCCTAAGGCAACCCTCCTGTCGGCAATGGCATGTGTATTGTTCCTCCTGAAGTCATCAACATAAGACAATGTCTTTGCATCAAAGGAGCTAAATTAATAAGTGGGATTATTGTCCAAGAAAGTAGTAAGAAGCATGGAAAAACCCTGCTCGATCCCCTGATCACGAATCTCTCTCCTCTCTCCTGCCAACTGATCCTCTCGGAGCTCATCCACCTGAGTCTGAAACTGACACTGCTCGACAATTGTCGAATCCAAAGTGATGCGCAAGTTGGTGATGATCTCCCTATGTTGTCTCCGCTCCTCTACCCGTTCTGAGATCATAACATCTTTCTTTTTAGAAACCATCTTCAGCTTCTCCTCCGCAGCAGTGGCACATGCAAGTAAACTCACACGCTCCGTCTCAAGTCTCTCCAGACGATCCCTACCTCTCGGAGCCTCGGAAGCAACCTCCAAAGAAAGAAACAATAGATGTGCGGCTCTCTAACTCTGGCACTATCTCTGTTAGCTAGCACTAAGTCCCTCCAAGAAGATAACTCGTCATCTCTAATAAATGGAGTGACTAAAGGACCCAAGTGAGATTCCACCTGGGAAAGAGAAGAAGAAGCCTTCATCTTCTTTGAAGTACCAACTCTCGAACAAACTCAAGTATGCTTCGATGAAGGGACTGGAAGCGCATGAAAGACCTCCATATGAGGTGGACTAGGATATGCCTCGCGCTAAGAAGAAGGCTCAGTAATGTTCCACATTATGAACTGCCCTCTCGGAAGTCAAGTCAGGCCTGAAACACATCGGTATCTTAGGAGCCATACCTGAAAGTTAAACAAGAAACAGCTTAGTACGATGTACATAAGTAAGACATGACATATAGAAAAATGTGAAAAGACGAGGATAAGCGTATAAAAGACGTAAAAGGAGCAAGTATAACGAACATACATGATCAAATAAAGGAGTGCATGCAAGAATTAGTATACAAAATGTGAAAAATATACTAAGGTAAAAATTGAGAACTATTGCTACTACTGCTACTTAAGGCGCGCCCCAGGGGTATATTACCCAAAGTAGGGGCGCCCGCCACAAGTCTGCCTTTTTCGGATAGCCGGGATCCGACGAACATACCAGAGGAGGAGGAATGCCCGTCGTAGCCTCCATATCACCCCTCTCTCTATATATATATATACATATATATATATATACTCAAAACCCACATTAGGGTGAAGCACTACAATCATTCTCAAGTTATCCTCTGTAATAGGAGCTTCAACGTCAAAATTTGTATCGGGAAGACGAAGTATTGCACGAGCTCTCTTCGTGACCGCATTGTTCAACCTCATCACATTCGTATCATTTAGTTAAATGAGCGAGGAATGACATCACAAAATAAGGAAAGGTGCAAGAACATAAATGTAATTAGTGAGTAAAAAGTAAGTTAAAAAGACTCACAAGCATCTCCATTGAAATTCGTGCAAACTTTCTCAACATCATATAAGTAGAAGAAGGTGTCATTAGCCATTTCGTCGTTGTTTTTATTCTTCTTTACAAAGAATCTAGACAAGTCATGGCATGAACAGACAACCAAGTAGTGGAAACCCTTAACACCTCGGTAAAGACTAAAGAAGTAAGCAACCTCCCTAGCAGTAGGAGCACCAAAGTCATGACACACAAACAAAGCCAATGCCAACTTCCAACTATTAGGAGATAACTGAAGAGGAGCAATGTCATGCCACTCCAACATAGAGCGGAAAAAAGGATGAAGAGGTTCCCCGATACCAAGCTCAACTAAACTCAAGAAAGTGACCATCTAAGGTATTCCTAAAGTTCTCCCTATAGTTAAAAAGATGGCATCTCATAAAAGATAACGGATGAACCATATACCTTTCATCATATAATACTCCAGGGCAAATCCAATATGGGCATCTGATGCTCGCGATGCCGTACCAATAGAAGCCCATCTATCATGAAGCTTCCGAAGACTATTCATCTGCTTCTGAGTAAGCTTCTCCTTCTGATCGCTCATCCAATCCAAGTCCAATTAGCACTCTTTAACCTCCGGATGAAGATAAGGTATAGGAGACTCCTGAGGAGTAATGATGTACTCAGTAGTCGATGTAAAAAAGAACTCTGCCTCATCTCTAAACACATCCTTAATAGTAGGCTCATGCACATGACACTTTATTTCTTCATCAGAAACCACAGTCTTTCCTTTCCTCTTGCCGCTCGCCTCTAAATCTGAAATGTCATCCTCAGACCAATCTTCCAAAATGGAACGATGACTCGGAGCATGCGGTTCATAAAGAAAATTGAAAGTAGACGCCTCATGCTCAATAGCCATAGATATCTCTTCTCGCCGAATCTCGTCTACCAAAGTCTCGGAAAAATGAAGTAAGGACGAAGCCGACAAAGGAGATGGTGACCGAAGCGAGGTGGTGTAAAGCCCCAACTTGCAGTTGAACTCCGAAAACGGATGGAAATACGTAGGCTACTTGTCGTCCAGCTGCGATAAAAAAAGAAAGAAAAAAAGGTTAGGACGTGCCGCAACACCAACAAAAATAAAAAAAAATATTGAAGGAGTTAAGACACGCCCCAGCGAAAAAGACAAAAAATGCAAACTAGAGTTCTAAAGAACCTTGAACGCCCCCCATATTACGCGAAGGGCCGCGACTCGATAGCCGCAAAGCCCCGGGCGCGCCCCGCACTACGCGGAGGCCACAAACCCTAGATTCCTTCATGTCTCGAGCGCGCCCCGTGAATGGAATGGAGATCACGATCCGAGAATGTTAAAAGCTTTAGGCGTTCCCCGCATGATGCGGAGGCCGCAGTCTTTGGCTCCTAACGTGCTTCGGGCACGCCCCGTGAGGGGAAAAAGGGGGTCGCGACCCAAGACCCCCCACGGCGTGCCTCGGGCGCCCCCATGTGTATGTTGGTTATAATTTTTTAAAACCTAGATTTCAAAATTCAAGCTACTAACATAATTGGAAGTCAAATTGGTGCATCTACAAGAATCAAGAAGCTATGCATATAATATATATACATATACACACACGCAATATGGAATAAACATGGAAGTTCAAGAAGCTCAAAATTCTTACATATAGTAGCATACATGGATAAAATTGAAAAGAGAGACATGGGAGAGTACCTTGAAAGATGGTGGATGAGTGGGTTGAAGCTAAAACAAAGATGGAGTAAAAAACAACCTAGACCCAAGCTTCTTGAAATTTTTGGAGGAGATGAGTTTATGTTTTTTTAATTGGGTATTTCGGAAGATGGGAGGAGAAAATAAAATGGAAGAGAAAGAAGAATTAGAAGGAAGCAAAATTTAATTTTTTTGAAATTTGAACCCCCAGAATATATTCCCGAGGGGTAGGGCGCGCCCCATATGTCTCCGGAAGGGGGAAGGAAGAAATTTTTTATGAAATATTTTTGGGGAGGATATTTGCGTAAATTATTGATAAGAGATTTTACGGAATAAAAATTAAAGCACTTGTCATGAAGACTCGGAAGAAAATTTTACAATGAAGATTATCAACTAAAGCATTTTTTACGAAAGAAAGAATTTACGCATATGGAGGGAAATTTATTAGAAAAAAATGAAGTGAAGACATTGCGGATGATAAAGGTAGAATTATTCACGAAACACCGAAGGAAGTATAAGAAGATTTTCCAATTTGTTTTTTAACAAACTAGAAAATGGGGGGGCAGCTGTTATACCATAAAATCATCATGGATATTATATCGGATCTTTAAGAAAAATGGTCGGGTCACCACCGAGGATGAAGACTGACGAGTTTCGGAGAATGCGTATCCGGAGCCTAGGGCGTCCCCTATAGGACTCACCTTATATGGGAGTCGCTTACGACGACTATTGATGATGAGGAGTTATAATGACGATTTGTGAAATTTTATATATGAAGATTTATATATGAAGGTTTACGACGACCATCACAACTGGAGATTACAACAACCATAGTGAAGGAAGTGTGCGACGACCGCTACGATGACGATCACTATAGTAAAAGACGGTGATAAAAAACAAGTATTTATGTGGAGTCTATAAATGATGATTCAAATCCAAAGGAGAAAGAGTGAAATGATCAAGAAACGAAGAATGATTCGGGCTTCGGGGAAATGTCCCCGGACTCTCCTAGGGGGCGCCCCATGCTTTACGACCGCATGAGATAGTCGCTCCATAATGCAAGTGAGATGACAAGGAAGAATTAGCGAGGAGGTTGTTCCCACAACTAAACTGGGAAGTAAACAAATCATAAGAATCACACAAGAGAAGAAGAGGAGCCCCTGAATGAGATGTGTCCTAAGTCCAATCATGTATGGTGATTTAAGAAAAACTTTTATGTAATCTGTTTTTTATTTCAATTATATTGATAAAATACTTGTTTTATTTTTATCACGGACTTTATCTATTTAAGTGTTTAAATAAGATATACCATAGTTTAGAGTAAAGGTTTTATGGATTATGATGAGATCTAATCATGAGACCCAAAAGATGATAACTTTGAGTTTAAATAGTTTCTGGTCGTAGGATTACTAACTTGTAATTAGTAATCCACAAAGATCAGTACATACTATGCTTGCTTCATTATGAAGGATGTATGTTATCATAGATATTTGTGTGGTGTATCTATAGCTAAGAATTAAATTTGTAAAATTGAATTAGTGAGAGAATTATTTTTCTAAAGAGTTTAGAAAAATAATTAATGACTAAAAAAATTTTAATTATTAATTAATGGATTAACGAGATTAATCAAAACATGGTGTTAATAATAATATTATTTTATGGAAAAATTTAAGCTGGAAATTTTGTCTATATGTACACCATTATAAACCCTAATAGCCTTAATCCTATTTTTCACAAAACGAAAGAAGGAGGCAACCCTGATTTTCTCTCAACCTCTTCATCCCTCCATTGATTCGATCTCTTGGTGGATACCAATAGAGTGCTTCACACTTGAGGAGCAGCTGATGGAGGTCTTCATTCATCATCCTTTAATCGCTTTAAAGGTTAATAGTTGATCCCTTAATTTATTCACAAATTGTATGTAATTTATATGGGTTTTTATGCGATTTAATTGTTACCCATGCTTCCGTGTATGTGCTAAAACCCAAAAATGGTATCAGAGCATAGGTTGTATGCATCTAGATTCGTGATAAAAATTTCAGAATTTTATTATGTTGTATGAATTTTTTATTGATTTATTCATGTTTGGAGCAATATCGATTTAATTGTGAATTAAATATGACTATGCTATAAAAATAATTTTTGATCCCAAAATATGATTCTACAACTGTTTGAGATCAGCAGGATATTTTTTCTGATTTTTGTAATATACATTTAATTTTGATTTATTAAAGTTTTAAATTAAAAGTAAATAATTTGTATATATATAATTATTTGATGATTAGTGTAATCATTGCACAGATTTGCGTGCACAGACAAATAAATCAGAAAAAGTACAGTACATCAGCTGAAATTCAGTGGTTCGGGTTTGTGAGGCTGTTGCAGGTGTCTGCTGGAGTGTCCGGCTTGTGTGTTGCACGCGCGCTTTTTTTCTGACGCGCAACAGGCCGTTGTCTGGATTTTGTTTGGACTGGTTCGGACTCATACGAACTCCGACTGAGACGTGTAATATATCGTTGGATTCGTTTTTTTGAGATGCGCATGTTGGGATTATTTGATATTTTTTAGTCAATTTATTTGTAACTGATTATATCTCTTAAAGTATGTTTAATGCTTTATTTGATAATATTAAATGCATGATTAATTCGTACATTTGTATATAATTGTGCTACATGTTATAACATGCCTATTGATATGTTCTTCTATGTCTATATATGTGATATATGATTGAGTTATCATGCGATAATAGATTAAGGTGAACTTAATTGACATAGGGCTTATATTAGATGATGTAGGCTTAGTGGAAGTGTTCCATGATTATAATTTAAATATTTAAAATACAATCATGAGATTCTTATGTTTATGAAACAGAGAATGAAATATTATTTTGATGTTGGATATGGAAATTCTGGCTAGGCCATTGGGTTTTAAGCGGGACCGATGTGACCCCTCCGACCACCTGAGAATTGTCCATTGATATATCATTATTTTATTTCGTTCAAGAAAAAGAGAATATCTTTATAATTTGATTATGGTTGTAACATAATATAATCCCTCATAAAATAATATCAAGTAGTAAATTGGCCAATGACACAACGGGATTGTGTCGGTCATAGTCTTCCAACATAATAGAAAGTGGAGTTCTTATACCGAGACATTGTCATTTTGTAATACAGCCGAGGGCTTTGTTTTGATATTAAGAGATGTTTTTCTATCACATAAGATATGTATGATAAATTGGGATCCAGTGGTCATTACATGCCACAGCCGTGGGCTATTGGAAGTCTAATTTAATTATACAAGATGTTGGGTTTGACTTGACTTAGAATATTGAGTGAGTCGTGATACAGTCGAGACTCAATGATTCAAGAGGCTAAAAGATTATAGGGAATAACATGAGATGTAGTTGACAAGAGTTGTCTACCTATAGAACATCATATCGTGTTTCGTGCCACAGCCGAGGTGATGTAATGAAAATAGGATCCTTATTCTCACTAGCGTTATGAATACTTAGTTATACAATATACATTTAGAGGGTTGTATAACATAGATTAAATAGTGGGAGCCACCAATGCATAAAGACCTGATTCATATGGTGGAGTAATAATGGAATTAATTATATGCTTATGTTTTTATGTGTTTTTATTTCCAGATTCTTATATAGATATCATGTCTTCTGCACTATCACTTTGTATCATACTTGATGCTAACAAGTTGACTGGTCCCAACTTTGCTGATTGGCTTCAAATCTTGAGAGTTGTTCTTAAGTCTGAGAAGATGGGCTATATGCTAAACTCACCATTTCCTAAACCCCCAAAAGATGATGTAACTTATCAAAAGCATCAAGAATATCATAAATGGATAGATGAGGCAAATGTTGCCCAGTGTATTATGCTGACATATGTGAACTCTGAGCTTCAGAAGCAACATGAGCACATGGATGCTTACACTATCCTAGTGCATCTACAAAAGTTGTATGATATAGAGGGGAGGACAACTCGATATGAGATATCAAAAGAGCTATTTCGCAGTAAAATGGCAGAGGGGACATCTGTGAATGACCATGTGCTTAAAATGATCAATTTGATTGAAAGTTTGGGGTAACTTGGTTTTGCCATGGATGGGAAGCTGGGCCAAGACTTGGTCTTTCAATCACTTCCGGATTCATTCTCGCAATTTGTTTTGAACTTTCACATGAATAAGAAGGATGTTAGCTTGCCTGAACTCCATAACATGTTGAAAACCGTTGAGTTAAATTTTCCTTCTAAGAAGAGTTATGTTCTTCTTATTGGAGAAGGCTCAACTTCCAAGAAAAGGAAGAGGACATTTCCCAAGACAAAGAAGAAGGTTGGTGAGAGTAAGCCTACTCCAGCAAAGGCTAATGTGGACCCCAAAAGCAATATTGTTTGCTTGCACTTCAACAAGGTGGGTCACTGGAAGAGAAACTGCAAGGCTTATCTTGCATAGTTGAAAAAAAAGAGGTTAGTGAGACTACCCCTTCTGATTCAGGTATGTTCATGATCGAAGTTAATATGTCACTAAGTCAGATTTCAACTTGGGTATTAGATACCGCCTGTGATTCTCATATTTGCAATTCGTTGTAAGGATTAAAAGGAAGTAGGACTCTCGAAGAATATGAGGTGATTCTACGTATGGGCACTTGTTGTGCAAGACATGCCTGTATCATAACAAGACTAAGTCAGATTGACAGCCCTAAGAATTAGTTGTATGATAATCTAAATTTGTATTTTGTACTGTATCACTTGAGTTTGTAAAAATGTCAAAGATTAGACTGGAGTATTTTTCTGTAAAAAGTCTCAAGCCTAAGAATAAACTCTGGAAGAAGATCAAGAAGATCATGCCTCGGAGAAATTGTGAAGAAGCTTGGAGTTGAATAAATCTGTTTTGAGAAAAATGTTCTAAGTCAAGATATCTGCAAGTCACAAATAAGTCATATAGAGAAGTTATTCAAGAACTCCAGAATGACTTATCGAGAAGTCCAAATTGGCATATCAAGAAGTCCCGGAGATATCGACAAGTCAAATGAAGATATGAAGATTGGAGATATCGACAAGTCATTTCTGCATATCGAGAACTAAGAGATATCGGCAAGGCAAATGAAGATGTGAAGATAAGAGACATCGACAAGTTATTTCTACATGCAGAGATTTAGAAACCTCGACAAGCTAAGTTCACTTATAGAGAACTCAGAGATCTCGACAAGTTAAAGTCACCTATCGAGAACTCAGAGACCTCGACAAGCCAAATTCACTTATAGAGAACTCGGAGACCTCGACAAGTCAAAATACTTGTAGAGATCTAAGAGTTCTCGATAAGCCATTATACTTATCGAGATGTCAGTTCTCTATAACAATAACTGGAGATCTCGACATGAAGCTCAAAGTACAGAATGCAGACAAGTTAAATATTCAGGATTATCAATCAATAAATGATCTAATCACTTCGATTGAAAAGTCTACAAAAGAAGCTTGAAGAGTGCAAGATCAAAGGCCAAGATTAACTGATAAAGCAAAGTTACAGACTGCACGATTTGCAAAGATACACTAAGCCACAAATGGAAAGCTTTAGAGATAATTTAAAGTAGGGTTTAGTACATCTTATTGCATGTTGTGTAAACCTATGTTTGCTAATCTATAAAGTAAACATCGATCCTTTGCTTTTAAATGTATCAAACAGATCTAGTATTGCTTGTAACTCTCACAGGGTAGAAGCTGAGTTCTTTACTTACAAAGAAACTAGGATTTGTAGCAAAACACTAGCTTGATTTTAATCCGAAATTAAGTGAGTTTTGAAATATTGTGTGCATTGTTTTATTTTAGTTTGATAATATTATTGCATTTCTAATATGCTTTATTAACCAAGAAACAAACATTCAAAAAACCTTAAAAATATCCAAAACACATTCACCCCCCCTCTGTGTTGTATTCATTACATAACAAGTGGTATCAGAGCAAAATTTGAAAGCAAACAGATTAAAGATCTTGGAAGAATGAATACACAAAAACTATGTAGTATTAAGATACCAGCCTTTGACAAAGCCAACTATACATTATGGAAAAAGAAGATGTTGCTGCTTATAAAGATGGACAACCCATTATATGTTCAGATTCTCAAGAATGGGCTTTTCACTCCCATAGAAAGAGTTGAGGAATCTACATATAGAGACATGGTCATCCCAGCTCATTATGCTCTTAAGGATCCCTCAAAGTACTCTGAGATTGAAAAAGAGAAAGTCTCTCTGAACAGTGGTTTGCAACTAATATTGATAGAGTCACTTGACAATGTAATATACAATAATATTATCAACTGTGACACAACCAAACAGATTGGGAGAAAATAGAGATTCTATGTGAGGGAATAGAGGAAGTTAGGTCAAATCAAAGGAGGATTTTGGTATCTCAGTATGAGGGTTTTATGGCTAAACCAAAAGAAAGTATAATTGATGTTTCTGAAAGATTCAATAAGCTGATAAATGACTTGCATCTTCATGATAAATACTATGAAGCTGGGAGGTTAACTTGAAATTTTTGCTCACCATTCCAGACCATCTAGAACAGAAAATCTCAGCCATTAGAGAAGGGAGAGACTTGAGCAGAATGACACTGGAAGTTTTATATGGTATTTTAAAAACCTATGAACTGGAAATGATCCAAAGAAAATCTTTAAGAGCTGGTAAAGGGCACATTTTTGATGGATCAGGTGCTCTAATTGTTAATGACAGCCAGTCATCTGATGATGAACCAGAAATTCAGACTCCAGTTGTTTCAATTAATGAGCAAAAGAACAAGGAACCACAGAAGCAAGTTATTCTTGAACTTGAAGAGGATGAATACTATACCTTGGATAAATTGGATGAGTTAGATCAGTCCATGGTTTACTTAGCAAGAAAATTCTCTAACATTAGAGTAAAGAAGCCAAAGTTCTTCAAAAATAAGGGACAAACATCCAACAAGGACAAACAATTTAAGATCTGAAAATTAATCTACAATGGGAGACAAAGAAGAAGAACCACATAATCCAAAACCACCAACCCCAACCACATCACAGATAAGCAGCAACATGAGTTGGTATGAAGCAATCAAGGTGCCAATCCTGAAGATACATGAATATCCAATCTGGAAAGTCAGGATGGCCAGGTATTTGGAAGCCACATATCCTGAATATCTAAACAAGATTTATGATGGTCCTCATAAACCAATGATGGTAGTTGTTTCTGTTGCAGGAGAACCAGAGAAGATGATAGACAAAGACAGGAAGGACTATACTCCTGAAGATCTCTCATCTATTATGAAGGATGCTAAGGTCAGACACATCCTGCACAGTATTCTTGATAGTGTTATGTCCGATGGAGTCATTGGATGTTAGACAACAAAAGAGATATGGGATGCTTTAGAGGTAAAATGTCAAGGTACAATTGTTATCAAGAAGAACTGGAGGACAGTACTTACTCAGGAATATGAGCACTTTGACTCAAGAGATAATGAGTCCTTAACTGAGATCTATGACAGATTTCAGAAGTTGCTGAATGACTTATCCCTTGTCAACAAAGAATATAATTTGGAGGACTCAAACTTGAAGTTCCTACTTGCTCTCCCTGAAAAGTGGGACTTTAAAGTCACATCAATAAGGGATAACTGTCAACTTGATAACACACCTCTAAATGAGATCCAAAGAGTTCGGAAAACTCATGAACTAGAGATGGAACAAAGAAGCAAGAGGAAATGATCTAAATCTAGACCAGTTGCGCTCAATGTTGAAGAGAAGCCAAAGGAGAAAGCTAGGAGGAAAAGCTACTCCAAAAGGAAAGCCATGATTGCAAAGTCAGATACTGAATCATCAAATTCTAATGATGACTCAAATACTGATAATGAATCAGATACTGACAGTGATCATAACAACAAAGAAGACATGGATCAAATGGTTATCCTATTGGTTAAAAGCTTCAAGAAGATGGTCTACAAGAACTTTAAGAAAGGGAGAAGATTTTCCAGAAAAGGTTCCAGTTCCTTAAACTCTGATAAGAGGAACAACAGAAGAAATACTGAATGAAAGGAATCAAGATCTGGAAAAACTGACAAGTCAAAAGAGAGATGTTTCAACTGTGATGGAATTGGACACTTTGCAGCTGACTGCAGAAAACCCAGAGTTGAGAAGAAACAAGCTTGTTAGGTCACACACACACTGTAGAGGGGGTGAATACAGTGTATAGTACACTCAAATCGAACTTTAAGAACTTAAGTAACAGAAAACAAACTTTATTGAAACAATAAACTCTGTTACAGTATGGAACTGTTACCTCTCAGTGATGAACAAATATCACGAGAGCTGCTAGGGTTACAATGAATAATCTTCTCTAATGATGATAACACTTATAGTGTAAACCCTATATCTGTGTTTATATACTACACAGTTATAAGATAATCGCTAATTGATATGGAATATAATTCTTCTTCCTAAAATATATCAATCAGATATCTTTTCTTCCAAGTATTCCATTCTTTACAGAATTCCTTCTTCATGCATATCTCTTCTTATGTTTATCTTGATCTTCTTTCCTTTAATCAGCTACTGTCCTTATCTGATTGTCCTTCAGCACTTAAGTTCTGATATCTATCTTCTGACGATTATCTCCTGATAACATATGTACTGATATCAAATATATCTAACAATCTCCCCCAACTTGTAAATTAACATAATATACAAGTTTAACAGATATTTGATGATGTCAAAAACATTAAGTACAAATGCATGAGAATTAGACTAGATAACTACAACTTACAGTCCTTAAAGCTTTTACCAATTTCAACTTCTGATAACAACTTCAGTCTGTATAAATATCAGAATTTAAGCAGTTGTAGATCTTCGACTTGGCTTCATCATTTTCTGATCTCTCTGATGTCAGGAGTTGTTCTGAGATAGTTCTTCAACAAACATTTCTCAGCATATCTGAGTTCATCAATCATTCTCCTTTTGACATCTTTAAGCTCTGCAGTATCTTCACCAGTTTGAAAGATTGCAGCTCTGAGATCATTGATCTTTGCTTTTCTCAACTCCTGATCTAGTCTTATAACATAAGCTTTTTCAGACTCTAGATTGAATTCAAGTCCCTTAATACCAAGATATGTTCTGATCTGTGCAGTATTAGGCTTCATATCAACAATATCACCATTGTGATCTCTGTACTTTGGAACATATATGATGTCAGACTTAACAAAATAAAGCCTTTTCTGTCTCTGAATCTGTTCTTTTAAGTAGTTTGCAGCAGTCTCTGTTATTCTGTCATTCACTTGAAGTAAGAAAAGTACATGCTCCAATTCTTCAAAATACTTCAATGGAATGGCATTTTATCTTATATGAGAAACCCTACCATCTGTCATGAAATACAACATGATGTATTCTTTCAAGTAGGTATGGTAAACCATCTGTACAAATTCCAGTTGATTCAATCTCTCAGGAGTTGCTCCAATACCTGGTTCACTCAAGGAAGTTGGATCATTGGTAGTGTTGTGTATTCTTCTTTCATCAGCACTTCCCAATCCAGTTTTATCTCTAGCTTCCTTTCCAGTAACTACTCTTGCTTCAAAACCACTTGCAGTAGTCTTCAAAGATTGAGTCTGTTTTGCTTTAGTGAATCCTGGTAGGAGTGTCTTTGATCTATTTTCTGATATCAAGTTAACTTGAGCTCTGTCAGAGGTTACTTGTTTCTTCTGAATATCAGAACTTACAATTTCTTGACTCTGAACAACTTGAGCCATGTCAGAGGTTGTTTTAAGAACTTTTCTTGAAGTCAGAGCAAGATCATCTTTTTCATCAGTAATTTCTTCTTCCTCAGGAGGTACATAAACCTTGATAGGTTCACCAACCTTTTCTTTACCCTTGGATCTTGGATCTATCTGTGGTTGTGATCTAGCCAACATTGCTTCAGTATGTGTCCTTTCTTTGATCACAATGCCTTTAAGTTTTGGAAGTGACTTTTTATCAGAAGCTTCAGATTTAGATGTGACTTTCTCTAATTTAAGTCTGGCTTCTTCTTCCTTTAAAATTTCCAAGTCCATTCCTGGATTTTCTTGAAGAAATAACTGTCTTAACATATCCTCATCAAGATCTAGAAGTTCATCAGAACTTATCCTTTTACCAGCAGCAGAACTTATTCTTTTCCCAGTATCAGAACTTGTCATGTGACTAGCTTGTCTTGATGTAAACCTTCTACCTTGACTATGACCGCTACCCATTCCAGAGTATCCTTGATCATCATTTCCATCATCCTTTCCTTGCAGTGTCTTGTTAGTGTTGCATTTGGACTTAATTACCTTCTCCCCCTTTTTGGCATCAGCAGGTAGTAAAAGAGAGATAAGTAATTCCACTGAGGATTGGATTTCAGTAAGTTGCGATTGCTGAGAAGCTTGATTTGTCAGAATGTCATCAATCTGAGCTTGTTGTTTCTCTTGAGTTTTCTCAATATAAGCAATCCTGTCAATGGTAGGTTGAAAGAACTTTTTCTTATCAATTTTCCAAACTTGTTCTTATTTGATAAAGTTCTCCTGAATCTTGTGTAGCTCTGCATGAGTAGTGGAATGAAGACCTTGTAGATGTTTAATACTCAATGCAGTGACTCTAAGCTGGGTTTTTAAATCATCAGAATTTAACATTTCATCAGCTTTAGTCAAGTGCTCAGCAAGATGTATTGCAGTTGGAACACATGAAACTGAGTTCCATTCCTTAGTCCACTCCTGACCTGCAGGAGTTTCACTCCAAGGTACTGGTGCAGCCCCGGTAACAAACTTCTCTACCAGTTCAGACTTAGGAAGAGTCTGTTGAGGAGTATGTCCTGAAGGACCTGCTTCATCAGCATCTACAGTTGGAGCAGCATCACCAGTATCTCCAGCATTTGCAGCATCAGTGTAATAACCCCAAAATTTTCAACTTTTTGTAACCCTTGTGAATAGTGTTTTAGCTGAATGAGAAAACTTTTCACGCCACACTATGTAGGGGTTCTGTTATGGATATTCTGGGATATTATTAGTACTCTATGAAGTATATAAGTGTATGTAAAGATCGTCAGAATCCAATTCCGAACACTTTGGTTTTTCCCGGAAATCCACAAGATACGGAGATAATTGAGTATAAGGTAACATGATAAAAAGGATTTAAATTAAAGGATTATAATAGAGGATCATAAAAAGGAATATAATGTATTGAGAAAGGTTAAGGGAACCTAAGTAATAAGATCCCGGGTATGATCCTTCAAACGATAAACGAGAACGAAAGTTAAGCGAACCGTATAACAGATCAGCGGTCATTAGGCAAATGATTAGGAAGTTAATCAAAGGGATTAGTGGGAATGATGTCATCCAACCAATAGAAAGAGGACAAGGAAGGGAGGATGACATCATGAGGATGACATAGGCATGACATGGGAAGGAAGGAGGTGTGGTGGCTTTGTAACCACACAAATTCAAGGGCAAAAAGGTAATTGACTAAAGCAAGCACAAAAACCAAGCAACCAAGCCAAGCAAAAATCATTTTCATCAAAAATCAAAAAGCAACCAAGGCTTTGTTCTTGAAGCTCTCGGCTTTTTACTATTCATAAGGCAAGAACAATTCAAAACTCAAGATCCAAGCTTCCTAAATTGGTAAGATAATTCCCTAATCATCTTCATGCTTAGTTAGGACTAGATCATGAGTTCAAGCCATTAATTCCTTCTCAATCTTCTTCATTTAATCAAAGAAGAAGACTATGAATAGTGTTTTCAAGTTTTTTAACTTGAAGTTTTCTTGTTTTTCTTGAAGATCCAAGCTTTCCTAAGACTTCTCAAAGCTTCTTAAGGCTTCCTAGCTCATCCCACCACTTCAAGGAAGGTATACCATCTCCAAACCCTAGATCCCTATGTATTATAAGATGATTTTGATTAGTAGGATGATATTGTAGCTTGTTGTTGTGATTTAGAGTTTGGGATTTGGAATGATAGTAAAATGGAATGGTAAATGTTGTGGTTTTGATTAAAAGAACTTAAGTATGGTTAAATTAAGCTTAGGCATAAGTATAAATGATTAAATTGAATTGGTTGGGGTTGTTATGATGTGATAAGGATGGATGTTGGTTGTATGTTGGATTTGAGGTTGGTTTGTGGTTGGTTTTGTATGGTTTAAAATTTGGAAATCGCGTAAACATAGCCGTCGTAACGTCCGATTTTCTTTGGACTGTTTTTGTGCATAGCATTAGGACCCGAGAACCCCCTGCTAGATTATGACCACTGCTACGTTTAGATAGCTCATGTTACGAGCTTCGTTTTGATATGTAGTTCGTTCGATTCCGATGCACGGTTTAGGAGAAACGACCGTTTCAAGTAACGGCGTTTCGCGAACGAAACTTTTTCCCTCGCCTTACTTTGAAACATAGGTTAAAGACCAAAAAGGGTTAATAAATGTATGAAACATTTATGGTAAGTGTGTTAGGCAGTTGGTAAGACATTCGCGAAGGAATCGCTTTAAAACTCGTAAAGGTTAAATTATTAAAAATGGTGGAGCCGAGGGTACCCGAGTGACTTAAGCGAATCGGTGAGCGCAAAACAAGCGTTAGAGTCTAAGTTAGTTAAAGTATAGATTTACAAGTGATTTTGGTTTAATTCCAACTTACTTGTTGTTTATAGGTTACCAGACTCGTCCCGAGCCTTTCTCACCCCCAAGTCGCTCAGGCAAGTATTCTATCCGTTATACTGTTGTTGTGATGTATACATTTGTATATGCATGATCTTGCGATAAATGCATATTGGTTATTTAGCAAATTCTTGCGATATATTGTAGCATGTGATATGGTATATATGCATGCCTGTTTCATATTCTTGAAATATATATCTGTTGGTTCAGTTGATAATACCTATGCTAGAGAATAGCGGTAACTTGCATATACCCTTAGTATAGGGACCCAAAGGTGAAAATATTTTCTAAAACCGGGAGTCGAGGATCCCGAGTAGATTTTGTATATATGGATATGGATATATATATATATATTTATATATATATATATGGTTATAGTTTTCCAAACTATTAATCGAATAAGGTTTATTCGATAACTTTAACTTTATTTTATTATTGAATATTATTCTGAATATTCATTCGAGGGCTTATGACTCTTTTATATTATTATTGGATATTACTTGGATATTCATTTGAGGATGTATGACTCCTTTATTTTATGAATATTATTTATAATATTCATTCGAGGTATTATGACTCCGCTTATTACTGCAATATATTCTTTATTTTATTAAAGAATAAGGTGTCAATAATCAAACTTATTTTCGATTATTCCAATAAAGATAATACTTTCATATAAGTATATCTTTGATTATTTAATACTCGTTTCAAGTATAAGTTTTAATACTTCTACTTCAATTATTTTTATAAAGATAATTCTTTGTGGGAATATTATTTAAATAATAATATTCAGTCATTTTCTAAATATTCTGGGGACTGATTTACTTCATTAAATCAGTTTTACTCCAAACACTCTTTAAAGTGTTTTCGAGTCTTCAAATGATTTTTAAAAGTTAGAGCGGATCCCAAAACTCATTTTTATATTTAAGATCTTCCTTTTTAAGGGGATTTAAATACTCGCTCAAAACCTGGAGAATCCGGCTCTGTGGTGTATTTTATATTCGCAACAAGGTTGCTGTCTTGGTAAAAGAGTTTTTGATTACTTACCCAATATTCGGGAAGTAAAATTCTTGGAACAAGTTAATCCATTAACAGGCATCGCCTGGGAAATATCGGTGAGTTTTCCTTTCCAACTAGATACGACTTCTTGGTGAAGCCGTATCAACAAGTTTCTACTTGGGGAAAGGGGGAACGAGCTTTACGTTTCAGAGTCATGGATTTCATCTGAACTAGGAGTGGCGTAAGTGGTCGAGTAGCGCCGGCCCAGCCTTATCATATTGGCCCAAATGGCCTGGAAGTTCCGCTAAGGCGGTCCATTCCTTAGGAGTTCAGTGTTCGGTTGACAAGTAAATCCGACAGGTTCTCCTCTACATGTAGAAAATGGTGGGGTTGTACTACTACGACTGATCATCGTAAGTGGTCTTCCTGGCGCGGTAAACTCCCGTAATGAGTTCATCATCCATTTGGATAATTCTACAACACTACCCGTAGCATTTCGATTGAAAGGCTACTAATGGGTGGTTGCCGAAGCATTGACAGGGTCAAACATTTTTACTGGTGTATCCATTGAATGAAGTATCTCGTAACTTCATCTCTTTTCAAAATATTTCAAAGATCAAATATTTTCAAGTTTTATTTGTGGTCTCATCTATGGGATGACCTCGTGAATCTTATTATACTTTGAACAGTAGTAGTTCAAGTAGATTTCTAAAAAAAATGGTATAAGTATAGTGAAGTAATTGGTAACTTCATCTTCTTTTAAAACTTATATCTAGTAAGTAATTACCTTACTCATGATAAAGAATTCTAGTAAGTATCCATTTAGATACTTGTATTATTGTTATCACTACATATTATCTTGCGAGCTGTAAGGCTCACTCTTGCTTTATTTCTTCATCACACAACAACAGTTAGGAGAGATGGCCAGACTCCAGCAGACCCAGCGCAAGCGCGTGGGAAGCGTCCCGCGTCTTCCCGATGATGTTGTGGCTGCTATAGCTGCAGAGGTAGATCTATTGGTAGATCAGGCATTCTATTTTTGAGAATCAATTATGTATAATTATAACTTGTGGCAGATAATGGCAATTAACTGTAAATTTATCAAGTAATCATTTTGGGTTGTAATAACTTTTAAATGGTGGATTCAAAGACTTGTACTTATTTCAATTTCATCTCTGAGACTATAACGAGTTGTGGTGTGTGTTAGTGTGGGGTCACAGCATGAGGTTATTTATTATTAATTAAGTGAAGTGATATTGTGGAAAGAAAGACCGTGACAACCCGGATCCCCGACCCCGGATCTGGGGGTGTTACAGAAATGGTATCAGAGCTAAGCGTTATAAACCTCAGAGATGATGCGTCGATATAATAACAAACTCACAAAGATAATAAGAACTCTTGCCAAGTTCATGGTCAGACTACTTAAAGTAGTGCTGACAGTTAAAACCCTTACGGGAACCCTTATAAGTATCATGATAGTAACTTAGCTCGTTTAATGTGTAGGCGCCTGAGATAGAGGACCCTGAGATGTTCGAGCGTGAGCATGATGAGGCATTGCTAGATGTTGAGGATCAGGAGGAGCCTGAGATGGAGGAGGATGAGGAGGACCCCTCAGAGGAGCCTGAGACGGAGGTCATTGCTATTTCAGATGAGGAGGACCCCTCAGAGGAGTCAGAGACAGAGGTTATTGCTATTCCAGATGAGGAGGACCCGGATGAGGTCCCAGTAGCTGAGGAGCGTGTTGGATCTGTGGTAGTGTATGCTGGTATCCCTTTACCCACACTTCCGGTGGTCAGAGCCCCTACCCCTCCACCACTATCTTGGATTCCTGATGATGACAGCTCAGAGACCCATACTTCCGAGCCTAGGCAGACCGAGGAGGCACCCTCAGCGGCTCCGGATTCACCACCTCTTGACCCTGCCCACAGGCAGTCTTCGTTAGCTCATGGATATGTTCAGGATGTATTGAGGACCCGAGTGGCTGTTGCCGAGGGCCGACTAGATGAGGCCAGGAGGGAGTTGGATGCAGAGAGGGCGGGTAGGCGTACCCGAGCTTATGAGACTAGGGCTTCTATACCCCGATCCTTGAGGAGGGAGCTTACGGGGATAGAGCTCACATCCCGAGCGAGGCTCAGATCGCTCCAGGGGGACAGGCATGGTAGGATCTCCAGGCGGCAGGCCGACTATATCTTCCATCGTGCGATGGAAAGGGTTTGGGAGCTGACCCGCTCTGGTGTGTGATTCAGGATTGATGATGGAATAGTCTAGTTGTCTAGTTAGCCGAGGCCTTAGTAAGAGCCAATTTTCCGGGATAGTTGACTTGTATATAGCATCCCTTTTTCTGACTAGACAGATAGACTCTTGTGTATCACTTTTGGGACAGATGACTTTAGCACTGTTGTACTTTTGACCAGATCAAACTATGTATTCTCGCATTATGTATATATTTGTTTCCTTTCGGTTCAGTTCCATAGTGACGGGATCACTGTTTTTATCATTATTATTACTGCACTTCGTATTAGAACTTTCTTAAAATAATAGAATTGCGATATACGTTCTCCCCATTATAAGAGCTGTGCAAGGCACAATGTTGTATATGATTGTGACCTAACGTTGAATTTTCCCAATAATTGTTTTTATTATTATCAGAATCATGCCGCCAAGAAAGATTGGAACTAGGGCGAACCCTGGATCTGAGGACCAGGGAAGCCATAATCAGGACAATAGAAACCAAGAACACAGTGAAGAGGAAGATGAGGATTATGTGGAACAGGATGACTCCCTGTATGAAGAGGAAGAGGAAACATATGATGTTGAGGGATTTGAGATAGAGGCTGAAGAAGGAGAAACCGAGGTTGAGCAACCAGTACCAAACCCAGGCATGGATCCCATGAGCCAGTTCATGCAACTCCTAAGGCAGAATTTGGAACGTCAACCCAACCCACCCCCTCAAGGAAGTAACAATGCAGTGGCAAACTCTTTCAGGGCTTTTAAGTCCCTTAAGCCCCCTGAGTTCCACGGATCAGCCGACCCAGTTGAGGCAAGGGCATGGTTAAAGGAAATGGAGAAATCTTTTGAGATTTTGAGTACCGAGGAGGCACAGAAGACTGTATTTGCTACCTACCTTCTGAAAGGAGAAGCTAAATACTGGTGGGAGGCCAAGAAAAACATGGAGACATATGCTATTATAACCTGGGAGAGATTTAGTCAGTTGTTTCTGGGAAAGTATTTCCCGAGGTTTATGGAAAACCAGATGGAGCTCAAGTTCTTGGAGCTAAAGCATAATAACTTGTCTGTAGCAGAGTACGAAGCGAAATTTACTGAGTTATCAAGGTTTGTGCCGGAGTTTGTGAGCACCGAGGAAAAGAAAGCTAGGAGGTTTCAGCAGGGACTAAAACCATGGATTCAGAATAGGGTGGCAATCCTCGAGCTTACGGACTATGCCACTCTGGTGCAAAAGGCAACGATTGTAGAAGCCGGAAGTGAACAGATGCAGAAGGAAAGAGAGAAGAAGGGAATAAAGAGGAAAAGTATGAGCATGGGTGGGGGTTCAGCAGGAAGGAGCTTCCCAACTAGATTTAATCGAGGAGCAGTGTCCCTACCGGGAAAGAACACTGGGTTTAAGCGGCCAATGAGCATGAATGTGAGCCAGAGCGGCCAGAAGTCAAGAATGTCTTATTCCAACCAGTCTCGACCCCCATTGCCAACCTGTAACACTTGTGGAAGAATGCATTCTGGGGAATGTAAGGGAAAGCCAGTAACCTGCTTTAAGTGTGGGCAAGTGGGCCACTATTCTCACAAATGCCCTTCGTCAGCCCCTGCCGTCGTTCCAACCACCAATTGTCATCGGTGTGGACGCCCGGGTCATTGGAAGAAGGAATGCCCAATGAACAAACCAGCAGCTTCGGGAGCAAGCAGGGCTGCTTCTAATAAGCCACCTACTGCGAGGACTTTCAACATGACAGTCCAGGATGCTATGAAAGATTCAGATGTGATAGCAGGTACCCTTTCTCTAAATTCAGTCAGTGCAAATGTTTTATTTGATTCGGGAGCAACTAAATCTTTTATATCAAAGGACTTTGCGCGTAAGTTAAGACTTAAGGCTAAACCCTTGATAGAACCCTTACAAGTAGAAATAGCCAATCATGAAATTATTCCTGTTAACCAGATTCACCCCGCCTGTGAGATAGGCATAGGGGAGCAATCTTTCGGTGTTGATCTGATTCCTTTTAAATTAGGGGAGTTTGATGTAATTTTGGGAATGGACTGGCTATCTAGCAACGATGCTCAGATAGACTGTAAAGGGAAGAAAGTTAAGTTAAATGTCCCAGGGAAGAAAGAAGTTATATTTAGAGGAAAAAGGCAGACGCAGAAATTTTTGACTATGGCCCAGGCCAAAAGGATGCTACGAAAAGGAAGTGAGGCTTACCTAGCCTATGTGGTGGACACGCAGAAGGAGGTGCCCAACTTACAAGATATTCCAGTAGTCAACGAATTTGAAGATGTATTCCCACAAGACCTTCCGGGATTACCACCCGATAGAGTGATTGAATTTGCTATTGAGTTGGCCCCAGGGACGGCGCCAGTTTCAAAAGCACCTTACCGGTTAGCCCCGTTAGAAATGAAGGAATTAGCTATCCAATTGCAGGAACTCTTGGATAAGGGTATGATAAGACGCAGTGTGTCTCCGTGGGGAGCACCAGTTTTATTTGTTAAGAAGAAAGATGGGAGCATGAGGCTGTGCATAGACTATCGAGAGTTGAACAAGCTAACCATAAAGAACAGGTACCCATTGCCTAGAATAGACGATCTGTTCGACCAGCTAAAGGATGCTGTTTATTTTTCCAAGATCGACCTGAGAACTGGATACCACCAACTAAAGATTAAACCCGAAGATATTTCCAAGACAGCGTTCCGTACCAGGTATGGGCATTATGAGTTCTTGGTAATGTCCTTTGGATTAACCAACGCCCCAGCGGCTTTCATGGATTTAATGAATAGAGTATTTAAGAAGTACTTGGACAAGTGTGTGATAGTTTTTATCGATGATATTTTGATCTACTCAAGGACTGAGGCAGAACATGCAGAGCATTTGAGGATAGCTCTAGGAATACTCAGAGAGGAACAGTTATATGCCAAATTCTCGAAGTGTGAATTCTGGCGGAATGAAGTACAGTTTTTAGGACATGTGATCAATAAAGAAGGAGTATTGGTCGACCCCTCCAAGATAGAGGCGGTCTCAAATTGGGAAAGGCCAACCACACCCACAGAGGTAAGGAGTTTCATAGGATTGGCCGGCTACTATCGTAGATTTGTACAGGACTTTGCGAAGATCGCAGCCCCTTTGACACGACTTACTCGTAAGACAGAGAAGTTTGAATGGACGGAGAAATGCGAGAACAGTTTTCAGGAATTAAAGAAAAGGTTGATAACGGCTCCGGTATTGGCATTGCCGGACGGAAAAGGAGATTTTGTGATATATAGTGACGCGTCGCACAAAGGATTAGGATGTGTGCTTATGCAGCACGGTAAAGTTATTGCGTATGCGTCGAGACAATTGAAGGAATACGAGGTTAGATATCCTACTCATGACCTTGAGCTCGCGACAATAGTATTTGCTTTAAAAATTTGGAGGCACTACTTGTATGGAGAGAAGTGCGAGATTTTCACAGACCATAAGAGCCTCAATTACATATTTACGCAGAAAGAGCTCAACATGCGCCAGAGGAGATGGTTAGAACTAATCAAGGACTATGATTGTGAGATTCTCTATCATCCAGGGAAAGCCAATGTGGTGGCTGATGCCCTTAGTAGAAAGGAAAGACTCAGAATGATAACGACTTCGGAAGAATTGATAAGGGATTTTGAGAAAATGGAAATAGAAGTAAAAGTAACCGGAACCGGAACTGAAAAGCTTTTTGAGATCTCAATGCAGCCAGAGTTATTGGAAAAGATCAGATTGTGCCAGGAGAAGATAATGAATGAAGGCAGAAAGTCAATGACTGGAGATGAGATCCATACTGAGAAAGATGATAAAGGGATAATGAGGTACTCCTACCGAATTTGGGTTCCGAATGTTCAAGAACTTAAAAATGAGATTTTGGATGAAAGCCATAGTTCAAGGTATTCCATTCACCCGGGAAGTACCAAGATGTATAGGGATTTGAAGGAATATTACTGGTGGCCCAACATGAAGAGGGACGTAGCAGAATGGGTAAACAAGTGTTTGACTTGCCAAAGAGTAAAGGCAGAGCACCAGAGACCCAGTGGACTTTTGCGACCCCTGGAGATTCCCGAATGGAAATGGGAACAGATAGCGATGGATTTTGTTGTAGGCTTGCCAAGGACGAAAGCCAATCACGACGCCATTTGGGTAATTATAGACCGACTGACAAAGTCAGCTCATTTCATTCCTATCAATGAGAGATACACAGTCGATAGACTGGTGGACATTTACCTTAAGGAAATAGTGACGCGACATGGAGTCCCAGCGTCCATTGTCTCAGACCGAGACCCCAGGTTCAACTCCAGATTTTGGAGGAGCTTTCAGGAATGTGCGGGGACCAAGTTAAATATGAGTACCGCGTACCATCCCCAAACGGATGGACAGAGTGAAAGGACCATCCAGACATTAGAGGATATGTTGAGAGTCTGTGCAATAGACCTTAAAGGAAGTTGGGATGATCACTTGCCGTTGATCGAGTTTTCTTATAATAATAGCTTTCATGCTAGCATCGGAATGCCGCCTTATGAGGCCCTGTACGGAAGAAGGTGTCGATCTCCCTTATACTGGGATGAAGTAGGGGAGCGGAAGATGCTCGGACCCGAAGTGGTCCAAAGGACCAAAGATATAGTGGATCTTATCAGAGGGCGACTTGTAGCAGCCCAAGACAGACAAAAGAAATATGCAGACCTAGCCCGAAAGGACAAGGAATATGAAGTAGGGGACTTAGTACTGTTGAAAGTATCCCCTTGGAAGGGATTAATGAGGTTCGGAAAGAAAGGAAAACTAAGCCCAAGATACATTGGACCTTTTGAGATATTAAGGCGGATTGGAAAGTTAGCTTACGAGCTAGCCCTACCCCCTAATTTGCAACAAGTTCATAATGTGTTCCATGTGTCAATGCTAAGGAGGTATCATCGGGATGCCAGGCACATAGTGGAGTACGAGCAGGTGGATATGCAGCCAGATCTAACTTACGTGGAGAAGCCAGTAAGGATTATGGATAAGAAGGAGCAGGTGCTTCGGAACAAAGTGATCAAGCTAGTCAGAGTACTATGGCAGAATCATAATGTGGAAGAATCAACTTGGGAACTAGAGAGCACAATGCTAGAAAAGTACCCCCATTTGTTTTCTGTTTGATTCCGGGACGAAATCCTTTTAAGGAGGGGAGACTGTAATAACCCCAAAATTTTCAACTTTTTGTAACCCTTGTGAATAGTGTTTTAGCTGAATGAGAAAACTTTTCACGCCACACTATGTAGGGGTTCTGTTATGGATATTCTGGGATATTATTAGTACTCTATGAAGTATATAAGTGTATGTAAAGATCGTCATAATCCAATTCCGAACACTTTGGTTTTTCCCGGAAATCCACAAGATACGGAGAGAATTGAGTATAAGGTAACAGGATAAAAAGGATTTAAATTAAAGGATTATAATAGAGGATCATAAAAAGGAATATAATGTATTGAGAAAGGTTAAGGGAACCTAAGTAATAAGATCCCGGGTATGATCCTTCAAACGATAAACGAAAACGAAAGTTAAGCGAACCGTATAACAGATCAGCGGTCATTAGGCAAACGATTAGGAAGTTAATCAAAGGGATTAGTGGGAATGATGTCATCCAACCAATAGAAAGAGGACAAGGAAGGGAGGATGACATCATGAGGATGACATAGGCATGACATGGGAAGGAAGGAGGTGTGGTGGCTTTGTAACCACACAAATTCAAGGGCAAAAAGGTAATTGACTAAAGCAAGCACAAAAACCAAGCAACCAAGCCAAGAAAAAATCATTTTCATCAAAAATCAAAAAGCAACCAAGGCTTTGTTCTTGAAGCTCTCGGCTTTTTACTATTCATAAGGCAAGAACAATTCAAAACTCAAGATCCAAGCTTCCTAAATTGGTAAGATAATTCCCTAATCATCTTCATGCTTAGTTAGGACTATATCATGAGTTTAAGCCATTAATTCCTTCTCAATCTTCTTCATTTAATCAAAGAAGAAGACTATGAATAGTGTTTTCAAGTTTTTTAACTTGAAGTTTTCTTGTTTTTCTTGAAGATCCAAGCTTTCCTAAGACTTCTCAAAGCTTCTTAAGGCTTCCTAGCTCATCCCACCACTTCAAGGAAGGTATACCATCTCCAAACCCTAGATCCCTATGTATTATAAGATGATTTTGATTAGTAGGATGATATTGTAGCTTGTTGTTGTGATTTAGAGTTTGGGATTTGGAATGGTAGTAAAATGGAATGGTAAATGTTGTGGTTTTGATTAAAAGAACTTAAGTATGGTTAAATTAAGCTTAGGCATAAGTATAAATGATTAAATTGAATTGGTTGGGGTTGTTATGATGTGATAAGGATGGATGTTGGTTGTATGTTGGATTTGAGGTTGGTTTGTGGTTGGTTTTGTATGGTTTAAAATTTGGAAATCGCGTAAACATAGCCGTCGTAACGTCCGATTTTCTTTGGACTGTTTTTGTGCATAGCATTAGGACCCGAGAACCCCCTGCTAGATTATGACCACTACCATGTTTAGATAGCTCATGTTACGAGCTTCGTTTTGATATGTAGTTCGTTTGATTCCGATGCACGGTTTAGGAGAAACGACCGTTTCAAGTAACGGCGTTTCGCGAACGAAACTTTTTCCCTCGCCTTACTTTGAAACATAGGTTAAAGACCAAAAAGGGTTAATAAATGTATGAAACATTTATGGTAAGTGTGTTAGGCAGTTGGTAAGACATTCGCGAAGGAATCGCTTTAAAACTCGTAAAGGTTAAATTATTAAAAATGGTGGAGCCGAGGGTACCCGAGTGACTTAAGCGAATCGGTGAGCGCAAAACAAGCGTTAGAGTCTAAGTTAGTTAAAGTATAGATTTACAAGTGATTTTGGTTTAATTCCAACTTACTTGTTGTTTATAGGTTACCAGACTCGTCCCGAGCCTTTCTCACCCCCAAGTCGCTCAGGCAAGTATTCTATCCGTTATACTGTTGTTGTGATGTATACATTTGTATATGCATGATCTTGCGATAAATGCATATTGGTTATTTAGCAAATTCTTGCGATATATTGTAGCATGTGATATGGTATATATGCATGCCTGTTTCATATTCTTGAAATATATATCTGTTGGTTCAGTTGATAATACATATGCTAGAGAATAGCGGTAACTTGCATATACCCTTAGTATAGGGACCCAAAGGTGAAAATATTTTCTAAAACCGGGAGTCGAGGATCCCGAGTAGATTTTGTATATATGGATATGGATATATATATATATATATATTTATATATATATATATGGTTATAGTTTTCCAAACTATTAATCGAATAAGGTTTATTCGATAACTTTAACTTTATTTTATTATTGAATATTATTCTGAATATTCATTCGAGGGCTTATGACTCTTTTATATTATTATTGGATATTACTTGGATATTCATTTGAGGATGTATGACTCCTTTATTTTATGAATATTATTTATAATATTCATTCGAGGTATTATGACTCCGCTTATTACTGCAATATATTCTTTATTTTATTAAAGAATAAGGTGTCAATAATCAAACTTATTTTCGATTATTCCAATAAAGATAATACTTTCATATAAGTATATCTTTGATTATTTAATACTCGTTTCAAGTATAAGTTTTAATACTTCTACTTCAATTATTTTTATAAAGATAATTCTTTGTGGGAATATTATTTAATTAATAATATTCAGTCATTTTCTAAATATTCTGGGGACTGATTTACTTCATTAAATCAGTTTTACTCCAAACACTCTTTAAAGTGTTTTCGAGTCTTCAAATGATTTTTAAAAGTTAGAGCGGATCCCAAAACTCATTTTTATATTTAAGATCTTCCTTTTTAAGGGGATTTAAATACTCGCTCAAAACCTGGGGAATCCGGCTCTGTGGTGTATTTTATATTCGCAACAAGGTTGCTGTCTTGGTAAAAGAGTTTTTGATTACTTACCCAATATTCGGGAAGTAAAATTCTTGGAACAAGTTAATCCATTAACAGGCATCGCCTGGGAAATATCGGTGAGTTTTCCTTTCCAACTAGATACGACTTCTTGGTGAAGCCGTATCAACAAGTTTCTACTTGGGGAAAGGGGGAACGAGCTTTACGTTTCAGAGTCATGGATTTCATCTGAACTAGGAGTGGCGTAAGTGGTCGAGTAGCGCCGGCCCAGCCTTATCATATTGGCCCAAATGGCCTGGAAGTTCCGCTAAGGCGGTCCATTCCTTAGGAGTTCAGTGTTCGGTTGACAAGTAAATCCGACAGGTTCTCCTCTACATGTAGAAAATGGTGGGGTTGTACTACTACGACTGATCATCGTAAGTGGTCTTCCTGGCGCGGTAAACTCCCGTAATGAGTTCATCATCCATTTGGATAATTCTGCAACACTACCCGTAGCATTTCGATTGAAAGGCTACTAATGGGTGGTTGCCGAAGCATTGACAGGGTCAAACATTTTTACTGGTGTATCCATTGAATGAAGTATCTCGTAACTTCATCTCTTTTCAAAATATTTCAAAGATCAAATATTTTCAAGTTTTATTTGTGGTCTCATCTATGGGATGACCTCGTGAATCTTATTATACTTTGAACAGTAGTAGTTCAAGTAGATTTCTAAAAAAAATGGTATAAGTATAGTGAAGTAATTGGTAACTTCATCTTCTTTTAAAACTTATATCCAGTAAGTAATTACCTTACTCATGATAAAGAATTCTAGTAAGTATCCATTTAGATACTTGTATTATTGTTATCACTACATATTATCTTGCGAGCTGTAAGGCTCACTCTTGCTTTATTTCTTCATCACACAACAACAGTTAGGAGAGATGGCCAGACTCCAGCAGACCCAGCGCAAGCGCATGGGAAGCGTCCCGCGTCTTCCCGATGATGTTGTGGCTGCTATAGCTGCAGAGGTAGATCTATTGGTAGATCAGGCATTCTATTTTTGAGAATCAATTATGTATAATTATAACTTGTGGCAGATAATGGCAATTAACTGTAAATTTATCAAGTAATCATTTTGGGTTGTAATAACTTTTAAATGGTGGATTCAAAGACTTGTACTTATTTCAATTTCATCTCTGAGACTATAACGAGTTGTGGTGTATGTTAGTGTGGGGTCACAACATGAGGTTATTTATTATTAATTAAGTGAAGTGATATTGTGGAAAGAAAGACCGTGACAACCCGGATCCCCGACCCCGGATCTGGGGGTGTTACAATCAGAACTTAAAGAATCAGTATCTTCTGATAAGACAACAGTATGAGTAGCAATGGAGGCTTCAGCATCCTCTAATTGCGGATCTGATACTAAGTTCTGATCAACAGCCATATCCTGATGCTCACCTAAAGTCTGATCATCAGCATCTTGATGCAGAGAAGGTGTTGTTGATAACTCTGGAGTTTGAACAGCATCAGTAACAGGTGTTGTGGAAGGATTATTTGTTGTTGGAGCTTCTAAGAGAAATACTTCAGACACAACCAAGTGTTGAACAGCAATATCAGCACTTGTGCCTGGATCAACAAGAGACACAGATGGTGAGTTAGCCTTGTCAGATACAGCTTCCTGAGATGGAGTTGATGGAGAAGAAGTGACTGGAGCAAATTCCTTGTCTTGTGAGATCAGAGATTCCTGATCCCCTTCCTTAGCTGCTTCCTCTTCATCATATGAAACTGGCCTTTGTGCCCTCTGTTTCTTGTACTTCCTTGTTGATTTGGATTCCTTGGGAGTTTCAGGAACTATCATTCGTCTAAGCCTCTTGAGAAGCCTAGAACCCCCAATATCAGAATCCTTCTGAGAAACCTCTTTCTCAGCTTCAGAAACAACAGGTTCTCTAGAAGAAACCTGTTCCTCAGAATCAGATTCATCTCTCAATACAATCCTCCTTCTCTTTTGAGATGTTTGAGGAACATTCTTTGTCCTCTTTGGCTTGGAAGATGAAGGCTTCACAGTAGGTGCTGAAGATGAAGGTTGAGCAGTCTGTGAAGTGGAGAGATAGGATTTGAGATATGTTCTGAGGGTAGGTTGAGTAGAATGAGAGGTAGGTACTGAGGTTGATGGATTTTGGGTGTTTGGAGTTGGTTGGACATCAGAGTAAACAGATCTATAAGTATCAGGATCAGCATTTACCAGGATCTGTTTTACAGACTTAGGAATCTGTAATGGTCTAACCATTTTTTTCTTAGTATCAGCATTTACCAGGTCATTAAAGTATCATTTTGCAACCTTAAAAGGTGGGGTTTGAGTGTTGACTAAATGAGGTTCATCAGTTTAGTAAGTGTAAATAAGTTGACAGAATCTAGCAAAATAAACAACATCTCGATCCTCTGTCATCCTATCCCCAATAAAACCAATTATTCCAGTTGCAAAATCAAAATGAGTTTGATGAATAATAGCATACCCTATGTGCTGGGATAGCATCAAAATTTGAACATTTGTTCCCAAAAGCTTTGGTGATGCAATCAAAGAAGAAACTCCATTCTCTTCTGATATTAGCCCGTTTCAACTGTCCAAGTTTCGTCAGACTCTTTTCATATCCCAATTCATCCATTAACTCCCGAAGGGCTGAGTCCTCTGGAATTGAGAAAGTACAATCTTCTGGAAGATGTAAAGCCCTGCGTACTGTACCAGGAGTGACTACAAAGGATGAATCACCCACTTGGAAGATAATAATGGGAGTTCCATGTTGACCACCATCATCAAAAAGTCCAGTCCTCCAAAACCTCAGAACTTGTTGGCTTGAAAAGAATTCAGGTTGTGTTAATGCATACCCAACCTCACTATGTGCAAGAAGATCTTGCACAAAGTGCAATTCAGATGGAGCTTCAGTGTGATCAAGAACTGCAGCATAGTTGTTGGGGACAAACTTAGCTCCATCAATGATTAAATCCTTTGGTGCCATGTGAAAAAAAAATTGAGATTCAAGTATGCCTGTTAGGTGTTTGAGATAATGTCTGTATGAAAAACCAACGTGAGAAAGAAAGAGAAAGAGAGTAAAAGTAAGGAGAGAGATAAAATATGAATAAAATAAAAGATTAAAGAAATCTTCTCTCTGTTGACTTATACTCTGAACAAAAAATGTTACCGTTGGTCACCTGTCAGACATGCAGTAATAACGGACAGTTACTGGGCTCGAGAAAATAGGAATCATTACTTACCCAGTTGCCTAGTTTCAAGGAAAAACCATTCCATTTATCAAGAGAAACAGTTTTAATTCAAAATTTAAACCGTTAGCACTGATTGAATTATTTTTCACTGCATCATTGATATTCTGAAAATACATCACATGAAAATGACCAAGATAAATTAGATAAGTAAGTGCTGAAAATGAATCAGAACTTAATATAAAACAAAATTTATACGGTCATCAGAATATCAATCAGGATTTATCAACACAAGATAAAATAACTCAGAGACAAAATCTTGAAGTAAAAACATCTTTCATTAATATATCAAGACAATACATTTATGAAATGGAAAGTACATCAATACTTATACAAGATTTTCCCTAAGCTTCTAATACTAACATCAACAACCTTAGTCCTAGCTAAGAAGCCTGACAAAGCTGATGATGAAGAAAAACAGGAAGAAGACGAGATTAAGTCATCTTCTTCTTCCTACTCTCGACAAACAGAATGGCGAGTCGGATGATTCGCTCTTGCTGGCGGAGAGCTTCCAGCTTTTCCTCCTCCAATCGCTCCAGATGGCGATGGTAGTCCATATAGAAGAACAGAAGGTGTGTCAGTACCTCCTGTGGGACAGAGTCCCATATCTCCTCAGGAATGGCTGTGACATGCCATTCCTGCTGCCACTCGGCACAACTTAGCTCCATATTGAAGTTTTGGTAGTTCAAAAACATGTTGTATCTGACCATTGTGTTTTTGAAAGAAGAAGTATGAAGATAAGTGTGTGAGAAGAATTTGATGGAAAGACTGATGTGAAGTGGCTGCTTATATAGGCAAGAGAATGCCAGGAGACGCAAAGAAATTGAATGCTGACAGGTAGAATTAATTCTACCTCGTCTCCCTAGACTTTGAAAAAGAATAACATTCATTGGAAAGAGGAATCATGGTTTAAAACGCACAAGAAATAAGAAACAGTGGACTGTTCAAGGACGAATACCATTAATCCTAATCATAGTGACTATTAATCTTCCACTTCAACATATTCTAGTTCGAACTGAGACTGTTATCAAATTTTATTCACAGATAAGCCAAGTAAAGGATTAGACTGAGAAATCAGAACTTAGACCTATACCGGAATTTAACAGTCATCAGAACATAATTTCTTAACTCGAAAAAGGAATGCCCATCTTAGTAAATCCTCATACAAGTTCTGAGTTATAGACTTCAGAACTTAATCATCAGAACGTGTAACTAGAACTTGTCCTCAGAATTTGTGCAATAATGACACAATGACTGTTTATCTAAAATAACATAGACCACCACAGAAATTTTCATCATTCAGATGGAGTGATTAGTGTGTGCATTAAGCTAAATAACAGACAAAGAGTAAAGTCTGATTCACTTCAGTACATCTTAGAAATAAGGCATAACTAAAATTTTGCTAAATAGCTGTCATTGTCCTGAAACCTACTGATGAATGAGTTCATGCTTGAGTCCACCTCAACTATTTTGTGCTAATTTTATGCATCTTTTGAAATTCTATTTTACAGTGGCTTCTCAGTGTAAGTGAGTCACGACTGTTTATCAGAATTTATGCTATTATCAGAGTATTTCTCCAGTAATCATAGAGTGTGAAAAGTCACCAAGAAAATATTTTGCTTTTCTAATGCATATCTACTTAATACCAGCAATGCACTTGGGTCGTCCCTTCCACATTTTTACTCTAGATCTCAAAGGAGTACCTGATTTTATTCTTTGATCTTTTTGCTTTTTCTTTTGATAAGTGAGGTTTATCAGCACTTAGTGCATTCAGCAGATTTACTAGTATCAGAACTTAACAGATGAGTAGCATTATTCTAATTTGTGACTTAGTAATAAGATATACAAAGTAAACTTAACTAAGCTCAATTATCAGAATTTGCTAGTGTCATAGGGTTTCCACTGAAATAATTACTTCTTACATGGAATCATTTGTTTATTGAAGACTACTAGGTCAGTATCTAGCACAGTTATCCTCATAGGATTGAATAGGTACTTGAACAGACATATCACTTATCAGAGTTTAGAAACATATATCAGACAACAGTCAGTACTTAAAGACATTTATCAATTAAGCACAGAATACACAATGAGATTAATTCTGTAATTACTGAGCATAAAGTCTGATAACACAGAGCAAGACTAAGCAGATTTAGAGAAAGAACCTGAAACCATTCCAAGTTCATTTACCAATCTTGTAAAAGTAGCTTCACACAGTGGTTTTGTGAAGATATCTGCTAGTTGTTGATATGTGGGAACAAAATGCAATTCCACTGTACCTTCATCCATATGTTCCCTGATGAAGTGGTACCTGATGCTGATGTGCTTTGTCATTGAGTGTTGAACTGGATTACCTGTCATAACAATAGCACTTTGATTATCACAGTAAATAGGGATTTTGAAATATGTTAACCCATAATCCAGTAACTGATTCTTCATCCAAAGAATCTGTGCACAACAGCTTCCTGCAGCAATATACTCTGCTTCTGCAGTTGATGTGGAAATTGACTTTTGTTTCTTGCTGTACCAAGAAACCAATTTGCCTCCAAGAAATTGGCAGCTTCCACTTGTGCTTTTCCTGTCAATTTTGCAACCTGCAAAATCTGCATCTGAGTAACCTATTAGTTTAAAATCTGATTCTCTAGGATACCATAATCCCAGAGCAACCGTTCCTTTAAGATACTTAAAGATTCTTTTTACAGCTGTTAAGTGAGGTTCTCTTGGATCTGCTTGAAATCTTGCACAAAGATAGGTAGCAAACATGATATCAGGTCTACTAGCAGTTAGATAGAGTAGAGAGCCAATCATACCTCTGTAGTCAGTAATATCTACTGATTTACCGGTATCCTTATCCAGTTTTGTCGCAGTGGCCATTGGAGTGGATGCACTTGAACAATCTTGCATTCCAAATTTCTTCAGCAAGTTTCTGGTGTACTTGGTTTGGCAAATAAAAGTGCCTTCCTCATTCTGCTTGACTTGAAGGCCCAGAAAATAGCTAAGTTCCCCCATCATACTCATCTGATATCTTGACTGCATTAGTTTGGCAAACTTTTTGCAAAGTTTGTCATTTGTAGATCCAAAAATGATATCATCAACATAAATTTGGACCAGAAGTAAGTCCTTTCCATGGTTGAGGTAGAACAGTGTTTTGTCTATTGTCCCTCGGTTGAATCCACTTTCCAGAAGAAACTGAGCTAAAGTCTCATACCATGCTCTAGGAGCTTGCTTAAGTCCATAAAGTGCTTTGTCAAGCCTGTAGACATAATTTGGATGTTTAGTATCTACAAAACCTGGAGGTTGTTCAACATATACCTCCTCCTCCAATTCTCCATTGAGAAAAGCACTTTTCACATCCATTTGAAAGACAGTAAACTTTTTGTGAGCAACATAAGCCAAGAATATCCTTATGGCTTCTAACCTAGCAACTGGTGCAAATGTTTCATCATAATCAATTCCCTCATGTTGAGAATATCCTTTTGCAACCAGCCTTGCCTTATTCCTTGTAATTATGCCATCACTGTCAGTTTTGTTTCTGAATACCCACTTTGTACCAACAACAGATCTATTCTTTGGTCTTGGCACTAGGGTCCAGGCTTTGTTTCTTTCAAATTCATTCAACTCTTCCTGCATTGCTTGCACCCAATCAGCATCTTGAAGAGCTTCTTCCACTTTCTTTGGCTCAGTCTGAGAGAGAAAAGAATTGTAAAGACATTCATTTGAAGTACCTGTTCTAGTTCTGACACCTGCATCAGGATTTCCAATTATCAAATCAGGTGTATGTGATTTTGTCCACTTCCTTGCAGATGGAAGGTTTTCTCTAGAACTGGATGCTCCCCCAAGATCCATGCTATTGTCATTTTCATTTTCTGATGCTCCCCCTGAAACTATGCTCTCTGAGTTGGATTCTTCAGTATTTAGATTTCCAGCACTATCAGAACTTGGCTTATCAGAACTTGAAGAGCCAGATGTATGTTCTGATGTTTCTTGAGATGTGGTAGGATCTTGAGTATGCTCCCCCTGCATAGGTGCATCTTCCTTTGACGTAGTCTCCACAGTTTCAATAACATCAGAGTTTAATCCATCAGAGTTTAAAGTATCAGGACTTAGACTATCAGGATTTTCTGTATCAGAATTTGAGTCTTCATTTTCAAATCTCAGCTGATCATGGTTAATGAAATCTTCAAGACCAGTAATCTTTTTGTCATCAAAAGAGACATTGATAGATTCCATGACCACTTTTGTTCTCAAATTATAGACTCTGAAGGCTTTTGTGGAAAGTGGATATCCAACAAAGATTCCTTCATCAGCTTTTAGATCAAACTTTGATAGCTGTTCAGGATGAGTCTTGAGAACAAAACACTTGCATCCAAATACATGAAAATATTTCAGATTTGGCTTCTTTTTCTTCACCATCTTATATGGTGTTTTTCCATGCTTGTTAATGAGTGTTGCATTTTGAGTAAAACAAGCAGTCTGCACAGCTTCAGCCCAGAAATAGGTTGGAAGCTTTGCTTCTTCAAGCATTGTACGTGCAGCTTCAATGAGAGTCCTATTCTTTCTTTCAACAACTCCATTCTGCTGTGGAGTTCCAGGAGCAGAAAATTCTTGCTTTATTCCATGGTTTTTGCAGAACTCTTTCATTATCAAATTCTTGAACTCAGTGCCATTATCACTCCTTAAAATTTTCACAGAATCTTTGACCATTTTATCCAGCTGTTTGACATGATCAATCAAGATAGATGCAGTTTCACTTTTTGTATGCAAGAAATACACCCATGTGTATCTGGTGAACTCATCCACTATAACCAACACATACTTCTTCTTTGCAATAGACATGACATTTACTGGACCAAATAGATCAACATGTATTAGATGATAAGGCTCAAGAATTGATGATTCAGTCTTGCTCTTGAATGAAGATTTTCTTTGTTTGGCTTTCTGACATGAATCACAAAGACCATCAGGAGCAAATACTGTGTTTGGCAATCCTCTCACAAGATCTTTCTTGACCAATTCATTTATATTGTTGAAATTTAAATGAGAGAGTTTCTTATGCCAATTCCAGCTTTCTTCAATTGATGCTCTACTCATTAGACAGATTGCAGAACCATCAGTACTTGTTGAAAGCTTAGCTTCATAAATGTTACCACGCCTGTATCCTTTCAGAACAACTTTGCCTTTAGATTTACTCACAATTTCACAGTGTTCTTCAAAGAAATCAACATGATAACCTCTGTCACAGATTTGACTTATACTCAGTAGGTTGTGTTTAAGTCCTGAGACTAGAGCTACTTGTTTAATTATGACATTTCCAAGATTGATATTGCCATATCCCAATGTTTTTCCAATGTTGCCATCTCCATAAGAAACACTTGGGCCAACTTTCTCCACAAAGTCTGATAGCAGGGCCTTATTTCCAGTCATATGTCCTGAACATCCACTGTCCAGAACTAGAATATTTTTCATGTTGCCCTGCAATCACAAAGACCACTAATTATTAATTTTAAGGACCCAGACTTGCTTGGATCCTTTGGCCTTATTAAGTTTGTTAACATTTGCAGCGGATTTAGCATCAGAGTTTATGTTAACATTTTTCTTATCAGAACTTACACTATCAGACTTTGAATCAGAATTTACACTAGAAGGAACAATGGAAACTTTCTTCAAAGAAGGTTTTATTTGATAATAATCATAGTACAAACTATGATATTCCTTACAAGTATAAATGGAATGCCATAAACTACCACAATGAAAACAAGGATTTTATGGTTTGTATCTAACAGACTGACTCTTAACTCCTGATTTTGAAGGTAAGGAGTTAATATTCTTATTCTTCCTGCAAAAAGAAGCCAGATGGTTAGAACTTCCACAGTTATGACATGTTTTCCTAGGAGCATCAGGAACAGGTTTATAATCATTACTTTTATTCACACCTTCCTTTCCATTCCTATTTTTCCTAGGTGATTTTACCTTGTTTGCATTCTTGACATCTTTCAGCTTATGCTTAAGCTGCTTCTTTGTCATTAAGCCTATGTTCACTTCAGCTGTCTTTTCCTGTTTTAGTTTGTCAGAAGTTAATTTCTTTGTAACTTCTGATTTTTCATTTTCAGACTTTACAGTTACAAACTTAACAGGTTTTAACTTTGGCTTTTGTTTATCAACAAACTTAATTTCTTCAGTTCCTTTATCTTTCTTATCTTCTCCATAACCTAAGCCCTCTTTCCAGTTTCCACTACTTAGCAAATTTTGAGTTGTTTTGCCAGAGTTAGTCCAAGTCCTGATAATCTCTCTTTCCTTTTCTAACTCAGTTTTTAGAGATTCATTTAATTTTAGCTTTTCATTCCTAACATAAAAAGCATCATCTCTATCCTTCTGAGTTTGATGGAACATGACTAACTCTTTTTCTAAGAAATTATTTCTTTTCTTAAATGCAAGATTTTCAGAAGTTAATCTTTTACATGTTAAAGTTTGATCTCTATAGCTAACAAACATGGTTTTAAGATATCTTCTCAACTCATTAATATCATCAGTATGAAAAGCATAAGTAGTCTGAGGTACCTTTGTTTCAGCAGCTTCAGAACTGCTCTCAGCACTTTCTTTATCAGCATTTGCCATCAATGCATAGTTTTCCTCACTTTCAGAGTCTGAGGTATCTGTCCAGCTTTTCTACTTTGTGACAAGAGCCTTGACTTTGTCACCCTTTACCTTCTTGCAGTCAGGAGATATGTGGCCTTTCTCACCACAGTTATAGTATTTAACATTGGTGTAATCTCCTCTGTCAGACTTTCCTCCTCTGCCTTCAGATCTTCTGAAATTCTTTTTATCAGAACTTATGCCTTTCCTGGAAAACTTCTTTCCCTTCCTGAACTTCCTGTATGCAATCTTTGTGATTCCTTTCACCATAAGAGCACACAGCTTCATCATCTCCTCATCAGCATCAGTCTCAGGCAAGCTTTCAGAATCTGAGTCATCATCACTCTCAGAACTTGATGACTCAGTATCAGACTTTATGAAAAGAGCTTTACCCTTGTCTTTCTTTGAGGAAGCTGCTTTGGGGAATTCTTCTTCAGCCTTAAGAGCAACTGTCCTTGACTTTCCTCCTTTCCTCTTGCTTCTTTGTTCCATCTCCAGCTCATGAGTCTTGAGCATTCCATAGATTTCGTCAAGAGTTGTTTCATCAAGATTGTAGTTGTCTCTTATTGTCGTTGCCTTCAAATCCCAGCATTCAGGAAGAGCTAACAGGAACTTAAGGTTTGAATCTTCAAGATCATACTCTTTATCAACCAATGACAAATCATTCAAAAGTTTGACAAATCTATCATATAAATCATTCAATGACTCATTAGTCTTTGAGTCAAAGTGTTCATACTCTTGAGTGAGTATTGTCTTCCTGTTCTTCTTAATTGTGTCAGTTCCCTGACACCTTATTTCCAGAGCATCCCATATCTCCTTAGCAGTCTTGCAGTTGATTACCCTGTTTGACATTACATTATCAATGGCACTATGCAGTAAGTGTCGTACCTTAGCATCCTTAGCAATTGATGCTATGTCTTCAGTAGTATAATCACTTTTCTCCTTTGGTACGGTCTTTGCTACTTCACCTGCAACTGCAACAGCGAGTTTGGTTGGTTTGTGAGGGCCTTCCTTGATTCTATCAAGGTATTCTGGATCTGTTACTTCCAGGAACATGGTCATCCTTACCTTCCATATGGGATATTCAGATGGTCTCAGTATGGGAACTCTGATGGTCTCATACCGACTCTGAATTTGTGTCTTTGGTGGTTCCTCAGTTTTGGTAGGCTTAGTTGGAGTTTCTGTGTCCGACATGATTGTGTTTGGATCTTTAACTATATGTATGTTAACAGATAGGATCTGATACCAATTGTTAGGTCACACACACACACTGTAGAGGGGGTGAATACAGTGTATAGTACACTCAAATCGAACTTTAAGAACTTAAGTAACAGAAAACAAACTTTATTGAAACAATAAACTCTGTTACAGTATGGAACTGTTACCTCTCAGTGATGAACAAATATCACGAGAGATGCTAGGGTTACAATGAATAATCTTCTCTAATGATGATAACACTTATAGTGTAAACCCTATATTTGTGTTTATATACTACACAGTTACAAGATAATCGCTAATTGATATGGAATATAATTCTGCTTCCTAAAATATATCAATCAGATATCTTTTCTTCCAAGTATTCCATTCTTTACAGAATTCCTTCTTCATGCATATCTCTTCTTATGTTTATCTTGATCTTCTTTCCTTTAATCAGCTACTGTCCTTATCTGATTGTCCTTCAGCACTTAAGTTCTGATATCTATCTTCTAACGATTATCTCCTGATAACATATGTACTGATATCCTTAAGTCCTGACTTCCAGTATAAGTACTGATCAACAGTTAAGTACTGATTTATCCTGTTCAAATAAGATCTGAAAGCTAAACATAAAACATATTAGCCATGACATTATCAAATATATCTAACAAAGCTTTAATCTCAAAGAAAAGAAACTGGGATGATTTACCAGATTCAGATGATGGGATCAATTATGCTCTCATGGAAAATGCTAATGTTGAAGCTGACAATGCTGAATTAAAGGTACCCCAGACTACTCTTGCTTTTGATACTGATGATATCTATGAATTAAGATTATTTCCTAATACTCTGCATGTTAGTTATAGGGCTCAAACCTTAGAGAATAATAGAATAAAGAGTGAAAACTCTGAGTTAAGGAAAATGAATGATCACCTAGAAATTGAGTTGCTTTCCATGCTAGAAATTCAAAAAAAGATAATGTTGTTTATGTTCTAGAAAAGGAGTTAGCTAAAGAAAGAGAAGTCATTAAACTTTGGACTAACTCAGGAAAGACAACTCAGGAAATTTTAGAGAATGACTATTGGGGATCAGGATTAGGATATTCTGCTAGATCTAATTCTGATAAGAAAAGTGGAAAAGAAATTGAGAGAACAGAACCAATAAAAACTGATAGCAAATTCAAACTGAACAAGGTTAAAATAAAGACCATTAAGTTTAATCCAAGTGCTAATACATTCAAGTCAATCAATGAGGAAGGTACAACCTCAACACCTAGATCAAATTTAATTACTGATAAGAGTGAATAAGTTCACACAAAATTAGTGAATATTGGTTCAATGACTCAGAAACAGCTTAAGCAAAAGCTGAAGGACTTACACATGAAACACAAGAGGAAAAGGCCTAGGAAAAATAGGAATGTCAAGGTATGTGTTCATAAAAATGGAAATTATGTAACTCCTCCTAATGCACCTATAAAGGCTTGTTCAAACTATGGTAGCACTAATCATCTTGCTAATTCTTGCAGGAAGAATAAAGAGATAAATGATGTTCCTTCCATATCAGAGTTTAGGAATTGAACAGTTAGATATAAACCACAGAGTCCTTATTTTTATTGTGGTAGTGTTTGGCACTCTATCTATACATGTAAAGAGTATCACAGTTTGTATTATGATTATTATAAACTGAAACCCTCTTTAATTAAAGCAAAATATGTTTCTACATGTATAAATACTGATAGTAAGAACGTTAACATAAAATCTGATAAAAAGTCTTCTGCTGCATATGTTAACAAACTTAAAGAGGCCAAAGGATCCAAGCAAGTCTGGGTCCTTAAAAACACTAACTGATTCAAATTACTGACTGCAGGGTAACAGGAGGAATACTCTAGTCTTGGACAGTGGATGCTCAGGACACATGACTGGTTATAAATCCCTCCTATCAGAATTTGAGGAGAAGGCTGGCCCAAGTGTTTCTTATGGAGATGGCAACTTAGGAAATATCTTGGGATATGGCAAAATCAAAATTGGAAATGTCATTATTGAAAATGTAGCTCTAGTTGCAGGACTCAAACATAATATGATCAGTGTGAGTCATATCTGTGACAGAGGTTACCATGTCAATTTTGATGAGGAGCATTGTGAAATTGTTAGTAACACTGATGGCAAGATTGCAATGACTGGTGTAAGACATGGTAGTTTATATAAAGTCAGGGTCTCCACAAGTATTGATGATTCAGAAGTTTGTCTACTGAGTAGAGCATCTGTGGAAGACGGCTGGAACTGGCATAAAAGACTTTCTCACCTCAACTTTAACAATATCAATGAACTTGTGAGGAAAGATCTTGTGAGAGGATTGCCCAATGTAGTGCTTACTCCTGATGGCTTATGTGATTCATGCAATAAAGCCAAGAAAAGGAAAACATCTTTCAAGAGTGAAACTGAATCCTCCATTCTTGAACCATATCATCAACTTCATATTGATCTCTTTGGTCCAGTGAATGTTATGTCAATTGCCAAGAAGAGGTATGCACTCGTAAGTGTTGATGAATATACAAGATACACGTGGGTGTACTTTCTGCACACCAAGGATGAATCTCCATCCATTCTTCTTGATCATGTGAGGGAGCTGGAAAAAGGATCAACATACAAAGTGAAGATCATCAGAAGTGATAATGGAACTGAACTATGGAAGAGTTCAGCAAACTCAAGGGGATAAAACAAGAGTTTTCTGCTCCTGGAACTCCACAACAAAATAGAGTTGTTGAAAGAAAGAATAGAACTCTTATAGAAGCTGCGAGAACCATGCTAGAAGAAGCAAGATTGCCTACCTACTTCTGGGTTGAGCCTGTGCAAACTGCTTGCTTTACACAAAATGCAACCTTGATCAACAGGCATGGAAAAACACCATTTGAGATGGTGAAGGAAAAGAAGCCAAATTTGAAGTACTTTCATATTTTTGGTTGTAAGTGTTTTGTTCTCAAAACTCATCCGGAGCAGTTGACCAAGTTTGATCTAAAAGCCGATGAAGGAATTCTTTTGGGATATCCATTATCCACAAAAGCCTTCAGAGTTAACAATCTGAGAACAAGAAAAATTATGGAATCTATACATGTATCTTTTGATGACATGAAGATGACAGGTCTAGAAGATGCTGATGACCATGACAAATTGATATTTGAAAATGAAGTACCTTATGCTGAACTTTTAAATCCTGACCCTGATACAGTAAATCCTGATATCACTCGAAGCTCTGATGTTCCACAGAACAGTGGAAATTCTTCTAACACTGAAGCATATGTTGAGGGGGAGGAACATGACTCAAATTCAGAGACTACTACAAGTGATTCAACTCAAGAAACATCAGTAGAAAGATCATCAGACTCGTTTTCCTCAAACTCTGATGAGTCAAATACTGATAATAATGGGAACACTAATTCAGGAGGAGCATCAGGAAATAATAGTGGTACTAATCAAAGAAATAATATAGAGTTCATGGATCAAGGGGAGGTTCGTCTTCAAGGAGTCAACTTCCATCTGCAAGAAAATGGTCTAAGTCATACACACCTGACTTAATCATTGGAAACCCTGACAGTGATGTAAGAACAAGAAAAGCCACTCCGAATGAATGTCTCTACCATTATTTTCTATCTCAAACTGAATCTAAGAAGGTTGAAGAAGCTCTGCAAGATGCTGACTGGGTTACAATAATTCAAGAGGAGCTCAATGAATTTAAAAGGAACAAAGTCTGGACTTTTGTGCCAAGACCAAAGAACATGTCTGTAGTTGGCACAAAGTGGGTGTCCGGAAACAAAACTGACAGTGAGGGCATTATCACAAGGAATAAAGCAAGACTGGTTACAAAGGGTTATTCATAACAAGAAGGCATTGATTATGATGAGACATTTGCTCCAGTTGCAAGGCTTGAGGCAATTAGAATCTTTCTTGCATATATTGCTCACAAGAAGTTTATAGTATTCCAAATGTATGTGAAAAGTGCATTTCTAAATGGAGAACTTGAAGAGGAAGTTTATGTTGAACAACCTCCAGGGTTCATTGATTCAAAGTATCCAGATTATGTCTACTTACTGGATAAATCAATCTATGGACTGAAGTAAGCTTCAAGGGCCTGGGATGAAACACTTGCTCTATTTCTGTTAGAAAGTGGTTTCACAAGAGGTACAATTGACAAAACTCTCTTTTATAAATACCATGGTAAGGACTTGTTATTAGTACATATATATGTTGATGATATCATTTTTGGATCTACTAATGATAAACTCTGTGAGAGATTTGCAAAGCTAATGCAGTACAAATATCAAATGATTATGATGGGAGAATTGAGTTACTTACTGGGGTTACAAGTTAAATATACTGATGAAGGGATCTTCATAAATCAATCCAGATACACCAAGAATTTACTCAAATGATTTGAAATGCAAGACTGCTCAACTACATCAACTTCCATGGCAACTGCAACCAAGTTAGATTTAAATACTGGTTCTTCAGTAGATATAACTAACTACAGAGGTATGATTGGCTCACTCCTATATCTGACTGCTAGTAGACCTGATATCATGTATGCTACCTGTCTCTGTGCAAGGTTCCAAGCTGATCCTAGAGAACCTCATCTATTAGCTGTGAAAAGAAATTTTAAGTATCTCAAAGGCACCATGAATGTGGGATTATGGTATCCTAGAGATTTAGACTTTAAGCTAATTGGATATTCAAATGCTGATTTTGCAGGATGCAAAATAGACAGGAAAAACACTTCTGGAAGCTGTCAATTTTTTGGTGGCAGATTGGTTTCTTGGTATAGCAAGAAATAAAAGTCAATTTCCACATCAACTGCAGAAGCATAATACATTGCTGGAGGAAGCTGTTGTGCTCAGATTTTATGGATGAAGAATCAGTTACTGGATTATGGGTTAGACTATTCTTCTATTCCTATATATTGTGATAATCAAAGTGCTGTTGCAATGACAGGAAATCCAGTGCAGCATTCAATGACTAAACACATCAGCATCAGGTACCATTTCATAAGGGAACATGTGGAAGCATGTACAGTGGAATTGGTCTTTGTTCCAACAGATCAGCAAGTAGCAGATATATTCACCAAGCCTCTCAGTGAAGCTACTTTCACAAGATTGATGAATGAGTTGGGAATAATATCAGGACAATTCTCAAACTCTGATAATTAAGACTGCCGATATTATTGAAGCATGGTATCTTATTATGTGTCTGTACTTGTTAGATACTGATTATTGTGCTAAATGTTGATGTCATGATAACATGCAATTATCTTATATGATCTTATTTGAAAACTGCATGTTGAATTACTGATTATGCGCACATGCTCTGTGATTAGTTAAACTTGCTTTGACTAATAGATTATGTCAGTAGTTAATAATTTCTGATATTGGTCAAACCAGTTTTGACTGATAAATCCTGATAGTCGTAATTAAAATACTGATAATGGTCAAACCATGATTGAATGTTATATTTCATTGATTATTTTGAATTTATTCGAAATAAATGGTTACGCAGTATTTTTAATTAATCAATGAGTTAGTGGAATATCTTTTAATTGCTTAATGGGTTAGCTACTGATGTAAGTATCTAGTAATACTTGAGTACTTACATTGGAAATAGGAATATGAAGAGAGAGATTACTTTTTGTTTACCTAGATATGCGTAATCATGTATTCATATTATGGTTAATTACTACCTGGTTAATCAAAGAGTCTTTTCAGTTTATATCTCCTCTGCTATAAATACAAACCCTCCACTCTCAAAACTTCTCACTGCCTTTTCATACTAAACTCATAACCTTCTCAATATTTTACTCATAACTTCATTCATCAAAAATGGTTCCACCCCAGTTTTACAAACGTAACGGTGGATGCTATCTGCCAATCTTCAATCCAAGTGATGAAAATATATACTTTGATCCATACGGACTTAAGGTTCGTATTGGTGGTGAAGTCTATCACCCAACTGAAGTTCCAAACTCAGTCTATGATCATCTTTCTTGGGATGATCAGTTGGAACTGCATTTCTTCACCGGAGAAATTCTTCTTAAAGATGAACTTCGTGCTGAATTGGCGGAACGTTCTCGTCAAGCAGCTCTTGAGCTGAAAGAGAATATTATTTCTCTTGCAGGTACATTGAGTAGGATTTATCATCGCAGGGCGATGAGGGCAGAGCAACCAGCAAAGAGGCAGAAGAAGTCCGAGTAGTTAGATTGTAATAGGATTTTATGTTTAGAATTCTATGGAATCTTGTACTTTGCTTCTTTAATAATGAAAATATTTTTGCCTTCTTTGACTCGTTAAGTGAATACTTGTTTACTTTCTTATTTGTGCTTAAATGCTTTTGACTGTTCATATCCAAATCAGTACCGCATGCTTAATTTCAGATGTTTGTAATAGTGCATGTGAAGAAACTAATCTCTGTTAAGTTCATGTAATCACTTTAGTACAGATTGAGCACACTACAGGAAGTAATTGTTGTTAAAGAAGAAAATTATGAAAGATTTAATTCTTAGCCAATGAGGATTATTATGTTTGAGTGTACTTGACTATCTAAAATATCTATTCAAGACATATTTTTGAGACTTTCTTTTTCTATTCAAGAAAGTTGTTCACACTCATTTCTTAAAATAACACATCTTCTATCTTAAATTTCTTCTTACAACTGAAACACTTGAATCCATTTCTCAAATGTTTCCAAAAATCAAGTGACATAATTCTTAAGTTATGCTCACCACTCAGAAACAACATTTAGTTGGTTAGAGACTACTTGCTGAGGTAGATCTTAATGATACTAACAGATACACAGAGGTTTCATCAGTTTTTATTGAAGACTCTATGAGAGCTTTTCAATAAACACATTCAAGTGTTAGTTCTTTGCAAGAAGAACAAGTTTGAGATCATGGTACATGACAGTAACCTGATCAAATCCTCTCCAATTCAAATGGAGGTTCTCATTATTGATGAACAACAACTGTCATAACCACAGTGCTAACTGTGAGTTTAATTGTGTCTTCAGATACACAAGGTATAAATATTGTCATTACTTTATCAACATTTATTCTATATACTGATTTAGTCTTTTCAGCATTTATTTATTTTTTCATGATATAAATCTTGTTGGTATGATTACTTTTAGACCTTATTTAAGGACTACCTCTAGTTGTATGACCACATATCATCCTTCTTTAGCCACCTCTTATTTCTGTAGGAAAATCTTTCTGAGCTTTTTCTGTGAGATGTGTGAAAAGATTGAGAGAAAAACAGAATTAAAGAGAGGCAGGATCCTTCCGGGCAAAAGGAGAGGTAGATGAGAGATAGGATTTAGTAATCCTTGTGAGGAAGCTCTGACTATTAAAAGTCATGAGATGTGTGGTGTGAGGAGTAGTGAGACTACTATAAAAGAATAGAGAGATTAAGTTTTATTTGCTTTATGTATGCAGGTGCACAGAGTGCTAAAGAAACAGATGCTGAATAACAGTCTGTTGAACCTCAAGTAAACTCTGATGTACCAAGTATTGTTAATCTCTCTGCAAGTCTAAGTATTGATACTTTCTTGCAGTCCATACATTCTACTATTCCACCACATGAGAAAATCCTTGTTTTTGTTGAAAAACAGTCCATTTACTCTACTTTTCCATCACCTGAGAAAATCCCTGTTGTTGTTGAAGATGAAGTCGCACAACAGTCCATTCATAAAGTTTCATCCATTTTAGAATCACCACAACATTCTACAGTAACTGAGGTCCTGGAAGTTAATTCGAAGCTCCAATTCATGTATCTACAATACTTGAAGATGTGGAGTTATCTGCTGATGGTGTGGAAGCTTCTGAAGCTGCTGGATCACATACTGAACCAATTTCTAATTCTATTATACATGCTGAAGCTGGTGATGAAGTTCAGCAATTAATGCAAAATCCAGTTGCTATTGAAGAATCTAATGATGGTGAAGAAGCTAATATTTTTAATGTTATTACAGATCATGAGGATGATCTTTTCTTCCCTGAAGATATGCCTATGCATGTGGGACAAAAGAAAATGAAAGAGTTCGATGCTAAGAAGGATAAAGATTATTTTGATAATCTCTGGAATGGTCATTGGAAAGATGATACATATCCAATTTCCAGAACAAAAGCTTTTGCACATCTGGAAATAGCAAAACAGAAGATTGAGAATCCTGATATGCTGAATCATCAAAAAGCATCAACTTTAGTTGTCAGATCCTTACATACAGCTCAAAAAGCAACTACTTCTCAAATCAATCAAATCAAAGAATCATTGATTACTTCAAGGATGACTACTCATCAGGATATTCAGAAACAAATTGCACCAATAGTTGTCAGGCAAACTGCAATTGAAGCCGGTCAAGCTAGATTGGAAGCTAAACAAGCTCAAATGTCTGATCAACTTACAGAAGTGCAGAATTCAATGAAGCTGATTCTTTCTCTACTGCTTGGTGATGATGCCAAAAAGGGGGAGAAAATTGTTAAATCTAAATGCAAACAGCTGACATTGACAAATACTGATGATGAAAATCCTGATGGAGGTAATAAGGGGGATAGAAGGATAGTGAAAGGAGAAGAGGTGAAGAGCTAGTTGAAGTTAGTGGTTCATCAAAAGTAATCACTAGATTTCAATCTAGACAAGGTGGAGAAAGTAAGATGAATGAAAGAAGAGTTAAATATTTGGCTGTGACTACAAATATGCAACAATCTTTACAAGTCACAACTGCTGCTAATGAAGACCAAGGTATTCTAGAGATAGAAGCTGGTGCTGAAGCAAGTCAATATCTTAAAACTCAGAAAGTAAAATGAAGAAAGTCAACTCTGTTCTACATGGATCCACAAATTCAAGTATTTAACTCTGAGGTGAGTAGAAGAATCTTTGAAAGAGAAAATCCTGGAGTTGATCTTGAACAGCTAAGGCAAATGGAGGAAGACTTCAAGAATTCCATGAAGACAACAAATGCTGATAATACTGTTATTTCTCAAGTACTTTATGAAGATGATCCTTCTAACAGACCAACCAGAGGTGTAGTTATAAGGGAAATCAGTCAGGCAGAAGATGAAAGATCTCTCAGATCACAAGTTATTTTAATTGCTGACAAGAAGCTTAAAGGAAAAGAGAAGATAGGAGAGAAGTCAAAGATTTCAAAGCCTAAATCCAAAGTTGTTGCAAAGAAGAAATCAGTATCTAAGGAAACTAAATCTCAAATACTGATAGATCCAATCTATAAGGTAGTTCAAGCTTATGGTACTGAAGAAAATTGTGAAGAAGAAGAAATCAGCCAAGTTCATCAAAGAAGGAAGATTTGTGGAGCTGTCTGGGCCGACAAACTGAAATTAACCTCTGACATTGCTCAAGTTAAAGAAGCTGTTATTCAACCGATCACAACCTCTGATTCTACTCATGTTGTTGATTTCTTAAACCCAATTCAATCAGATTTATCAAATTCTAATTCTGAAGACATAGTCTCTGATAAGCCAAAACTTACTTTTGAAGAAAAGAAGAAGCTACTATGGGGAAATAAGAAATCAGCACCTAGAAGAGATTCTTCTGAAACATTAAAGAAGATTTATAGTGGACGATTGGAAGTTCTCGATCTAGACAACCTGGAATCACAAGTGGTCTTGGAAGATTAAATGCTGATGATCCATTTGTAGGAGATGCTTTGACTCTAAGAAAGCATTCTTATTTGACAGAAATTGGAGACAATGTAATGCTTGAAGACTTACAGAAGATCGTATCAGTGCAAATTGTTATTGATCATACTGAAGAGAAAATAATCTATTTTTTGGAGTCTTGGAGAAGCTTAAGGTTGAATCAAGAACAGTTAAGAGACAAACCAGGGCATGAATTGGAACTTATTGCTACAATTCTCAAGGTAACTAATTCCGTAATTGCCAAATGGTCTGCATTCATAAAGAACCTGATACAGTTAAAGCAGAAAGTAATGTCTTATAAATCAAACTAGATTCCAAAGTACATTGATCAATCTGAATATGCTGTTGATATGCCTATTGGAGGAGCCAAGATAATAATGAGTCTAGGAACTAAAGTTTTAACCTTTAATCCTAATGGAAAGAAAATTGGGTTTCTGGAGCTGGATGATCTATCTCTTGGAAATTCAAAGTTATATTATCTCAGGGCTTCCATCTATCAGAATGATGAATCAACAGATGAACTGAGGGAACATATACAGAGGATGCAATAGTATTTGGATGTTATGGAAGAGAATCTGTTGAGGAAGTTTCTTGAAGATTTTCCATACTGTGTTAGAGTTTAGAATGAAGAGTAAAGTCTAATATTCACTGAAGCAAGATTGAATGTTAGATATATTTGTGATGTCATGTCTAATCTGATTTGTTTAGTTTCAGAACTTATTATCAGAATATCAGAACTTAACTGGAAATCAGAACTTACTGAAGATAGGAAGTTATCAGAACTTAAGGCGTCAGAACTTATATCAGAACTTAAGTGCGTTTACACTTCAGGGATGAAAAGCGGCTGATTTCTAGGAGAGGATCTGGACTAAACAAAGTAAAGATATGCATGAAAAATTGGACAACTATAGGACTACAGAAGATAATATTTGATTGATATATTTTAGGAAGAGATATATTTCATATCAATTAGAAGATATCTTATAACTGTGTACTATATAAACACAACTTAGGGTTTACACTATAGGTGTTATCATTCACGAGAAAGATTATTCATTGTAACCCTAGCAGCTCTTAGTGATATTATCATACATCACTGAGAGAGTAGTTTAACCTACTTTGTAACAGAGTTTATTATATTGAATAAACTTGTTTTCTGTTACATACTTGTGTTCTAAGTCGATTTGATTATATAAACACTATATTCAACCCCCTTCTATAGTATTGTGTGGCCTTACAAGTGGTATCAGAGCCTTTCTGTTAACACACATACAGTAAGATCCAAATAATAATCATGTCTGATCAATAAAAAATACAAGACCCTCAAGAACCTGCAAAGGTTTAACCCATTCATAACACCAGTAGATATGAAACCATCAGGGTCCATATGCTCAGGGTGTCTGAGTACCCTGTATGGAGTGTGAAGATGGCCATGTTTCTGGAAGCTATAGATCCAGAATATTTAGACAGAATTATTGATGGTCCACACAAGCCCACAAAGCTTTCTGTTGCAGTTGGGAATGAGCCACATAAGATGATTCCCAAAGAAAAGAGAGAATTCACCTCTGAAGACATCTCTTCAATAGCCAAAGATGCAAAAGTAAGACACTTGCTCCATAGTGCACTTGACAATGTCATGTCAAACAGGGTGATTGGATGCAAGACTGCAAAAGAAATCTGGGATGTATTGGAAGTGAGATGTCAAGGAACCAATGCCATCAAAAAGAATAGGAAGACAATACTCACACAGGAGTATGAGCACTTTGACTCAAAATCTGACGAGTCACTAACTGAGACATATGACAGATTCACAAAGCTGTTGAATGATCTGTCACTAGTGGATAAGGAATATGATCCAGAAGGTTCAAATCTGAAATTCCTACCAGCTCTTCCTAAAAAGTGGGATTTGAAAGCTACTACAATAAGAGACAACTATGAACTTGCTGATATGTCTCTTGATGAAATCTATGGGATGCTCAAGACTCATGAACTTGAGATGGAGCAAAGAAAGAAGAGGCATGAAGGGAAGACTAAGACAATTGCTTTGAAGGCTAAAGAAAAGCCAATTATCTCTAGGAAGGCAAAAGGAAAGGCTCTCATCATATAGTATGATTCAGAGTCATCAGATTCTGATGATGGTGATTCAGAACATGAAAATTTATCTGAAGTGGATGTTGATGCAGAGATGATGCAACTGTGTGCTCTTATGGTGAAGGTTATCACAAAGATAGCCTACAAGTAATTTAGAAAGGGTAAGAAGTTTTCCAGGAAAAGTGGAAGTTCTGAAAAGAAAGGGTTCATAAATCTAAAGGCAAAGGAGGAAAGTCTGACATATGAGACAACTCAAATGTCAAATGCTATAATTGTGGTGAAAGAGGCCACATCTCTCCTGATTGCAAGAAAGGAAAAGGTGATAAAGGCCATGCACTTATCACAAAGAAGAAAAACTGGGCAGACACTTCAGAATATGAAGAAGAGGTGAACTATGCCTTAATGGCAGATGTTGATAGCAGTTCTGATGCTGCTAAACTAGAGGTACTTCTATCAACTCTTGCTTTTGATACAGATGATATTACTGAGTTGAGATTATTTCTGAAAAACATCTGTATTAGCTATAAAGATCAGACTTTAGAGAATAAAAGATTAAAATCTGAAAATCTAAAGTACAAAAACAGAAATAGCTATCTTGAAGAAGAGTTAGTCCACCAGAACACTGTTCAGACAGAGAGAGATAATGCTGTGTATGTTAAGAATGAATTGCTTAAACAGAATGATTGTCTAAAAACTGAACTAGAAAAAGAAAGAGAAATCATCAGGACTTGGACTAACTCAGGAAAAACAACTCAGAATATTCTAAGTAGTGGAAACTGGAAAGAGGGGTTAGGTTATAAAGATGGCAAAAGTGAAAAAGGGACTTTGCCAATTAAGCCAAAGGCAAATCCTGTTAAATTTGTTGCAAAAACTGTTGAGTCTGATTCTGAAAAGATGAAAGACTCTAAAACAGAAGTCAAAGAAAAGTCAACTTCTAATAAATTAAAACAGGATAAACCAGCTGTAGTAAACATAGGCTTAATGACAAAGAAGCAGCTTAAGTATAAGCTGAAAGAGACTAAAATTGTGAATAAGGTAAAGGAAGCTAGGAAAAATAGGAATGGAAAGGAAGGTATGAATAAAAGTAATAATTATATGCCTGTTCCTAATGCTCCTAGAAATAAATACTATAATTGTGGAAACTCTAACCATCTTGCTTCATTTTGCAGGAAAAATAAAGATAAAACTCTTTACCTCCTAGATCAGGAGTTAAGAGTCAGTCTATTTGGTTTAAACCACAAAATCCTTGTTTTTATTGTGGTAGTTCATGGCATTCCATTTATACTTGTAAGGAATATCATAGTCTGTACTATGATAATTATGAAATAAAACCTTCTTTAAAGAAAGTTAGCATTATTCCTTCTAGTGTAAAGTCTGATGCAAAGTCTGATATAAAGTCTGATAAAAAGCATGTTAGCATAAACTCTGAAACTAAATCCGCTGCAAATGCTAACAAACTTAACAAGGCCAAAGAATCCAAGCAAGTCTGGATCCTTAAAAGTAATCAATAGTGGTCTTTGTGATTGCAGGGTAACAAGAAAAACATCCTGGTTCTGGACAGTGGATGTTCAGGACATATGACTGGAAATAAAGCCCTGCTATCAGACTTTGTGGAGAAAGCTGGCCCAGGAGTTTCTTATGGAGATGTCAACATGGGAAAGACTCTGAGATATGGCAACATCAATCTTGGGAATGTCATAATTGAAACAGTAGCTCTTGTCTCAGGACTTAAACACAATCTGCTAAGTGTGAGTCAAATCTGTGACAGAGGTTATCATGTGGATTTCTTTGAAGAACACTGTGAAGTTGTAAGTAATTCTACAGGCAAAGTGGTTCCGAAAGGTTACAGATATGGTAACATTTATGAAACTAAACTTTCAACAAATTCTGATGGTTCTGCAATCTGTTTGTTAAGCAGAGCATCAATTGAAGAAAGCTGGAATTGGCACAAGAGACTCTCTCATTTAAATGTCAACAATATAAATGAGCTAGTAAAGAAAGATCTTGTGAGAGGACTTCCAAAATCAATATTTGCTCCTGATGGTCTTTGTGACTCATGTCAAAAGGTAAAACAAATAAAATCTTCATTCAAGAGCAAAACTGAATCCTCAATTCTTGAGCCTTATCACTTACTGCATGTTGATATATTTGGTCCAGTAAATGTCATGTCTATTGTAAAGAAGAAATATGCTATGGTTATAGTGGATGAGTTCACAAGATACACTTGGGTGTATTTCTTGTATAAGAAGAATGAAACTGCATCTACTCTAACTGATCATGTCAGACAGCTGGATAAGTTAGTCAAAGATTCTGTTAAAATAATAAGAAGTGATAATGGCACTGAGTTCAAGAATTCAATCATGGAAAAATTCTGCAAAGAGCATGGAATAAAGCAGGAATTTTCTGCATATGGAACTCCACATCAGAATGGAGTTGTAGAAAGAAAGAACATGACTCTTATTGAAGCTGCACGAACTATGCTTGATGAAGCAAAGCTACCAACCTATTTTTGGGCTGAAGCTGTGCAGACTGTTTGCTTTACACAGAATGCTACACTCATAAACAAGCATGGAAAAACACCATATGAGATGGTGAAGAAAAAAAAGCCAAATCTGAAATACGTTCATGTATTTGGATGCAAGTGTTTTGTTCTTAAGACTCATCCTGAACAGCTGTCAAAATTTGATCTAAAAGCTGATGAAGGAATTTTTGTTGGATATCCACTTTCCACTAAAGCCTTTAGAGTCAACAATTTAAGAACAAGGGTTGTCATGGAATCTATCAATGTATCTTTTGATGATAAAAATATTACCGGACTTGAAGATTTCAATGATCATGATCAGCTGAGATTTGAAAATGAAGATGTAAATTCTGATTCTGTAAATTCTGATGACCTAAATCCTGATCCTGTAAGTTCTGACGGGTTAAATTATGATGTCATTGAAACTGTGGTAATTGCTCCAAAGGAAGATGCACCTGTTCAGGGGGAGCAAGATGATGATCATACCACATCTCAAGACTCTCAAGAAGCATCAGAACCTGTCGCTGGCTCTTCAAATTCTGATTCATCAAGTGCTGATGAGCCAAATTCTGACTATTCTGGAAACTCTGATTCTTCAATTCCTGAAGGATCCAACTCAAATTATGGAATCTCAGAGAGCATAACTTCAGGGGGAGCATCAGAAAATGCTGATGGAGACAACATGGATCATGGGGGAGGATCCAGTTCTAGAGATTAACTTCCATCTGCAAGGAAGTGGACTAAATCACACACACCTGACTTAATAATTGGAGATCTTGAAGTAGGTGTCAGAACTAGAACATCAACAACAAATGAATGTCTCTATCATTTCTTTCTTTCTCAGACTGAACCAAAGAAAGTGGAAGAAGCTCTTCAAGATGCTGATTGGGTGCAAGCAATACAGGAAGAATTAAATGAATTTGAAAGAAATAAAGTCTGGACGCTAGTACCAAGACCAAAGGACAGATCAATTGTTGGTACAAAATGGGTGTTCATAAATAAAACTGACAGTGATGGCATAATTATAAGAAATAAAGCAAGGCTGGTTGCTAAAGGTTACTCTCAACAGGAGGGTATTGACTATGATGAAACATTTGCTCCAGTTGCTAGATTGGAAGCTATAAGAATCTTTTTAGCTTATGCTGCTCACAAGAAGTTTAAAGTCTTTCTAATGGATGTGAAAAGTGCTTTTCTCAATGGAGAATTGGAAGAAGAGGTATATGTTGAACAACATCCAGGCTTTGTAGATCCAAATTTTCCAAATCATGCCTACAGGCTTGATAAAGCACTTTATGGCCTAAAGCAAGCTCCTAGAGCATGGTATGAGACTCTGACACAATTCCTTCTGGAAAGTGGATTTCACTGAGGCACAACTGACAAGACTTTATTTTACCTCAACCATGGAAAGGACTTACTTTTGGTACAGATATATGTTGATGATATCATCTTTGGCTCTACAAATACAAAACTTTGTGAAAAATTTTCCAAGTTAATGCAGTCAAGATATCAAATGAGTATGATGGGAGAGTTGAGTTATTTTCTGGGACTTCAAGTCAAACAAACTGAAGAAGGTACTTTTATCAGTCAATCCAAGTACACCAGAAATCTACTCAAGAAATTTGGAATGTAAGACAGTTCAACTACATCCACTCTCATGGCCACAGCCACAAAGTTCGATAAAGACACTAGAGCATCAGTAGATATTACTAACTACAGAGGTATGATTGGCCCACTTCTATATTTGACTGCAAGTAGACCTGATATCATGTATGCTACCTGTCTTTGTACAATATTTCAGGCTGATCCAAGAGAACCTCATCTAATAGCTGTGAAAAGAATTTTCAAGTACCTAAAGGGTACAGCTTATCCAGGATTATGGTATCCTAGGGAATCAAATTTTAAGCTAATAGGTTACTCAGATGCAGATTTTACAGGATGTAAAATAGACAGGAAAAATACTAGTGGAAGCTGCCAATTTCTTGGAGGCAGATTGGTTTCTTGGTTTAGCAAGAAACATAAATCAATTTCCACATCAACTGCAGAAGCAGAATATATTGCTGTAGGAAGCTGTTGTGCACAGATTTTTTGGATGGAGAATCAGTTACTGGACTATGGGTTAGAATTTTCTAAAATACCTATTTACTGTGATAATCAAAGTGCTATTGCTATGACAGGAAATCCAGTTCAACACTCAATGACAAAGCACATCAGCATTAGGTACCATTTCATAAGGGAACATGTGATGGAAGGTACAGTAAAATTGTATTTTGTACCAACAGATCAACAACTAGCAGATATCTTCACAAAACCACTATGTGAAGCTACTTTTACAAGAATGGTAAATGAACTTGGAATGGTTTCAGGTTCTTTCTCAAAATCTGTTTAGTTTTTGTTCTCATACATCAGACTTTATGATCAGTGTTTACAGATTTTTTTTATCTCTATGTAATTTGTGCTTAAATTGTAACATATTAAACATTGCTTATTATCTGATGTGATTCTATAAACTCTGAAAGTGTTTTGAATGTTCTGTGACTATTCAATCCAATGAGGATTATCTTGTTAAATGCTTACTTAGTAGTCTTTAACAAACTATGTATCCCATGCTTGAATTAGTTATTTATGTGGAAATCTATAACACAAGCAAATTCTGATTTTGATCTTAGTCAAATTTACTTCCTGTATTTTATTACTAAGTCACAAACTAGTTTATTGCTTCTTATCTATCAAATTCTGATGTCAGTAAATCTTAAGGATGAACTACATGCTTGATAAGCCTCACTTATCTGAAGAAAATAAAAGAAAATAAAAAATTGAAACCAGGTACTCCTTTGAGATCTAGAGTAAATATGTGAAAGGGAAGATCCGAGTGCATTGCTGGTATTAAGTTATATGCATTAAAAAAGCAAATTAATTTTTCTTGGTGACTTTTCACATTCTCTGATTACTGGAGAAATATTTTGATAACAACATAAATTCTGATGGCAGTTGTAACTCAATTACACTGAGAAGCCATTGTCAAAAGAATTTCAAAAGATGCATAAAATAAGCATAAACAATTGAGGTGGATTCTTGCATAACTTTATTCCATAGTAGACTTCACAATTAAAGACTGATTTTAAGCATTTTTCTTAGTTATGCCTTATTTCTAAGATATACTGAAGTTTATCAGACTTTAATCTTTATCTGATCATTTGCACATACACACACTATCACTCCATATGAATGATGAAAATTACTGTGGTGATAAAGTTGTTTCAGATAAACAGTTAAACATTATTTACATAAATTATGAGGACAAGTTCTGATTATGTTCTTATGATAAAACTCTGAAGAAACCAGTCAGTATTTGTGTGAAGAATCACAGAAATAGTCATTCACTTTTTGAGTACAGAAGCCATGTTTTGATGACCGTTAAATTCTGATAATAGTAAAGTTCTGATACAAACTCTGATGCTTATGTATCACATTTTAATTGCTTGACTTATCTTTAGTTTTTACTATAACGGTTATATTTCTCAGAAAATAATTAAGTGAGATAAAAACAGTGATAATCATTTGGTTAATGGGTTGCGTGTTTGTTTTGGTAACCGCGTGTGAGCAATAATTACTGCACGTTTACCGTGTCCACTAATAATGTTTTAACTGTTTACATGCTGTCAGGTGTAATATGTCGGTTTTACTTACAAAAAGAGTCGTTGAGTGGAAAGAGTATAAATATTAGAGATAAAAGATTATACAAATCTTTTAACTTCTCTCTTATCTTATCTCTTATTTCTTTTACTCTCTCTCTCTTTTTCTCTCTATTTTCTGACGGACTTTCGTACAGGCATTTTATCAAACACCTTGCGTACACACAACTTTTCACTTAATTTTTCACAGAAATGGCACCTAAGGATCTTATCTATGATGGAGCCAAGTTTATCCCCAACAACTATATGGCTATTCACAATAAGGACGAGGCTCCTTTAGAACTTCACTTCATACAAGATTTTCTCGCTCGAAGTGAAATTGGGTATGCTCTGACCCAACCACAGACTCTCTCAGGCAAGCAAATTCTGGAGTTTTGGAGGTCTGGAGTCTATGATGGTGGTGAAAATGGGTCCCCAAGCATTATTTTTACAACAGGGGAAGATGAGCACTTGGTCACCTTGTCAACTGTTCGACAAGCATTGCATTTGCCAGAAAACTGTTCTTACAGTTCACAAGTTGGAGAGACAGTACTTCAAAATATGATGGCAAATCTTGGCTATGAAAATCTTTGTCCAAGCTGGGACAACTGAAGAGGCCCTACATCAGGAGGGAGTGGAGCTTCTTTTTTTAACTATATTACCAAAGCCTTTGCCAACAAATGCTCAAACTTTGATGTTATTCCAATCATGAGTCAGCAAATTGGGTATGCTCTTCTTAATCAAACTCATTTTGATTATGCTAGTGATGTGCTAGGTTTTATTGGGGATAGGATGAAAGAGGACCCAAATACTGTTTATTTTGCTAGGTTCTGCCAGCTTATTTACAGTTTTTGTTGTTCTGATAAGCCCCAAAACTTTAGCGAGACAATTGAACCCTTTAAACTTCACAAAAGGGCTTTCACAGACTTATTATCTGCTGATAATAAGAAGGATATACTAAGACCCCTCCAAATTCCTCAATTTGTAAAACAGTTCTTAGTAAATTTTGATCCTCACACATACACAACCATATATCCTGATGTTGCACCTACACAGCCTTCTACTTCTCAACCAACATCAACACAGCCTTCCAATACTCAACCACAGCCTACTATCAGAACCTCACCTCTCAAATCCAAACCAACCTCTGGTACTTCTCAAAATGTGCCAGTTGTAAAATCTGACACATCCTCTAGGCCCAAAACCAAAAGAACTATCTCTGTACCTAAATCTCCATCAAGGAGAAGAAGAATGATGATTATGAGAGATGAATCTGATGAAGATGAACAAGTCCAGGTTCCTGCATAAGAACCTGTGACATTAGAAGCTGAAGAGTCAACTCTTCAGAAGGAGAATGAAGCTGAGGGTTCTGGGATTTTGAAAAGGAAAAGATCTTCAAATTTTGATACAGATCATATCACTTCACCATCTAGAAGATCAAGGAAGATAGAGCAGGTGTGAAAATTACACAATCTCAATATAAAGATGCTGAGGAAGGGGATCAAGAATCTCTGATCTCATCAGTACCTATTATAATTGAAGCCCTTCCAGCACCTGAAGACACTGTTCATGACACAGTGATCACATCTCCTATCTCTCCATTCAAATAAACAGCTACAGTTTAAGATTCAGGGTTAAGTCTTGAAACTGACATTCACAGGCTGAATATTCCAACTGTCTTGTATCTGGAAGCACCACCAGCAATAGAGTCAACTCCACATGTTTCTCCAATGCTAAATGCTGAAGTTCCTACTACATCAATTTTGGATTTGGAACCTGAAACAGATGAAGTTGTTCCAGAATCTCCTTCAGTTACACACACTCTGGTGTTATCAGAAGATGATGAGATGTTATCAAATTCTGGAGACAGTGCTCCAGCAAGTGCTCCAATTTTTGGAAATGAGGCACTACTTAAGTTTGTTGAAGAAAATGCTCCTGTTACATGAGAGGACACTCACAGAGGAGTTGAATGGACAAAGAAGTGGAATGAACCTGACTTCATTCCCAGCCCATATGTTCTGTCAGAACATATTTCAAAATCTGATGAGTTGCTGATAAATTCTGATTTCAAAACACAACTTAAAGTCACTGCTCTCAGCACTAAAAATCTTCAAGGTCTATGTAACACCCCCAAATCCGGGGTCGGGGATCTGGGTTGTCACGAGTTCCATTTTCCTTAACAATACTTAATCTAAATAAACAACCAATTACTGCGTGCTGTGACCCCACAAAATACACACACCACAAGTTATAGTCTCAGAGATGAATATCAAAACAACACAAGTCATTTTATTCCACAATTATAAGTCATTACACCTCAAAATGGTTTGTGAATAAATTTACATATTCTTTGCCATTAGTACAATTCATAATATACATAAGTCTGGTACATCACAGTTAAAAACCTAGCCTATTGGTAGTTCCTACCTCAGCTACAACGACATCAACGCCTCTAGAAAATTGCGAAACGTTTCCTAACCGCTTGCGAATTGGGAGCTTGGTCATGTTCATCTTTTCTATTTGTTGTTGTATGATGAAAGAAGAAAGCAAGGGTGAGCAACAAGCCCACCAAAATAATAGGTATAATAATTAAAAATATGTGAGCATTCTCATAGTACTCGTGAAAGTCTTGGTCAAGAAGAAATGAACCAAGTTTGATATCTTAATGCGACGAAGTCACAAAATTTTCAGTATATATATATACATATATACTTCTCAAAATCTTTGAAATCCTCTGACATGTATAATGTACACAGAGTTCCAGTTTATAACTGTATAGAATATCGTTGCAAGGTGATCTCATATATCTAACCTTGTCTCAATATTTTTCTGAAAATCTTTGTCGGACATAAGATAATCATTTACTAGATATAAGTTGAAAAGATGAAGTTACAAGATACTCCAATATACTTATATCTTTTCCGAATACTACTTGAACTACCACCGTTCAAGGTATAATCTGTTTCAAAAGTTCACCACATAGATGAGACTACAAGATAAGACTTGAATAGAATCAATCTTTAAAATATCATTCAAGAGAAATGAAGTTACGAGATACTTCATTAAGTCCCAATATATATATATACACCTATATATATATCTCTCATACTTTCCTTGAAAACCACTGTTATGAACAGTATAAACAGAGTTGTCATTCCCAAGAGTTTTGGAAAGAAGAAACTTTGGCATAAACCTGATATCTTGCTGATCAGGCAAATATACCAATTAAGTCACCTTTTCTACTAGTAGATGGATGAATCCCCCACTGGTCATCACCTTGGCCGCATTAGGACCTTATGCTGGACTGCCACTCAGCCACTTACGCATTGTTGAACTCCCACTGAGCAACTTACACTTTCATGGACCCCCACTGAGCCCATGTTACTTATGCCGACGCATTTCGATTGGGCTTACTTCCTGAATATTGGGCAAGTAATCAAACTCTTTTATCAAGTTAGCAACTTCGTTGCTCCAAAAATACACCACGGAGCCGGATCCCTTAGGTTTTGAGCGATTATTTAAATCCCCTTCGAAAGGAAGATCTTAAATCTAAAAATGAGTTTTGGGATCCGCTCTAACTTTTAAAATCATTTTGAAGACTCGAAAACATTTTAAAGAATGTTTAGAGTAATGATGATTTAATAAAATAAATTATTCCCGATATGTTAGAAAATATCTGAATATTATTATTTAAATAATATTCCCATAAGGGTAATCTTTATAAAAATAATTGAAGTAGAAGTTTTAAAAACTCATACTTGAAATGAAAAATAAATAACAAAAGATATACTTATACGAAAGTACGATCTTTATTTGAATAATCGAAAATAAGTTTGATTATTATTCAAAACTGTCGAATATACCTTATTCGATTAATAGTTATAGAAAACTATATATATATATATATAAAGATATATATATATATATATATTATACTCAGGAGTATCAACTCCCGGTTTAGAAAAATGTTCACCTTTGGGTCCCTTATACTAAGGGTATACGCAACTACTGCTTATCTCTAGCATAGGTATTATGTAGTTTATAAGCATTTGAATTGATAAAAGAATATCAAAATTTCATAACATGCATATATATACCATATCAACATGCTCCAATATATCGCAAGATTTGCTAATAACAGTCATGCACTTATCTCAAGATAATGTATCAATATATTACATCACAACAACAGTATAACGGGTAGAAAACTTGCCTGAGTGTTCCGAGGTAGACTTAAGCTTAGAGTGGGTCCGGTAACCTATGAACAACAACATAAGCCGGAATTAGACCACGGTCGCTTAAGAAACTAGTCAAAACTCACTCATACCCTAACGGTCGCTTATACGCTTAACGATTTGCGTTAATCGCTCGCGCACCCTCGGCTCCACCAATTTTAATAAATTAATCGTTATGAATTTTTAGGCAACTCTTTTGTGAGAACTTTACCAACTGACTAATTAATCTTACGTAATTGTTTCGTAATCCAATTAGTCTTTTAAGGGCCTTAAACAAGGTTTCAAAGTTAAGCGAGGGGTAAAGGTTCATTCGCGAAACACCGTAACTTAAAACGGTTGTTTCTCCTAAACCGTAAATCAGATCTAAGCGAACCACATACCAAACCGAAGCTTAAGACATGATCTAGATAAAAATGGAAAGGTTACAAATTCGTCAGTGAGATTTCTTTCCTGAACACTAAGTACAATCAGTTGAATGAAAACAGGCATTACGACGACTATGTTTACGCGATTACCAATGTTCATACCACTCCAATTAACCACCAACCAACTCATAAACATCCATACAACAAAAATTTACCTAAACCTTACCACATCAGTCCATAACCTCCAAGTTTTTCAACTCAAACAACCACAATCAAGATCTATGAACTATAATCAAGCTTCAATTACTAAAATACTTCCAAATCAAACCAAACTACTAATAATCACAATCCATGCTTCTCATTTCACAAAACCAACCATTAAACTTACTGAAAAATAAAGTAAAGGCTAGGGTTTGAAGTTTATACCTTCCTTGGAAGGTGTTAAGTTGCTAGGAAGCCTTAGGGAGCCTCCTACAAGCTTGATCTTTCCAAAGAAATCAAGAACACAAAGTTAGGTTTTGAAGTTTCTAATAGTCCGATTGAAAGAAATGTAAAAATTAGGATCTTAACATGCTTATTTGGACGAGACTTGTGAACAAGAGTTGTAGGCCATCTCAATACCTTTCCAACGAACTATAGAACACAATATTTGAGTGAGCTGTGAAGGAGATATGGAAGTTTGAAGTTGCTGGTATTATTTTGGCCGAGAGCTTTTGTTCTTGGAAGCAAAAGTCAACTTCTCTTCTTTTTGTTTTATGAAATTATGCTTGGTTGCTTCTCTTTTTGTCTTGAAAATTGTTTATCTTTTTACCATGGTTAATTTTCCATGGCCCAAAATCAACCAACAAAACAAAACCCCTTTGTCGTGCTTATGTCATCAAGCTTGTGTCATATTTTTAACACTTGTCTTCCCTTTGTGGTGTGATGACATCATCATCTACTAACCTCTTTGATTAACCCTTAATTACTTGGCTAATGACCGCTTATCTGTTATACGGTTCGCTTATCTTTCGTTCTCGTTTGTCGTTTGAGGGATCATATCTGGGATCTTATTACTTGGGTTCCCCTAAACCTTTCTCAATATTTTATATTCCTTTTATGATCCTCTCTTATAATCCTTGAATTTAAATCCTTTTAACCATGTTACCTTATACTCAATTCTTTCGGTATCTGGTGAATTTTCGAGAAAAATCAAAGTGTTCGAATTTGGATTTTGACGACATTTACATACACTCATTTACTTTATGGAATACTAATACGATCTTAGAATTTCCATAACAGTACTCCTATATATCGTGGTATGATAATTTTTCTTAATCAGCATAGTCAGCAAAAGTTACTATTCATCAGGGTTTCAAAAATTTCCAAAATTTGGGGTTATTACAGTCTACACTCCAAGACTCATGAAAAGGTTGATAAACTTCAGGAATCAGCTGATAAGCTAGACCTGATGCTCAAACTAGATAAGAATAGGTTTATCAGACCAATTCAAGAGAAAGTTGAAGCTATTGAGCAGGTTCAAGAAAAGCAGCAAGCCCAACTGGATGAGGTCTTGCAGAATCAAGCCTCTCAACAAAAACAACTCAATGAAATCCAATCTTCAGTGGAACTCCTTCTTTCTCTACTCCTGCCAAATGATGCCAAAAAGGGGGAGAAGGTAGTTAAGTCCAAATGCTCAATTAGCAAATCACTGAAGAAAAAGGATGATTCTGAAGATGACCAGGGAAATCCTAGCAAGGGCAAAGGTCAAGGTCAAAGCAAGCAAAGCAACAAAGTTTCTTCAAAGAAACTAATTTCTGATTCTAGAAAATCTTTTACACAGAAGAATACAAGTTCTGAAGCTGTGAATGCTCAAACTCTGATATCAAGTTCTGATATTCTGATTCAGTCTGGAAGTCAAGACTTTTAGAAGTTTTTACAAACTTTGAAGCTTAAGGGAAGGGAGACTACTGTCTACTATAAGGATCCCAAGATTCAGACTCTTGATGAAGAAATTGCTAAAAGATTGTTTCTCAAGCATAATCCTGGAATGGATTTAGAGACTCTAAATGAGGAAGAAGCTAGATTTGCTGTTGAGAAGACAAATCCTAAATCTAAAGCTTCTAATGCAAAGAAGCCTCCCAGACCTAAGGAGAAAGGTATTGTGATAAAAGAAAGATCTGCCACAGAGATTCCAAGATCAAGTACTAGATCTCAAACTACTACAGTACTATTGATCCCAAAGACAAGGGAAAAGAAAAAGTTGGAGAGACAGTTAAGAAGCAGAAAATGAAGATTCCTTAAATTCCGATGAATCCTGTGTGCAAGATGGTTCAAGTCTTTGATGATACTGCTGCTGAAGATGAAACTGTTGAAACTCTGAAAAGAAGAAAGATGACAGAAGAATCTAAGACAACCTCTGACATAGCTCAAGTTATTCAGAGTGAAGATATTTCAGAACAACAAGCTATAGAAGAATCTGCAAATCCTGAACAAGTCATCAAGACATCAACCTCTGACAGAGCTCAAGTTGATTTGAACAAGATGACAGTTGCTGATAAGAAGAAACTCCTATGGAAAAATTTTAATCCATCAGATCCTAAGAAAAGTCAACTGCTATCTGATTTCATGATTGTTGGATTGAATGCCAGAGAAGCAAGAGACAGATCTGGGTTAGGATCAAGCGAAGCCAAGATCAAAATAGGAGTTGAAGTAACTATCAAAGATCCATTTTTATTAATTGACAAACCACTCGAGGAAGTTACATAGAAACACCTTGACAAGGTTATATCTATTCAAGTGGTACTGGATACTCATGATAAGAGTAAAATCAATGAAAAGCTGATTCTATTTCTTAAAGATGGAAGAACATACAGAATGTCAAAATCAGATGTGCTGAACAAATTTCTTAAAGAACTTCTATTCTTTCATTATCTTTTGGAGATAAAGTCTGAGGTTACCAGAAGATGGTCAAATTTCATGATGAAGACCATAAGGGATAAAGCCATAATCTCTGGATCAAGGGTTGCAAAATTTATTCCAAAGATAGTTGAAGATGATGGAAGAGAAATTCCAATGAAGAAGAATTCTGCTAAGATAGAAGTTATTCTGAAAGAGAAATGTCTATGCTACAATAAAGACTCCTCTCATCCAAGGGTAATCAGACTTGGTGATGGATTAGAAAGAAATTACATTTCAGCACTTAGGACTGCCATCTACCAAGATTGGAAGTCAAGATGAAGAACTGATGCAAGTCAAAGCACAGTTAGCTCAAGTCCTGAGAATTGCAGAAGAAAAGCTGATATCAAACTTTGTCAAGAATCATTTTGGATTCAGGTTGATTCAGTAAGATTGGAAAAAGCTGCAAGGACTGTAAGTTGTAGTTAGTTGTCTAAATAAACTCTCATTGCATTTGTACTTAAATGTTTTTGACATCATCAAATCTATTAACTTATATATTTTTCATAATTTACAAGTTGGGGGAGATTGTTAGATATATTTGTGATGTCATGTCTAATCTGATTTGTTTAGTTTCAGAACTTATTATCAGAATATCAGAACTTAACTGGAAATCAGAACTTACTGAAGACAGGAAGTTATCAGAACTTAAGGCGTCAGAACTTATATCAGAACTTAAGTGCGGATACACTTCAGGGATGAAAAGCGGCTGATTTCTAGAAGAGGATTTGGACTAAACAAAGTAAAGATATGCATGAAGAATTGGACAGCTATAGGACTACAGAAGATAATATCTGATTGATATATTTTAGGAAGAGATATATTTCATATCAATTAGAAGATATCTTGTAACTGTGTACTATATAAACACAACTTAGGGTTGGGGATCCAGGTTGTCACGAGTTCAATTTCCCTTAATAACACCCAATCTTAATAAACAACCAACTACTTCGTACTGTGACCCCAAAATAAACACACACACTATAAGTTATAATCTCAGAGATGAATACCAAAATAACACAAGTCATTTTATTCCACAATAATAAGTCATTACACCTCAAAAAGGGATTCTGAATAAATTTACATTTCTTTGCCATTATTACAATTTATAATATACATAAGTCCGGTACATCAAAAGTTGAAAGCCTAGCCTATTGGTAGTTCCTACCTCAGCTACAACGACATCAACGCCTACATGAAACTGCGGAACATTTCCTATCCGCTCATGAATTGGGAGTTTGGTCCTGTTCATCTTGTCTATCTGTTGTTGTGTGATGAAATAAGTAAGCAAGGGTGAGCAACAAGCCCACCGAAATAATATGTATAATAATTAACAATATATGAGCATTCTCATAGTACTCATGAAAGTCTTGGTCAAGAAGAAATGAACCAATTTTGATATCTTAACGCGACCAAGTCACAAAATATTCAGTATATATGTATATATACTTTTCAAAATCTTTGAAATCCTCTGCTATGCATAATATACACAGAGTTCCAGTTTATAACTGTATAAAAATATCGTTGCAAGGTGATCTCATATATCTAACCTTGTCTCAACGTTTTTCTGAAAATCTTTGTCATGCATAAGATAATCATTTACTAGATATAAGTTGAAAAGATGAAGTTACAAGATACTCCAATATACTTATATCTTTTCCGAATACTGCTTGAACTACCACCGTTCAAGGTATAAATAGTTCATCCTGTAGATGAAGCTACAAGACAAAACTTGTATAGAATCAATATTTGAAATATCATCAAAATGAAATGAAGTTACGAGATACTTTATTTGATAAAAACATCATTTTAAAAACTCGACCCTGCCAACACTCAACAATCGCCCAGCCGTAGCCTTTCTATCGAAGTGCTCTGGGTAGTGTTGCAGAAATATCCAACTGGATGATGAACTCATTACGGGAGTTTGCCGCGCCATGAAGACCACTCACGATGATCAGTCGCAGTAGTGCAACCCTACCATTTTCTACATGTAGAGGAGAACAGTCGGATTTACTTGTCGACCGAACGCTGGATCCTAAGGAATGGACCGTCTTAGCAGAACTTTCGGGCCATTTGGGCCAATAAATAAGAATGGGTAAGTAATCAAAAACTCTTTTATCAAAACAGCAACCTTGTTGCGAATATAAAAATACATCACGGAGCCGGATCCCTCAGATTTTTGAGCGAGTATTTAAATCCCCTTCGAAAGGAAGATCTTAAATTTGAAAAGGAGTTTTGGGATCCACTCTAACTTTCCAAAAAAAATAGTTTTGATAAAGTTTGAAAATAATCTCTGGAAATATTTAAAGTAAGAATGATTTGATAGTATCAATTATTTTCCGAATACTTGGCAAATATCGAAATATTATTCTTTAGAAAAATAAAGAATATTATTTAATAAAATAAGCGGAGTCATAAGTCCTTGAATGAATATTCAAAATAATATTCATTAAATAAAATAAGCGGAGTCATAAGTCCTCGAATGAATATTCAAAATCATATTCATTAAATAAAATAAGCGGAGTCATAAGTCCTCGAATGAATATTCAAAATAATATTCATTTATAATATAAAACTATCGAATAAACCTTATCCGATTAATAGTTTTGAAAACTATTATATATATATAATATACTCGAGAACATCGCCTCCCGGTTTAGAAAAATGTTCAACTCCGGGTCCCCTATACTAAGGGTATACGCAAGTACTGCTTATCTCTAGCATAGGTATTATACAGTTATAATCAATTGAATCATCAATGAGATATCAAAATTATGAAACAGGCATGCATATATATATCATAACAACATGCTCCAATATATCGTAAGACTTGCTAATAACAACCATGCACTTATCACAAGATAATGCACAAACAAATATATACATCACAACATCAGTATAACGGGTAGAAAACTTGCCTGAGTGTTCCGGGATAGACTTAAGCTTAGAGTGGGTTCGGTAACCTATGAACAACAACATAATCTGGAATTAGACCACGGTCGCTTAAGAAACTAGTCAAAACTCACTCTACCCTAACGGTTGCTTATATGCTTAACAATTTGCGTTAATCGCTTGCGTACCCTTGGCTCCACCAATTTTAACAAATTAGTCAAGGTAATAGCTATGAATAGTCATCGACTTCCTGTTACAAATTTTAAGGCGACTCTTTTGCGAGTACTTTACCAACTGCCTAATCCACCTTACATAATTGTTTCGTGTTTCGATTAATCATTTACGGGTCTCGATTATGGTCTCAAAGTTACTCGAGGTTTCGGGGTTCGCTCGCGAAACGCCATTACTTAAAATGGTCGTTTCTCCTAAACCGTAAATCGGATCTAAGCGAACGACATATCAAAACGAAGATCGTAACATGAAATATCTAAACATGGAAAATGTCAGAAGCTTACAGTGAGTTCATGGGTCCTAAAGTTTCATGCAAAACAGTCTAAGGAAAATGAGCATTAAGACGGCTATGTTTACGAGATTCCCAAAATAATTACCACTCTAAATCCTCATCAATTCACTCACAACCACCAACACAACAATATTCAACCATCATACTACAAACTCAGTCCCCAACTCCAAGTTTTACCAATTTATCCAACCAATCAAAGACCCAATATTCAAAACCAATACAAATCCACCAAAACTACTTATAATCAAAGATCAAGCCTTAATACTAACAATGCTTCAATAAATCTATTTTTCTGAAGTGTTTTAATACATCTTGGAAAATCTTTGAAACCTCTTCACCGTCTCATTTTTTGTCATTTTACTTTTTGTAGATATGGGTTTGTAGGTTTTACCAAAGTACAACTATGGTAGCAATCAAACTCGCATAGATGATTAGATAATTGAAACACCAAACGACGCCATAAAAAGGAAAGCATAAAAAAGTGTTATTGTTATTGTTCCAGAACCAACAAATTGGTGTTAAAGACCGGGTAGTAATTTAGACCATTTCTTCTTCATTTTTTTTTAACAATTATGCTTGATAGGGTATAAGCAACCTGGATAGGGCCCAACCCAGATCTAGGGTGAGGCAGGCTCAACTGATGGACCAAGACCCCCCTCACCTATAGCATCCAAGTGGAGTGACCCAGGCTCAGGTGCCAACCTAGAACCTGGATCATCCCCCAACCAGGACCCAGGCCAGGACCCGGATTATCTACCAACCTGGATCCATCCCAGTATCACCCAGATAGAGTAGACCCGAGAGGGGGCCCTACAAGCGCATGCACGCCCCACAACCCGCCAAGGAGGGGTATGTGGGCATGTGACAATGACAGCTATCAACAACTAACATATCAGACAAACATGGTGTCCTCGCCTGGACACGTGTATGCAATCCACCCAAGCCAGGCGTCCTCCGCCTCCAGCAACCAACGACCCTGATCTAGAGGTACCAACCCCTAAACCCTACCTTTGGGCTATATATACCCCCAAAGATGAAGGGTTTAGAGGTTAGACACATTTTTAGCACACACACTCTCATATATACAGGATATACACACACAGCCACCCCTGTCCTCTCTATCTTCATATTCCCCAACCAGACTCTTATTCTTACACCGGAGGCGCCGCGGGGACAAAACCCCATCCGGTGTTGTGTTACAGATACCCAACAGCAGCTACACCCCGCTCTCAAAAGGAAGGTCCAGGAAAGGCATCAGAGGGAGTCGCCCCGCTCACCGGAGTTATCATTTGGCGCTAGAAGGAGGGGTTCTCCATCCTTGGGTCTCGGTGCCCCTGGATTCACCTTCATCAACAAACTCTTAAGAGAGTCCACATCTTAGACCTGTAAGAACACAAGCAACTATACCCTCTCTTGAATATGAATGTTGTTCATTTAAGCCACGTTTGTGAGAGCTCATTACGTTAGGCCACGTTTGTGTGAGCCCGTTCTCGTTTGTTAGTTTTGATTATTTTGGGTTTGATAGTTTTAAAACCCAGATCTACTTTAGTTTGCATATTATATTTGTGCTCTACAACCTGTTGTTCTTGTTCCGTAATATTGTTACCAAAACCCAGAAAATTTGTTTGGTGTTATTCTGGATTTTTTTTGCTATCTTCAAAAAAGCAACCTTAGATCCACATTTTTAGCCTCAAATCTTGGTTAGTTGTTGTTTGTACAATTGTGGTAATGGCAAGAGCAGGAAAGAGTACGGCCGGTAGGCCCTCAGCTAGTACCCAGTTCCAGGATCAGGACCACTCTCAGGCTCAAGAACCTAGGGGAGACTGAGAGACCCTCCAGGAGCAACCATTGACACAGCATACCCCGGTCCTGGAAAGGATAGTAACACCCCTGGATGCCAGGAACCTCATTGAGCTGAATCAATATAAATACACCAATGTTCCAGTGGTAGAGGAGCATATGGCCAATTTAACAAGCCATGAACTAGCTGAAGCAATCAGGCTCTACAGAGAGGAGCAAGCGCGGGCTCAGATAGAATATGAGCATGAGGATGATCAAGAAAAATCTGGGGACTCTCAACAATCTAGGAGATCTGTCTTCGACCAAATCGGAGCTAAGGCGAAAAAGAATCAAAAAGAGCCTAGTAAGAAAGAGATAGAAGCAACCAGGAAGAAAAAGTTGGAAGAAATGAGAGAACATATAAGAAGAGAAGAAGAAGCTAAGCTTGAGCTAAAAATTAAAAAAAGGATGCAGTTAGAAGAACAGAGGCTCCTAGCCAAGACCAAGGGCAAGAGGACCCGGAGGGACCCCACCCCCGAGGTTATTTCTGATGATGATGAGGAGGGACAGAAGGACCTGAAAGATATGATCTATGAACTCCAAAGGAAAATGGAGAAGGACTCTGGGATAGAGATTGGGGAAACTCTAACTCCCTTTAGCCATTCTTTAGAGGCCATTCCCCGACATAGAAATCTAAAACATTACAACTTTGATTCTTTTGATGGATTGGGAGATCCAGAAGAGCACTTGAATTATTTTGAGCAGATTGCACAGATATACTACTACAACGACTTGACAAAATCCAGGTTCTTCGCCTCGACTCTCAAAGGGGGCTCAGAGGTGGTTTAGCAGGATCCCCTCTCGAAGCATCCACAGCTGGAAAGAATTCTGAGGGGCCTTTCTCATAAGGTTCTGAGCCAATAAGACACATGATATGCATATGTGTCACCTGGAAACCATCCGCCAATACGACAATGAATCACTCTCAGCCTATATGCGGAGGTTCCAGGAAGCAATCAACAAAGTCTCGAATCTTGATGAGCGGGAGGCACTGAGCATATTTCAAAGGAATCTGGATCCAAAACACAATGAAAGGTATATCGTAGAGCTGATCAACAAGGAGCCATAGAGCCTAGCTACTGCCTACTCTATGGCAGCCAGATTCATCAAGGAAACATATGTGCTCCAGGCTATGAGGATGACCCAAAACGGGGGATCCAGGAGCAAGAACTCTGATGACCGACTGAAAGGGGGTTACCATCAGGAGAAAAAGTTCAAGCAAAACCAACAAGCCCAGCAGACCAATGTGGTCCAGAAGACCCCAATATTTCAGAGACTGGGTCCTAAGACAGAATCTAAAAGCGACCCTGGGCCAACTAGGCAAGCCAGGGAGCCTAGACAGGAGCCAGATTGGACCCCTCTGAACAAGACCAGGGAGGAGATACTAAAAGAGATCAAGGGAAAGATATTCTATTATCCACCGAAGCCCATATAGACTCCCCTGGAAAGTCGTCCTTACAATAGGAAATGTGATTATCATGAAACGCATGGGCACAAAACTGAGAATTGTCTATCTCTAAAATACTTCATTGAAGACCAAGTCAAGAAGGGTAACCTAAATCAGTATGTCTCCCGGGAGATGAATCAGAAAGAAGAAAGACCAAGGAGAGGAAATAATGTAGTGAATGTGGTCCTAGTAGGATCCAACTCGCCTCCTAGGAGCCCGGGCTCAGGAGATGAAGTATTCTCCATCCATTCCTACCCGGAGATGGTAATCTCATTCAGCAGCAAGGATTATGAAGGGGTCAATCTGAATCACAATGAAGCGTTGGTAGTAACACTTGATAATTTCGATAATGAGGTAAGGAGAATGCTGATAGACAATGGTTCTTCGATAAACATACTCTTCAAACATATTGTGGACCAGATGAAGCTTGGGAGCGTGCGCTCAAATGAATGCCGAGAGGACCCCCTCTACGGGTTCAGGAATAATTTGGTCCCGATCCATGGAACCTTATACTTGCCAGTAATATTTGGGTCAGCTCCGAACCAAGTCACCCATGTAATAAAATTCTATATGAAAAACACTCCTTCATCCTACAACGGCATAATTGGCCGCTCAGCTCTGACCAGGATACAAGCAATCACCTCCATATCACACTTGAAAATCAAATTCCCAACTCCAACGGGGATAGGAGAAGTTAAGGGAGACTATGAGGTCGCTGAAAGATGTTATAGCCAGGCCCTGGTCATGGCCGAAACTCACCAAGACAACAAGAGAAAGTCCATAGTCCTTCACAAATAGCAAAGCATTAAGAAACATCGCCCCCACTCAAGAGATGATGCAAGAAAAGAAGTCCAGATTATAGAATCCACCCCGGATACAAAAGCAACCAAGCCAAGCTCGAAAGAGCAAGAAAGCAACCAAGTCGCAGCAGAGATTGAACTGAGCCCAGGCCTTAGCCAGGACAATCCTACTGTGCAAGCAACCAACCCTGAAACAAGTGAAGTAAGGGAAAGTAACCAAAAAGAGATGAAAACCCAGGGTCAAATCTATATGAAGAAGAATACAGAAGCCCGAATCCATAAATTGGTATCAAACCAGGATCAAGCAAAGATCGAGGCTGCAGCAGAAACAGAAACAATCATGATCGATGCAAGTAATCCTTCCAAGAAGGTAAAAATACGATCCGGACTCAGAACCACTTTCAGAGAAGACCTGGTGTCATTGCTCCAAGGGTACTCTGACATATTTGCCTGGAGCCCGAGAGACATGCCCGGATTGGATGAGTCCATAGCAATGCATAACTTGGACGTCAACCCAGAAAGGAAACCAGTTAAGCAGAAAAGAAGAAATTTTACCTCAGAGAGGCAGAAAACAATAGATGAAGAGGTTGAGAAACTACTCAAAGCTGGGATCATATGCGAGGTCAAGTACCCGGAATGGTTGGCTAATGTTGTTATGGTAAAAAAGACAATCGGGAAATGGAGAATGTGTGTCGACTACACCGATTTAAATAGTGCATGACCCAAATACCCTTATCCCTTGCCAAATATTGATTAATTGATTTACGCCACATCTGGGCACATCATGGTAAGATTCATGGACGCCTACTCGGGGTACAACCAGATCAAAATGAATTTGAAAGACATCCTGAATATAACCTTCATCACCCACAGGGAGGTCTATGCCTATGTAATGTTGCCTTTCGGATTGACAAATGCAGGAACCACCTACCAGAGAGTAATGAACAAAATCTTCAAAAACCAGCTTGGAAGGAACCTGGAATCCTATGTTGATGATATGATCGCAAAGTCCACAAGCATCCCCGGTCACATAGGAGACCTAAGAGAATGCTTTGACAACTTGAGGAAATATTCACTCAAACTCAATCCGAAAAAGTGCACATTAGGAGTGGGGGCAGGAAAATTCCTAGGATTCATGATCAACAACCGGGGAATTGAGGCTAACCCAGAGAAGATAAAGGCGATCCAGGAGATGAAGCCTCCTAGGACCCAGAAGGATGTTCAGAAGCTAGCAGGGTCACTGGCATCACTTAGAAGATTCATCTCAAAACTGGCTTAGAGATGCCTACCCTTCTTTGACCTATTGAAAGGAGAAACCAACAAGAGGGAAGTGAATTGGAGCCCAGAATGCCAAAGCGCATTTGAAGAAATAAAAAAGTATCTCTCCCAGCCGCTAATCTTGACAAAGCCCAACCCGGGGAGCTCCTATTCCTGTACCTATCAGTAGGGTCCCTGGCGGTTGGAGCGGCACTGATCAGGGAAGAGAATGGCAAACAACAACCAATTTATTATGTAAGCCAAGTACTAAAAGATGCGGAGACCCGGTACCCAAGGCTAGAAAAGTTCGCTTTTGCCTTGGTCACGGCATCCAGGAAGCGCATACATTACTTCCAGGGAAGGGAGATCCGGTTAATAACTAATCAACCCTTGAGGAAGATAATACACATGACAGATGTCTCAGGAAGGCTGGTAAACTGGGCAGTTGAGCTAAGTCAATTCAACTTGAATTTCATTCCAAGAACAGCAATCAAAGCCCAGGCGTTGGCTGACTTCATAATAGAGTGCAACTTCCCGGAAGATGAGCCTACACCCATGAGCATTGACCCAGAGAGCAACAATGATCATAACCCGGGAGCCTGGGCTCTCAAAGTTGATGGATCCTCAGCAAATGAAAGGTCAAAAGCAGGTCTCATTCTAAAGAGCCCGGATGGCTTTACAATTCAAATTGCAATCTTCTTTGGCTTTTCAGCAACAAACAACCAGGCAGAATATGAAGCCCTAATAGCAGGATTGAAGCTAGCAAAGACTCTAAGGATCCAGGAACTTAACATCTACAGTGACTTCCAGATCGTAGTCAAGCAAACAAATGGCGAGATATAGCAAAGGATCCCGTTTTAGCCAAGTACCAGGCCCTGGTCCAAAGCTACCTTGCCTTAATACCAAGAAGCCAAGTTCTACAGATCTCCCGAGAAGAGAATTCAGAAGCCGATACACTATCAAAACTGGTTCAAAATTCATCAGACCTGGATTGCTCTGTCTACTTTGAAGAACTACAAAAGCCAAGTATATCATCCGAAGAGGTCACGGAGATAGAAAATAACCCAAATTGGATTACTCCGTTTATCAACTATTTGGAGAAGGGATAACTCCCTGAAGAAAAAGGGAAGGCTCAAATGTTAAAAGCCAAAGCAGCAAAATTCTTCATTGAAGAGGGGATACTCTATCGTCCGACCTTCTCATCACCTATCCTGAAGTGCATTGGCCCAGGGGAGGCAGAGTATTGCCTAATGGAAGTCCACGAAGGGATATGTGGAGACCATATCTCAGCAAATGCTCTGGCTCATAAGATAATAAGGCAGGGCTACTACTGGCCGACAATCCACAAAGATGCAAACGACTTTATGAAAAAATGCAAACAATGCCAAATGTTCAGCAACGTATCCCGGATGAGCCCAGTCCTACCATCGTCAGTCCTATCTCCAATCTCCTTCGCTGTTTGGGGGATAGATATCATGGGACCCTTTCTCCGGGCCAGAGGAGACCTGAGGTACCTACTTGTCTCAATTGACTACATGACTAAGTGGGTGGAAGCAAAGGCAATGCGGACAATAAACCAGCAGGATTGCATAAAATTCATAGACAACATATTGATTAGGTTCGGAGTCCCAGAAGTACTGGTCTCGGATAACGGGCCATAGTTCGTTGGATCATAGTTTGAATCCTACCTCCAGGACTGGGGCATCAAGCACAGAAAATCATCAGTAGCCTACCCTCAAGGAAATGGCCAAGTTGAAGTAACAAACCGGTCCTTCTTCATGAAATCGAGAAGAGGCTCAGAGAAAGCAAGAGAAAATGGCCGAAAGAATTGCCCAATATTCTATGGGCCTATAGAACAAGTCCGCGGACAAGCACAACGAAACCCCCTTCAAACTGGCTTATGGAACTGAAGCAACGCTGCCCATCGAGGTAGGATCCCCCTCTCACTGAGCGATCAACTTTGATGAGGTAGCCAACGAGGAGGGGATCAGGACAAACATCGAGCTAATTGATGAAGTCCGAGACCAGGCTGTTGCAAGGATGGAGAAGTACAAGGAAAAAACTAAGGAACACTTCAGCAAGAAGTCCAGGGTCAAGAACTTTCAAGTTGGAGACCTAGTACTTCGAGACACAAAAGCTTCAGATCCAACCAACACTGGGAAACTAATGCCAAGGTGGGAAGGGCCTTACAAAATCAAGGAAGTGTTAAGGCCAAGGACATATAAGTTGATGAACATGGATGAATCTGAGATCCCAAACACCTGGCATGGACTCAGGTCAGAAAATTCTATCAATAGAAAAGGCAACCAAAAGCAACCAAAAAACCTGTAGCCTATGGCAAGCAACCAATTTCTGATTAAATATTTTGTATGAAGAAAATTTCAAGTTAATGAAAAGAATTTTCCTTTTTCAGCCCGTTCTTATCTTAACAGTTACTAAAAGCAAAGCACAGTCCAACCCGGAAAAGCAAACACACCCGGGTTGAAAACAACTATTATGTACTAAGACGATTCTCTAAGTACATAAAAGAGCAAAAGCAAACATCAATCCGGATATGGTGTCATACCCGGATTGGAAGCCAACATTAAAAGCAAACATCAACCCGGATAGACAACCAAATCCGGGTTGAAAGCAAATATTGTGTACTTAGAGAAGTACATAAAAGAACAAAAGCAAACATCAATCCGGATATGGTGTCATACCCGGATTGAAAAGCAAACATCAATCCGGATATGGTGTCACACCCGGATTGGAAGCCAACATTAAAAGCAAACAAACCCGGATAGACATCCAAATCCGGGTTAAAAGAAACTATATTCTACTTAGAGAAGTACATAAAAGAACAAAAGCAAACATCAATCCAGATATGGTGTCATACCTGGATTGAAAGCCAATATTAAAAACAAAAATCAACCCGGATAGGCATCCAAATCCGGGTTGAAAGCAACTATTATGTACTTAGATTATTCTCTAAGTACATAAAAGAGGAAAAGCAAACATCAATCCGGATAGGGTGTCATACCCGGATTGAAAGCCAATATTAAAAGCAAAAATCAACCCGGATAGACATCCAAATCCGGGTTAAAAGCAACTATTGTGTACTTAGATTACTCTCTAAGTACATAAAGAAGCAAAATCAAAACATCAATCCGGATACGGTGTCATACCCGGATTAAAAGCCAACATTAAAAGCACAAACCACCCCGAGTAGGCATCCAAACCCGGGTTGCAACCAACCACTATGTACTTAGATCATTTTCTAAGTACATAAAGCAACATAAAGCAAATATCAAATCTGTTATAGATTCATACCCGGACTCAAAACATGTATTAAACCGGGTAATGGTTCACACCCGGATCCAGACCGGCTATAAATCCATACTCGGTTTGGGGGCAGTAACCATCTACTTGGAGCATTTCCCAGGCACAAAAGCGAAAAGCAAACAGATCCGAGTATGCTTTCACACCCAGATTAAAAGCATGAATAAGCTACTTAAAATAATTTCTAGACAAAAAACAAATTATCCAAGCAACAACTAAACATAAAACAACAACCCAGATCGCCACCAATCCGGACAAAGTCGAATATTACAAATTGTTCAGAATCAAAGTACGAAAAGCAGAAGGAATACTAGAAAGAAGCAAATTACAAGGGCAAGGCCCGAAGAGCTTGACAAAGCTGAGTCAAATCTAAAGGAAACTGGGACCGGGACCATCGTAAGGTTCCGGTTCACCTTGACCCTGCTCAACAGCTAATTTGGCCGCCAGAAACTCCTGAATGAAGCTACCCCAGTTGGCTAGGGGATCAAATTTGATGTGCCTCTCCGCCACGAGCCAGGCCCTGCGAACCTCGGGAACCCCAACTTGAGCAATCTCGAACTCATAGACATCACTGGCTTTGAACTCGGCAATGATGACCTCCTTGTCCAAGTTCTCCTTCGCAGCCAGGTCAGCCTTGATCTTCTCCACTTCTTTAGCAAGACCATCGGCCCGGGTCTTCTCGTCCTTCAGTTGCTCCTTCAACCCGGATTCAACAGTCTTGAAGCCTTCCTAGGCCTCATCCAACTCATTCTTCAGGTTATCATCTCTTATCTTCTCAGCCCTGGTCCTGTTGTTAGCCTCCCGAACCTCAGTGAAAGTGATATCAGAACAAATAGATATGGCATTCCCCACCTGAAGGAAGAAAAAGAAAAGAGACTCAGAAAAAGAATGCAATCTGGGTGGGAAACTAAAAACTACTTGAAGTTTACCTGTCCCCATTGCCCGGTTACCCTCTTAAAGGCTGCAGCCATACTGGAACCCTCCACTTCGCCCCAATCTTCTTCAGAAGGGATGCTTGACATGAATCCGGCCAGGTCAACCAGGGACTTGGTCCCAACTTTCACCGGATCCCCGTCTGGACCTTTTTCCTCCGAATTGCAGATGACCCGACTGGAAATAACAGATTTGCCCCGAGGAGGCTTGGACGGGACACTCTTCCTCTTCTTCCTAGGAAGGTCATCATCATCCGGAATTTCCCGAATTACGGGGTCAGAATCGCCGACTTCATGACCCGGATCAAGGACATTCTGGGGAGCAGAGGATTCAGCCCCACCCTCGAGATCAGCTGACCCGGATCCAGGTCCCGGAGCACCCTTAGTAGTCTTGAAGGCCAAACCGAGAGTGTTGAAAGCTGCAGCATAGGCGGAAGAAGACATGATTCCGATAAAGTCACGGTTGAAATGAGGCAGGCATGTAGAAATATGAGAAGAGCACAAGTCAGATTCCAGATAAAAAGAAAAGATGATCCGAATCAAAGTGCACAAAAGGGGATCCGGATCATGATACGATAAATTCAAATAAAAAGGCAAAAAGTCAAAAGCAAATAGGACCCGGGTCTGGATCAACGAACGGAATAAATGATCCGGATCAGGGGCTGGCAAATTCTATAAAGAGACTACAAAGTAAAAGGCAAATATGATCCGGATCCGGATCAACAAATGGAGTAGGCGATCCAGATCAGGAAGCAGCTAACTCTATTTAGAAATTACAAGTGAAGGGAAAACAAAATCCGGATCAACATAATTAGGGAATGACCCGGACCAAACAGGCAACAAAACATTCTACAAGTAAAAATAAGTGATCCGGATCTAGCGGAAAACAGAATAAAAAGCAAGACATGTTATGAATCTATTTACTTAGAAGACTTACAACCGAGTTCGAAGAGCAGCTGATGGTTTATGAAGGTGTCCCGGGTCGGCTGGAATCCGAAAGAGTCACATAATGCTCTCATTTGGGTCAAGGCCTGCCCCTCCAGGACAGCAGTAGCAAACATGGTATGGGTACCCTCCATTGTAAAGTAGGGCAGGTAGGCCAGGTCATAGCTGTAATAACCCCAATTTTGGAAAAAAAAAATTGAACACGGATGAATAGTAACTTTTGCTGATGATGCTGATTAAGGAAAATTATGAGAACACGCTATATAGGAGTACTGTTATAGAAATTCTAAGATCGTATTAGTACTCCATAAAGTAAATAAGTGTATGTAAAGATCTTCAGAATCCAAATTCGAACACTTTGATTTTTCCAAAAAATCCACCAAATACCGAAAGAATTGGGTATAAGGTAACATGATTAAAAGGATTTAAATTCAAGGATTATAAGAGAGGATCATAAAAGGAATATAAATTATTAAGAAGGGTTTAGGGGAACCCAAGTAATAAGATCACGGGTATGATCTCTCAAACGATAAACGAGAACGAAAGCTAAGCGAACCGTAAAACAAATAAGCGACCAAGAGACAAGCTTGTACAAGAAGCCAAGGATTGTGACATCATCAAACCACAAGGAAGAGACATATGGCAAATGGATGACATAGACATGGTGACATAAGCATGACAAATGGAGGGATTGTTGGTTGATTACAAGCCACACAAATTTTACCATGGTTAAAAGGTAATTAAGCAAAACAAAAGGAAACAACCAAGCAAAACAAATCAAAAACACAAAACACAAATTAGAAGTTGACTTTTGCTTTCCAAGAACAAAAGCTCTCGGCCAAAACCAGAGCAGTAACTTCAAACTACCATATCTCCTTCAATACTCACTCAAATAGTATGTTCTATAGCTCTTTGGAAAGGTATTGGGATGGCCTACAACTCTTGTTCACAAGTCTCATCCAAATAAGCATGGTAAGACCCTCGTTTTGACAGTTCTTTCAATCTGACTTTTAGAAACTTCAAAACCTAACTTTGTGTTCTTGATTTCTTTGGAAAGATCAAGCTTGTAGGAGTCTCCCTAAGACTTCCTAGCTACTCTAATCACTCCAAGGAAGGTATAACACCTCCAAACCCTAATTTTACTTTGAGTATTACGAAGGTTTTGATGGTTATAGTAAATGAGAAGCATGATGCTTGTGTGTTTAGAGTTTGGATTGGATTTGTAGTGATTTGGATGTTAAAATCTTGTTTATAGTTAATGAAACTTAAGTATAGCTAGTAGTTCATGTGTGGGGTTGTATAAATTGGAAAATATTGAGGTTTGGGGACTGATGTAGTAAGGTTTGGATGAGGGTTGGCTGTATTGTTGGTTGTGAGTTGAATGGTGGTTGTTTGGAGTGGTTTAAAACTTGGTAATCGCGTAAACATAGTCGTCATAATGCCCGATTTTCCTTAACTGTTCTGTTCTTAACTGTAGGACTCGTGAACTCACTGAAAGATTCTAACCTTTGCCATGTTTAGATAGTTCATATTACGATCTTCGTTTTGATATATGGTTCGCTTGAATTCGATGTACGGTTTAGGAGAAATGACCGTTTTAAGTAACGGCGTTTCGCGAACGAACCATTACCCCTCGCCTTACTTTGAAACCTTGGTTAAGGCCCTTAAATGACTAATTGGAGTATGAAACAATTATGTAAAGTGGACTAGGCAGTTGGTAGGGTATTCGCAAAAGCGTCGCCTTAAAATTTGTAACGGTTAATTTATTAAAAATGGCGGAGCCGAGGGTACTCGAACGACTTATGTGATTTGTTAAGCGTAGAAATGACCATAAGCAAACGTTAGGGTTCAATTGGTTAAATTCTAGTTTCTTAAGCGACCGTGGTTTAATTCCGGCTTATGTTGTTGTTCATAGGTTACCGGACACACTCTAAGCTTAAGTCTACCCCGGAGCACTCATGCAAGTTTTCTACCCGTTATACTGTTGTTGTGATGTAAATATATGTATATGCATTATCTTGTGATAAGTGTATGATTGTTATTAACAAATTTTGCGATATATTGGAGCATGCTGATATGGTATATATGCATGTCTGTTTCGTAATCTTGATATCTAATTGTTCATTCAAATGCTTATAAGTTGCATAATACCTATGCTAGAGATAAGCAGTAGTTGTGTATACCCTTAGTATAGGGGACCCAAAGGTGAACATTTTCTAAACCGGGAGTCGATGTTCCCGAGTATAATATATATATATATATATTTATTTATTTATATATATATAGATATAGTTTTCAAAACTATTAACCGAATAAGGTTTATTCGATAACTCTATTTTATTTAATGAATATTATTTTGAATATTCATTCGTGGACTTATGACTCCGCTTATTTTATTAAATGAATATTATTTTGAATATTCATTCGAGGACTTATGACTCCGCTTCTTTTATTAAATAATATTCTTTATTTTATTAAAGAATAATGTTTCGATAATCAAACTTATTTTCGATTATTCAAATAAAGATCGTACTTTCATATAAGTATATCTTTGGTTATTTATTATTCATTTCAAGTATGAGTTTTAAAACTTCTACTTCAATTATTTTTATAAAGATTATTCTTTATGGAAATATTATTTAAATAATAATATTCAGATATTTTCTAATATATTGGGACTGATTTATTTTATTAAATCAGCATTACTCCAAACATTCTTAAAAATGTTTTCGAGTCTTCAAAATGATTTTTAAAGGTTAGGGCGGATCCCAAAACTCATTTTTTTATATTTAAGATCTTCCTTTCGAAGGGGATTTAAATACTCGCTCAAAACCTGAGGGATCCGGCTCTGTGGTGTATTTTATATTCGCAACAAGGTTGCTGTTTTGATAAAAGAGTTTTTGATTACTTATCCAACACTCGGGAAGTAAAATTCTTAGAACAAGTTAATCCATTAACAGGCACCGCCTGGGAAATATCGGTGAGTTTTCCTTTCCAACTAGATACGACTTCTTGGTGGAGCCGTATCAACAAGTTTCTGCTTGGGGAAAGGGGGGACGAGCTTTACGTTTCAGAGTCATGGATTTCATCTGAACTAGGAGTGGCGTAAGTGGTCGAGTGGCGCCGGCCCAGCCTTATTATATTGGCCCAAATGGCCTGGAAGTTCCGCTAAGACAGTCCATTCCTTAGGAGTCCAGGGTTCAGTTGACAAGTAAATCCGACTGTTCTCCTCTACATGTAGAAAATGGTTGGGTTGCACTACTGCGACTGATCATCGTGAGTGGTCTTCCTGGCGCGGAAAAATCCCGTAATGAGTTCATCATCCAATTGGATATTTCTGCAACACTACCCAGAGCACTTCGATAGAAAGGCTACGGTTGGGCGATTGTTGAGTGTTGGCAGGGTCGAGTTTTCAAAATGATGTTTTCATCAAATGAAGTATCTCGTAACTTCATTTCATTTTGAGGATATATCAAAGATTGAATATATTCAAGTCTTTTCTTGTAGTCTCATCTATGTGATGAACTTTTGAAACTGATGATACCTTGAACGGTGGTAGTTCAAGTAGTATCCGGAAAAGATATAAGTATATTGGAGTATCTTGTAACTTCATATTTTCAACTTATATCTGGTTAATGATTATCTTATGCATGACAAAGATTTTCACAAAAACGTTGAGACGGGGTTAGATATATGAGATCACCTTGCAACGATATTTTTATACAGTTATCAACTGGAACTCTGTGTATATTATGCATGGAAGAGGACTTCCAAGATTTTAAAAAGTATATATACATATATACTGAATATTTTGCGACTTGGTCGCGATAAGATATCAAACTTGGTTCATTTTTTTACTTGACCAAGATTTTCATGAGTACTATGGGAATGCTCATATATTGTTAATCATTATACATATTATTTCGGTGAGCTTGTTGCTCACCCTTGCTTTCTTCTTTCATCACACAACATCAGATAGATAAGATGAACAGGACCAAGCTCCCAATTCGCGAGCGGATAGGAAACGTTCCGCAGTTTACTATAGGCGTTGATGTCGCTGTAGCTGAGGTAGGAACTACCAATAGGCTAGGCTTTCAACTTTTGATGTACCAGACTTATGTATCTTTATGAATTGTAATAATGGCAAAGAAATGTAAATTTATTCAGAAATCCTTTTAAGGTGTAATGGCATATAATTGTGGAATAAAATGACTCGTGTTATTTTTGGATATTCATCTCCGAGACTATAACTTGTAGTGTGTGTGTGTTTATTGTGGGGTCACAGTATAGAGTAGTTGATTGTTTATTAAGATTGAGTGTTATTAAGGGAAATGGAACTCGTGACAACCCGGATCCCCGACCCCGGATTTGGGGGTGTTACAGAAATGGTATCAGAGCTAAGCGTTATAAACCTCAGAGATGAAGTGACGTTAAAATAATAAGTTCACTAAGATAAATAAGAACTCTTGCCAAGTTCATAGTCGGACTACCTAACGTAGTACTGACAGTTAAAACCCTTATGGGAACCTTTATAAATATCGTGATAGAAGCGTAGTTCGTTATCGTATATGGTAGCGGGACTCCGAACCCTGAGGTTGAGGAACAATAATGCGATGATGTTTTATTACTTATTGGAGATCAGATTATGGATCTGATAGAGCGTCCTAACGCGGGACCGGATGATGTTCATATTGAGGATGTAGCGGTTGAGGATGTTGTCCTAGAAAGGATTGTTGCTGAGAAGAATCTCGTGGAGGATCCTGACAAGAATGAATAAAGGACCACTGAGGAATTGATGAGTATGGTTAGGACGACTATCAGAGGTAGGATTGGCCGGTTACTACCGGAGGTTCGTTCAAGTTCGTAAAATAGTAGCCCCTTTAACGCGCTTACTCGTAAGACTGAGAAGTTCAAATGGACAGAGAAATACGAGAACAACTTTCAAGAACTGAAGCAAAGATTGGTGACGGCCCCTATGATGGCGTTGCCGGATGGAAAAGGAGATTTTGTGATGTGTAGTGATGCTTCGCATAAGGAATTAGGGTGCTTCTTATACAGCACAACAAGGTAATCGCGTACGCGTCAAGACAATTAAGGGAATATAAAATTCGATATCCCCTCCCATGAGTTTGGGCTCGTGGCAATAGTTTTTCCCTAAAGATTGGAGGCACTACTTGTATGGAGAGAAGTGCAAGATTTACACAAACCATAGGAGCTCTAGTACATTTTTACGTTGAAAGAGCTCAACATACGCCAGATGTAACACCCCCAGATCCGGGGTCGGGGATCCGGGTCGTCACGGTCTTTCTTTCCACAATATCACTTCACTTAATTAATAATAATAACCTTATGCTGTGACCCCACACTAACACACACCACAACCCGTTATAGTCTCAGAGATGAAATTGAAATAAGTACAAGTCTTTGAATCCACAATTTAAAATTATTACAACCCAAAATGATTACTTGATAAATTTACAGTTAATTGCCATTATCTGCCACAAGTTATAATTATACATAATTGATTCTCAAAAATAGAATGCCTGATCTACCAATAGATCTACCTCTGCAGCTATAGCAGCCACAACATCATCGGGAAGACGCGGGACGCTTCCCACGCGCTTGCGCTGGGTCTGCTGGAGTCTGGCCATCTTTCCTAACTGTTGTTGTGTGATGAAGAAATAAAGCAAGAGTGAGCCTTACAGCTCGCAAGATAATATATAGTGATAACAATAATATAAGTATCTAAATGGATACTTACTAGAATCTTTTATCATGTGTAAGATAATTACTAGTATATACTTACTAGTATATGAGCCTTCTCATAGTACTCATGAAAGTCTTGGTCAAAAGAAATGAACCAAGTTTGATATCTTAATGCGATGAAGTCGCAAAATATTCAGTATATATACATATATACTTTTCAAAATATTGGAAGTCCTCTTCCATGCATAATATACACAAAATCCCAGTGTATAACTGTATATAAAAAAATATATCGTTGCAAGGTGATCTCATATATCTAACCTTGTCTCAACGTTTTTCTGAAAATCTTTGTCATTCATAAGACAATTATTAATTAGATATAAGTTCTAAAGATGAAGTTACCAAATACTTCACTACATTTATATCATTCCCAATACTACTTGAACTACCACCGTTCAAGTTATAATCAATTTCAAAAGTTCATCCCACTGATGAGACCACAAGATAAGACTTGAATAGATTCAATCTTTGAAAGATTATTGAATGAAAAAGTTATGAGATACTTTATTTAGTCCCGATATATATATAACCCCATATATATATCCCTTTAAACATTTCCTGGAACCTCTGTTATGTGAAGTATGAACAGAGTTCGAAACATCCAATGAATTTTGGAAAGGAAAAGAATTTTGGCATAAACCCGATATCTCGCTGATCAGGCAAAGATACCAATAAGTAACCTTTTCTACTAGTAGATGGACGAATTCCCCACTGGTCATCACCCTGGTCATAATTAAGACCTATGCTGGACTGCCACTCAGCCACCTATGCATTTGATGGACTCCCACTGAGCCACTTACACAATAATAGACCGTACCTCGGCCTGTCGCTTATGCCGACTCAATGAGAGGGGCTTACTTCCCGAACGTTGGGCAAGTAATCAATTCATTTACCAAATCTGCAACCTTGTTGCGAATGTAAATACACCACAGAGCCGGATTTCCCAGGTTTTGAGCGAGTATTTAAATCCCCTTTAAAAAGGAAGATCTTAAATATAAAAATGAGTTTTGGGATCCGCTCTGACTTTTAAAAATCATTTTGAAGACTCGAAAACACTTTAAAGAGTGTTTGGAGTAAGGCTGATTTAATGAAGTAAATCAGTCCCCAGAATATTAGAAAATATCTGAATATTATTAATTAAATAATATTCCCATAAAGAATAATCTTTATAAAAATAATTGAAGTAGAAGTATTAAAATTTATACTTGAAACGAATATTAAATAACCAAAGATATACTTATATGAAAGTATTATCTTTATTTGAATAATCGAAAATAAGTTTGATTATTAACACCTTATTCTTTAATAAAATAAAGAATATATTTCAGCAAATAATCGGAGTCATAGATCCTCAAATGAATATTCAAATAATATTCAATAAATAAAATAAGCTGAGTCATAATACCTCGAATGAATATTATAAATAATATTCATTAACTAAAATAAAGGAGTCATACATCCTCAAATGAATATTCAAATAATATTCAATAATAAATAAAGTTTAAAGTTATCGAATAAACCTTATTCGATTAATAGTTTGGAAAACTATAACCATATATAAATAAATATATATATATATATCCATATCCATATATATACAAAATCTACTCGGGATCCTCGACTCCCGGTTTTAGAAAATATTTTCACCTTTGGGTCCCTATACTAAGGGTATACGCAAATACCGCTTATCTCTAGCATAGGTATTATGCAACGAATAAGCATTTGAACCAACAGATATATATTTCAAGAATATGAAACAGGCATGCATATATACCATATCACATGCTACAATATATCGCAACATTTGCTAATATAAACATCATGCATCTATCGCAAGATAATGCATATACATATATACATCACAACAACAGTATAACGGATAGAATACTTGCCTGAGCGACTGGGGGTTACGAATGGCTCGGGACGAGTCTGGTAACCTATAAACAACAAGTAAGTTGGAATTAAACCAAAGTCACTTGTAAATCTATACTTTAACTAACTTAGACTCTAACGCTTGTTTTGCGCTCACTGATTCGCTTAAGTCACTCGGGTACCCTCGGCTCCACCATTTTTAATAATTTAACCTTTACGAGTTTTAAAGCGATTCCTTCGCGAGTGACTTACCAACTGCCTAAAACACTTACCATAAATGTTTCATGCATTAATTAACCCTTTTTGGTCTTTAACCTACATTTCAAAGTAAGGCGAGGGGAAAAAGTTTCGTTCGCGAAACGCCGTTACTTGAAACGGTCGTTTCTCCTAAACCGTAAATCGGAATCAAACGAACTACATATCAAAACGAAGCTCGTAACATGAGCTATCTAAACATGGCAGTGGTCATAATCTAGCAGGGGGTTCTCGGGTCCTAATGTTATGCACAAAAACAGTCCAAAGAAAATCGGACATTACGACGGCTATGTTTACGCGATTTCCCAAAATTTTACCAACCAATTCAACCACCAATCAATCCCAATTCACAACCCAATCAAAACTCCATCCATACTTTATCATAACAGCCCCAACAACTCAACATTAACAATTTATACTATTCTTTATCATGAATTTAAACTACACTTAAGTTCATTAATCAACAACCAAGATTTACAACTCCAAAAACAACCCAAAACCAACTAATCTCTACATACACAACCATCAAGCCTCTCATGAACTATATTACTCATATTATGCTCTTAACATTCAATAACAAATCTTGGTTAAGAGATTATACCTTCCTTGAAGCTTTTAATCCATGAAAGATCCTTGGAATGTCCATGGAAGCCTTAATATATGCTTAAGCTACCTTGACCTTGCAAATAAAATCAAGAATCACAAATTTGTTCTTGAAAGTTACTATTCACCCTAAACTAAAATGATTTGTTTGAGATAGAAAACCTTTGATTCAAGCACTCAAACTACTTGCTCTTCTTAGTTATGAAATATAGGATCCAAAGAAACAAACCTTATAATTTTCCATGGAGTATAGCTTGTGTTTTGAATTTCTAATTCACCATTTTGGTGAAAAATTCGAAATGAAGAAGATGAAAAGGGGGGAGAGAGAAGCTTGCTTTGTTTTCTTGATCTTTGTGCATAAAAAGCTTGGTTGATATCCTTTTGTTTTGTTAATTACCTTTTAACCATGGTAAAATTTGTGTGGCTTGAAATCAACCAACAATACCTTCCCTTTGGTCATGCTTATGTCATCCACATGATGTCATCCTTCCTTCCTTGTCTTCTTTCTATTGGTTGGATGACATCATTCCCATTAATCCCTTTGATTAACTTCCTAATCGTTTGCCTAATGACCGCTGATCTGCTATACGGTTCGCTTAACTTTCGTTCTCGTTTATCGTTTGAGGGATCATACCCGGGATCTTATTACTTGGGTTCCCTTAACCTTTCTCAATACATTATATTCCTTTTATGATCCTCTCTTATAATCCTTGAATTTAAATCCTTTTAATCATGTTACCTTTTTCTCAATTCTTTCCGTATCTAGTGGATTTCCGGGAAAAATCAAAATGTTCGGAATTGGATTCTGACGATCTTTACATACACTTATATACTTCATAGAGTACTAATAATATCCCAGAATATCCATAACAGAAACCCTACATAGTGTGGCATGAAAAGTTTTCTCGTTCAGCAAAAACACTATTCATAAGGGTTTCAAAATTTCTCAAAAATTGGGGTTATTACAGTCTCCCCTCCTTAAAAGGATTCCGTCCCGGAATCAGATAGAAAACAAATGGTAATACTTTCTTAGCATTACATTTTCTAACTCTCAAGTAAATTTTCCCACATTGTGGTTCTTCCATCAAACTCTGAATAGTTTGATAACCCTTCTCCTAAGCACTTGTTCCTTTTTCACTCTATACCCTTCCTGGTTGCTCCATATAGGTTACGTCGGGTTGCATGTCTATGTGCTCATATGCCCCTATTTATCTGGCATTCGAATTACTTTTCCTTAACATTGATACGTGGAATACGTTATGAACTTGTTGCAGGTTCGGGGGTAAGGCTAGCTCATATGCTAACCTCCAAAACGTCTTAATATATCCGAGGGTCCAACAAATTGTAGACTTAGCTTTCCTTTCTTTCCGAGCCTCATCAATCCTTTCCAAGGGATACCTATAACATTACTAGGTCCCCTATTTCGTACTCTTTATCCTTTCGTGTCAAATCAACATACTTCTTATGTCCATCTTGGGCTACTACCAGCCGTCCTCTGATTAGATCTATCATATCCTTGGTCCTTTAGACCACTGCTGGTCCGAGCATCTTGCGCTCTACAACTTCATCCTAACATAAGGGAGATCGATATTGTCTTCCCTCAAGGATCTCATAAGGCGATATCTCAATACTGACATATGATCTATTGTCGTAAGAAAACTCAATCCGTGTTAAGTGATCATTCCAATTTCTTTTAAGTCTATTGCACAGACTCTCATTATAGCTTTTAGCATTAGAGCTTTTGCTTCTCAATACCCATTCTTTTCGAGTTCGTAATCGCTACTACCTTCCGTTCCTAATATTATACTGGTTATACTTTTGCTCGTTAGCGTTCTATAACCTTTTAATAACCACGTCAACCTTAGTATCACGAATGTGTTCCCATTCCGCATACTACCACCACTTTATTACTCCTTTTTCAGCTGCTTCTATCTTTGGAAGCTTGATCAATCATAAAGAAGTAAAGGAATTTGTTGAGAGATCACTATGATCATGAACACTTGTTATATTGCATAGTTAGTACAGAAGGTGGCCAGCCTTTAGTACTTGACAAGCAATTAAACAATAGATGGTATCCTACTAGGCTTCTATCACACAGATAGATAGTCATTCGGCAATACCTCCCCTTCTGGAAGGGTTGTTCTTCTCAGATTACATGAAATGAAAAGAAGAGAAAAGAACGAACTGAAGAGAATTGTATATATGAAAAAAATATACTGCCACAAAATATCTGGCTTGGAACCTACCTCTGAACTATAGAGGTTTGTCATAGGAGAACAAAACATATACATATTTATATCAGCATCAAGCATTATAGCCTCGTATTTCCCATGCCTAAATATTTTCGCTATCCCGTCCATCATTCTATGGACCCACACTCTTCCTTGAGCTTATACATAATAACCTTTGAAACTCCCTCGACATCGAAAATCGAATCTGGGATCTCATTCTAGACATCATCGTTACTTGAATTTCTATGCTTGCACCGCAACCTTCCTCGTATAATAATACGACTCTCTATTGATAAGAAAGAATAATGATTCACTAGGTAGACACTCTACTTAATTAGTCTATCGATGATAACTTATACATTACCACGACCCGATTAGTGGTACTCAATCTCAACACCCATTCCAATACAACTCTCACGGTTGTAATCAGCTCGATACTCGCAGAATCATTGCTGCCTTACTATGGTCCACCACTGACCTACTGTCGTCATTCACATTCCATGAAATCTTAATAGCTAACCATACGGAGTCCATACATGTCGTATCAAATCCTTCTAAGGAGGTAACATAATCACCATTCACGATTCATGAAGAACACTCCTGATTCTGACATACATACATGACATGAAGCAGATAAAATTGCAGAAGAGTTTCGCTCAAAGCAACGATAGCAGGCTAATACCATTTTTAATCATATGCCTTCGATAGAAGACTTAACTCAAAGGTTCGTTTAGTCCTTTTGGAAACATGGTCCTGGCTTATCCCCAGATAGGACCTCCTAAGATAGATAGCCCGTTCATGGCGATTACACGAATGAAACCTTTACCTACTACTATTACGGTTGGGTATTGCACAGTCATCAGAAGGAATGTCAATCTTCCAAACCATAATTCAACCTTCACATTTTTAACCATCATCACTGTATTCTTTTGGCACACGCGCCTATAATTATCCTCTTACCTTTAAAGTGTCGGCCACCTCTTTGGCCTTTCCTGATATTAAAATTTCCTTATAGTCAATGTCATTTTAACCACCTCCAAATAAATTTTCTACCTTATTTCAATCACTGCTTTTATGAAGATGTTTTCCTTAATATCTGATGAGTAAAAATAAAATATCACCATTTTTCCATAAGTTATTGCTTCAGTCTTTAGAGGTTAATCACTGTCACGACTGACTCTCAATCATACTTAGAACATCTTTTATCTTAAGTCCTAATTGCCCTGAATAATTTCGACCTTTACTGGTTCGATCCATACTTTCTCGTGGTTTAACACGTGCCCCACTTGGCATCATTATAATTATGTCATATTTCCTTTATCAACATTTTTATTCTTGAGAATTTCGAATATTTCCTTTCTCCTTGTAAAACCTCTAAGGTTATCCTTCAATCGTTCCTCCTATATTCCCTATATACAGGGCATATCAAAATACCATTTACTAATACTAGAATCATTGTCTATATACTTCTGAAAAATTTCTCCACTGATCCTTAAAGGTTATTATTACCTTAATCCTTTCCAATTCATACTGTAAAAACTCATACTATCCCTATTAAGGGTGAAATGCCAACCTTTATGCACTCCCCTAGGATTCGTTTTAAGTTACCGATGTTCTATCCTTAATTCCACCTTTAAAAAGGTACAAGCATCCTTCCATGGATAAATCAAGTCATATATCCTTGATAGATTATCTTATTCATCATTCCCACCTCGATAGTCTATACCTAACTTCATAATAGCATCCTTATTCAATATTGAGGTCAATCCATATGGCCTCCAAAAGATAACAACGGTTATCCGCTTGTCTTGCCTAATTTGGTAACGATAACAAGGATGTTCTGGAAGATATTGGTCGTGTTCAACGTGAACTTCTTCTTAATAATTCCTTATTTACTTCTGTTGTTTATCTCAACAGTCACCTCAATGTTGGGATATCTTTCATACCTGGCGTCTCCCTTTCTGGGTATCAAGCCACCGGTCTTACATTTCCTTCTTGAAGGTCACTTCCTTCATCCAATTTTTCCTAATTTCTTACTTCCTTATCCCCTTAGTCTATCCGCGTCTCATTATTTATCCTTCGAATTATCTCAAGGTTTCCTCGAATCCTCCCAACTTACAGGGGATAAACTATATGTATCTCTTATGCCCTCAACCATCAATTTTAACTTATGGTGAATCACCCTCATCCTGACGAATGCATACTTTTCTATTTCTATTGCTACGAGTCGTTAGGGTTTCCTCATACCCAACTCCCTTATCATACCTCAAACTCTATTGCCGTTATATTCCTTTCCACTTCAATTTCTTTTTATTTTCCTTTCTCTTATCATTATTTCATGAACCAACACAACATAAGCATTGATTTCAAACATCCCGTCATTCTGGATTCGTGTCCTCAGAACGAATCTTGATAACTTTTACAACTTAGATTCATAATTTATCATACTCGTCTGCCTTTGTTCTGGCTCTAAAGCTTTTACACTATCTCCTTATCTTTGGGAATTACTTTCCCGAAAACAATTGACTGAACTTAAATCAGTTTATTATAATCTCTTGCTCCGTGCCTTCCTTGGCCTTTTACCGTCGGGTGGTCTCTCTCTTAGGAGGGTAAGTGATAAAAACAGTCTTTTGTGATTCGTCAATCATTTAGAATCTCAAATGATTCCTATATTTCCTTTAGCCAGGCTCTTGCCTCGACTGGGTCAGCTTGTTCCTTGGAACTCTGAGAGCTTAGCGATTTAAAGGTCATGAAAGAATTTCCCACCGCACTGTCTCCTCAGAGTGGTGGTTGGGGATAATAGTCTAAGTTCTGTCTAGACAGGTCCATGAATTGCCGTATAGGAGTACCGTCTCGGGTCTCCTTTCCTTACTCAACTTTCTGTTTCCTTATTATGAAATGTTTCATCCTACTCCCCATAATTGGGGTCATCTTTTAATTTAAAATCCTCATTTTCCACTCTATTATGTCATGGGTTCCTTCTATCTTGATGGCGACCTCCCTGACTATCGCGTTCAGGGTTTGCTCTAAATCTTATTCCTCAACCATGGCTCTCATCTAAGTTCTCATCCTTACACTCTTGAACTTTCGGAACCCAAATTCTATAGGAATACCTCATGATTCCCTTATCATCTTTCTCGATATTAATCTTTTATCTAATTGTTGGCTCTCTGCCTTCATTCATAACTTTTTCTGGCACAATATGATCTTTTCCAATAATTCGGGCTATATTGCAATCTCAAACAGCTTTTCGGTACCGGCTCCGGTTACCTTCACTTCTATTTCCATTTTCTCAAAATCTCTTATAAACTCTCCAAAAGACATTATCATCTTGAGTCTCTCCTTTTTACTAAGGGCATCAGCCACCATATTGGCTTTCCCCGAATGATAAAGAATCTCCCAATCATTATTCTTGATTAGCTCTAACTGCCTCCTATGGCATATGTTGAGCTCTTTCTACGTGAAAATGTACTAGAGCACTTATGGCTTAGGTAATTCTCGCACTTCTCTCCATACAAGTAGCGCCTCCAATCTTTAGGGTAAAACTATTGCCACGAGCCTAAGCTCATGGGCGGGGATATCGAATTTCATATTACCTTAATTGTCTTGACATGTACGCGATTACCTTACCGTGCTGCATAAGCACGCACCCTAAGCCCTTGTGCGAAGCGTCACTACACTTCACAAAATCTCCTTTTCCATCCGGCAACGCCAGCATAGGGGTCGTCACCAACCTTTGCTTCAGTTCTTAAAAGCTATTCTCGCATTTCTCTGTCTATTCGAACTTCTCAGTCTTATGAGTAAGCCGCGTTAAAGGGGTTACTATCTTTACAAACTTGAACGAACCTCCGGTAGTGACCGGCCAATCCTACCTCTGGTAGTCGACCAAACCATGGTCATCAATTCATCAGTGGTCCTTTATCCAATCCTGTCAGGATCCTGCATGGGGTCCTCCTCAACAACTATCCCTACTAGGACAACATCCTCAATATCAACATCATCCGATCCTACATTAGGACACTCTATCGGATCCACAATCCGATCTCCAATTAGTAATAAAGTATCATCGCGATGTTGCTCCTCAACCTCAGGGTTCGGAGTCCCGCTACCATATACGATAACGAACTACACTCCTATCACGATATTTATAAGGGTTCCCATAAGGGTTTTAACTATCAGTACTACGTTAGGTAGCCCGACTATGAACTTGGCAAGAGTTCTTATTATCTTAGTGAACTTATTATCTTAACGTCCCATCATCTCTGAGGTTTATAACGCTTCGCTCTGATACCATTTCTGTAACACCCCCAGATCCGGGGTCGGGGATCCGGGTCGTCACGGTCTTTCTTTCCACAATATCACTTCACTTAATTAATAATAATAACCTTATGCTGTGACCCCACACTAACACACACCACAACCCGTTATAGTCTCAGAGATGAAATTGAAATAAGTACAAGTCTTTGAATCCACAATTTAAAATTATTACAACCCAAAATGATTACTTGATAAATTTACAGTTAATTGCCATTATCTGCCACAAGTTATAATTATACATAATTGATTCTCAAAAATAGAATGCCTGATCTACCAATAGATCTACCTCTGCAGCTATAGCAGCCACAACATCATCGGGAAGACGCGGGACGCTTCCCACGCGCTTGCGCTGGGTCTGCTGGAGTCTGGCCATCTTTCCTAACTGTTGTTGTGTGATAAAGAAATAAAGCAAGAGTGAGCCTTACAGCTCGCAAGATAATATATAGTGATAACAATAATATAAGTATCTAAATGGATACTTACTAGAATCTTTTATCGTGTGTAAGATAATTACTAGTATATACTTACTAGTATATGAGCCTTCTCATAGTACTCATGAAAGTCTTGGTCAAAAGAAATGAACCAAGTTTGATATCTTAATGCGATGAAGTCGCAAAATATTCAGTATATATACATATATACTTTTCAAAATATTGGAAGTCCTCTTCCATGCATAATATACACAAAATCCCAGTGTATAACTGTATATAAAAAAAATATATCGTTGCAAGGTGATCTCATATATCTAACCTTGTCTCAACGTTTTTCTGAAAATCTTTGTCATTCATAAGACAATTATTAATTAGATATAAGTTCTAAAGATGAAGTTACCAAATACTTCACTACATTTATATCATTCCCAATACTACTTGAACTACCACCGTTCAAGTTATAATCAATTTCAAAAGTTCATCCCACTGATGAGACCACAAGATAAGACTTGAATAGATTCAATCTTTGAAAGATTATTGAATGAAAAAGTTATGAGATACTTTATTTAGTCCCGATATATATATAACCCCATATATATATCCCTTTAAACATTTCCTGGAACCTCTGTTATGTGAAGTATGAACAGAGTTCGAAACATCCAATGAATTTTGGAAAGGAAAAGAATTTTGGCATAAACCCGATATCTCGCTGATCAGGCAAAGATACCAATAAGTAACCTTTTCTACTAGTAGATGGACGAATTCCCCACTGGTCATCACCCTGGTCATAATTAAGACCTATGCTGGACTGCCACTCAGCCACCTATGCATTTGATGGACTCCCACTGAGCCACTTACACAATAATAGACCGTACCTCGGCCTGTCGCTTATGCCGACTCAATGAGAGGGGCTTACTTCCCGAACGTTGGGCAAGTAATCAATTCATTTACCAAATCTGCAACCTTGTTGCGAATGTAAATACACCACAGAGCCGGATTTCCCAGGTTTTGAGCGAGTATTTAAATCCCCTTTAAAAAGGAAGATCTTAAATATAAAAATGAGTTTTGGGATCCGCTCTGACTTTTAAAAATCATTTTGAAGACTCGAAAACACTTTAAAGAGTGTTTGGAGTAAGGCTGATTTAATGAAGTAAATCAGTCCCCAGAATATTAGAAAATATCTGAATATTATTAATTAAATAATATTCCCATAAAGAATAATCTTTATAAAAATAATTGAAGTAGAAGTATTAAAATTTATACTTGAAACGAATATTAAATAACCAAAGATATACTTATATGAAAGTATTATCTTTATTTGAATAATCGAAAATAAGTTTGATTATTAACACCTTATTCTTTAATAAAATAAAGAATATATTTCAGCAAATAATCGGAGTCATAGATCCTCAAATGAATATTCAAATAATATTCAATAAATAAAATAAGCTGAGTCATAATACCTCGAATGAATATTATAAATAATATTCATTAACTAAAATAAAGGAGTCATACATCCTCAAATGAATATTCAAATAATATTCAATAATAAATAAAGTTTAAAGTTATCGAATAAACCTTATTCGATTAATAGTTTGGAAAACTATAACCATATATAAATAAATATATATATATATATCCATATCCATATATATACAAAATCTACTCGGGATCCTCGACTCCCGGTTTTAGAAAATATTTTCACCTTTGGGTCCCTATACTAAGGGTATACGCAAATACCGCTTATCTCTAGCATAGGTATTATGCAACGAATAAGCATTTGAACCAACAGATATATATTTCAAGAATATGAAACAGGCATGCATATATACCATATCACATGCTACAATATATCGCAACATTTGCTAATATAAACATCATGCATCTATCGCAAGATAATGCATATACATATATACATCACAACAACAGTATAACGGATAGAATACTTGCCTGAGCGACTGGGGGTTACGAATGGCTCGGGACGAGTCTGGTAACCTATAAACAACAAGTAAGTTGGAATTAAACCAAAGTCACTTGTAAATCTATACTTTAACTAACTTAGACTCTAACGCTTGTTTTGCGCTCACTGATTCGCTTAAGTCACTCGGGTACCCTCGGCTCCACCATTTTTAATAATTTAACCTTTACGAGTTTTAAAGCGATTCCTTCGCGAGTGACTTACCAACTGCCTAAAACACTTACCATAAATGTTTCATGCATTAATTAACCCTTTTTGGTCTTTAACCTACATTTCAAAGTAAGGCGAGGGGAAAAAGTTTCGTTCGCGAAACGCCGTTACTTGAAACGGTCGTTTCTCCTAAACCGTAAATCGGAATCAAACGAACTACATATCAAAACGAAGCTCGTAACATGAGCTATCTAAACATGGCAGTGGTCATAATCTAGCAGGGGGTTCTCGGGTCCTAATGTTATGCACAAAAACAGTCCAAAGAAAATCGGACATTACGACGGCTATGTTTACGCGATTTCCCAAAATTTTACCAACCAATTCAACCACCAATCAATCCCAATTCACAACCCAATCAAAACTCCATCCATACTTTATCATAACAGCCCCAACAACTCAACATTAACAATTTATACTATTCTTTATCATGAATTTAAACTACACTTAAGTTCATTAATCAACAACCAAGATTTACAACTCCAAAAACAACCCAAAACCAACTAATCTCTACATACACAACCATCAAGCCTCTCATGAACTATATTACTCATATTATGCTCTTAACATTCAATAACAAATCTTGGTTAAGAGATTATACCTTCCTTGAAGCTTTTAATCCATGAAAGATCCTTGGAATGTCCATGGAAGCCTTAATATATGCTTAAGCTACCTTGACCTTGCAAATAAAATCAAGAATCACAAATTTGTTCTTGAAAGTTACTATTCACCCTAAACTAAAATGATTTGTTTGAGATAGAAAACCTTTGATTCAAGCACTCAAACTACTTGCTCTTCTTAGTTATGAAATATAGGATCCAAAGAAACAAACCTTATAATTTTCCATGGAGTATAGCTTGTGTTTTGAATTTCTAATTCACCATTTTGGTGAAAAATTCGAAATGAAGAAGATGAAAAGGGGGGAGAGAGAAGCTTGCTTTGTTTTCTTGATCTTTGTGCATAAAAAGCTTGGTTGATATCCTTTTGTTTTGTTAATTACCTTTTAACCATGGTAAAATTTGTGTGGCTTGAAATCAACCAACAATACCTTCCCTTTGGTCATGCTTATGTCATCCACATGATGTCATCCTTCCTTCCTTGTCTTCTTTCTATTGGTTGGATGACATCATTCCCATTAATCCCTTTGATTAACTTCCTAATCGTTTGCCTAATGACCGCTGATCTGCTATACGGTTCGCTTAACTTTCGTTCTCGTTTATCGTTTGAGGGATCATACCCGGGATCTTATTACTTGGGTTCCCTTAACCTTTCTCAATACATTATATTCCTTTTATGATCCTCTCTTATAATCCTTGAATTTAAATCCTTTTAATCATGTTACCTTTTTCTCAATTCTTTCCGTATCTAGTGGATTTCCGGGAAAAATCAAAATGTTCGGAATTGGATTCTGACGATCTTTACATACACTTATATACTTCATAGAGTACTAATAATATCCCAGAATATCCATAACAGAAACCCTACATAGTGTGGCATGAAAAGTTTTCTCGTTCAGCAAAAACACTATTCATAAGGGTTTCAAAATTTCTCAAAAATTGGGGTTATTACACCAGAGGAGGCGGTCAGAGCTAATCAAGAATTGTGATTGGGAGATTCTTTATCATTCGGGGAAAGCCAATGTGGTGGCTGATGCCCTTAGTAAAAAGGAGAGACTCAAGATGATAATGTCTTTGGGAGAGTTTATAAGAGATTTTGAGAAAATGGAAATAGAAGTGAAGGTAACCGGAGCCGGTACTGAAAAACTGTTTGAGATTGCAATACAGGCCGAATTATTGGAAAAGAACATATTGTGCCAGAAAAAGTGATGAATGAAGGCAGAGAGCCAACAAATAGATAAGAGATTAATACCGAGAAAGATGATAAGGGAATAATGAGGTATTACTACAGAATTTGGGTTCCAAATGTTCAAGAGCTTAAAGATGAGATCTTAGATGAAAGCTAGTTTGAGGAATAAGATTTAGAGCAAACCCTGAACGTGATAGTCAGGGAGGTCGCCATCAAGATAGAAGGAAACCATAACATAATGAAGTGCAAATGAGGATTTAAAACATGTAGGATGACCCCGATTATGGGGAGGAGGAGGGAATGTTCAGACTAAGGAAACAGAAGTCGAGTAAGGAAAGGAGACCCGAGACGATACTCCTATACGATAATTTATGGACCTTTCTAGACAGAACTTAGACTATTATCCCCAACCACCACCCTGAGGAAATAATGCGGTGAGAAATTCTTTCAGGACCTTTAAGTCGCTAAGCTCTCAGAGTTCCAAGGAACAAGCTGACCCAGTCGAGGCAAGAGCCTAGCTAAAGGAAATATAGGAATCATTTGAGATTCTAAATGATTGATGAATCACAAAAGACTGTTTTTGTCACTTACCCTCCTAAGAGAGAGGCCACGCGCTGGTGAAAGGCCAAGGAAGGCACGGAGCAAGAGATTATAATAAACTGATTTAAGTTCAGTCAATTGTTTTCAGGAAAGTACTTCCCAAGGTTATGGAGATAGTGTAAAAGCTTTAGAGCCAGAACAAAGGCAGATGAGTATGATGAATTATGAATCTAAGTTTTAAAAGTTGTCAAGATTCATTCTGAGGACACGAATCCAGAATGACGGGATGTTTGAAATCAATGCTTATGTTGTGTTGGTTCGTTAAATATTGATAAGAGAAAGGAAAATAAAAAGAAACTGAAGTGGAAAGGAATATAAAGGCAATAGAGTTTGAGGAATGATAAGGGACTTGGGTATGAGGAAATCCTAAAGACTCGTAGCAATAGAAATAGAAAAGTATGTAAGCATCAGGATGAAGGTGATTCACCATGAGTTAAAATTGATGGTTGAAGGCATAAGAGATACATATATTTTATCCCCTGTAAGTTGGGAGGATTCGAGGAAACCTTGAGATAGTTCGAAGGATAAATAATGAGACACGTATAGACTGAGGAGACAAGGAAGTAAGAAATTAGGAAAATTGGATGAAGGAAGTGACCTTCAAAAATGTGAAGTGTAAGACCGGTGGCTTGATACCCAGAAAGGGAGACGCCAGGTATGAAAGACATCCCAACATTGAGATGACTGTTGAGATAAACAACAAAAGTAAATAAGGAATTATTAAGAAGAAGTTCACGTTGAACACGGCCAATATCTCCCGGAACATCCATGTTGTCATTACCAAATTAGGCAAGCAAAGAGAAAAAAAAACCGTTGTTATCTTTTGGAGGCCATATGGATTGACCTCAGTTTGAATAAGGATGCTATTGTGAAATTAAGTATAGACTATCGAAGTGAGAATGATTGAATAAGGTAATTTATCAAGTATATATGACTTGATTTATCCATGGAAGAGTGTAAGTATCTTTTAAAGGTGGAATTAAGGATAAAACCCCGATAACTTGAAATAAATCCTAGGGGAATGCATTAAGGTTGGCATTTCACCCTTAATAGGGACAACATGAGTTTTGACAGTATGAATTAGAAAGGATTAAGGTAACAAGAACCTTTAAGGATCAGTGGAGAAATTTTTCAGAAGTGTATAGACAATGATTCTGGTATTAGTAAATGGTATCTTGATATGCCCTGTGCCTAGGGTGTACCTGATGAAGGATTTAAGGATAACTTTAGAGGTTTTACAAGGAGAAAGGTAGTATTCAAAGTTCTCAAGAATAGAAATTTTGATGAAGGAAATATGACGTAATTATAATAATGCCAGGTGGGGCACGTGTTGAACCATAAGAAAGTATAGATCGATCCAATGAGGGTCGAGATTGGTGAAAACAAGAATGACCCAAGATAAGAGACGTCCTAAGTATGATCGAGAGTCAGTCATGGCAATGTTCACATCTAAAGACTAAGGCAATGACTTATGGAAAAATGGTGATTTTTTTTTCTCACCAGGACTTAAGAGAAGCATTTTCACATAAGCAGTGATTTGAAATGAGGTAGAAAATTTAGTGAAGGTGGTTAAAATGACATTGATTGTAAGGAAATATTACTATCAGGAAAGGCCAAAGAGGTGGCCGATACTTTAAGTGTAAGAAGACAATTATCGGCGCTCGTGCAAGATAAATACAGTGATAATTGTTAAAGCCGTGAAGATTGTATTATGGTTTGAAAGATTGACATTCCTTCTGATGATTGTGCGATACTCAACCGTGATAGTAGTTTGGTAAAGATTTAATTTATGTAATCGCCGTGAGCGGGCTTTCTATCTTAGAAGGTCCTATCTTGAGATAAGCCAGGAGCATGTTACGAAAGGACTAAATGAACCTTTGAGCTTCATGTCTCCCAGTAAAGAAATATGGTTAATAATGGTATTAGCCTGCTATCGTTACTTTGATTGAAACTCTTCTGCAATTTTATCTGCTTCATGTCATGTATGTACGTCAGGATCAGGAATGTTCTTCACGAATCATGAATGGTGATTATGTTACCTCCTTATAAGGATTCAATATGATATGAATGGACTCCGTATGGTTAGCTATTAAAACTTCATGGAAAACGAATGACTACAGTAGGTCAACGGTGGGCCATAGTAATGCAGGAATGATTCTGCGAGTAATGAGCCGATTACTTACAACCGTGAGAGTTGTATTGGAATGGATGTTTAGAGTGAGTACCACTAATCGGGTCGTGGTGGTGTATAAGTTATCATTGATAGGCTAATTAAGTCGATTATCTACCTATTGAATACTTATTCCTTCTTACCAATAGAGAGTCGTATTGCTATACGAGGAAGGTTACGATGCAAGCATGGAATTCTAGTAACAATGATGTCTAGAATGAAATCCCTTATTCGAGTTTCGATGTCGAGGGAGTTTCAAAGGTGAGTGTTTATTAGCTCGAGCAAGAGCATGGGTCCGTAGAATGATGGACGGAATAGCAAAAAAATCTTTAAGCACGTGAAATGCGATGCTATAGTACTTGATGTTGATATATATACACATATGTTTTGTTCTCCCATGACAAACCTCTATAGTTCAGAGGTAGATTCCAAGCAAGATATTTGTTGCAGTATTTTTTCATATACAATTCTCTTTAATTCGTTCTTTTCTCCCCTTTTCATTTTGTATAAGCTGAGAAGAACAACCCTTCCAGAAGGGGAGGTATTGCCGAATGACTATCTATCTGTGTGATAGAAGCCTAGTAGGATACCACATGTTGTTTAATTGCTTGTCAAGTACTAAAGGCTGGCCACATTCTGTACTAACTATGCAATAGAACAAGTGTTCATGATCATAGTGATCTCTCAATAAAATCTTTTACTTCTATACGATAGATCAAGCTTTCGAAGATGGAAGCAGCTAAAGGAAGTAGTATCAGTACGTTGGTATTCCGAATCTAACGCGTTCATGATACTAAGGTTGACGCGGTTATTAAAAGGTTATAGAATACTAACGAGCAAAAGTGTAACCAGTATAGTATTATGTACGGAAGATAGTAATGACTACGAACCAGAAAAGAAGGAGTATTGAGAAGCAAAAGCTATAATGCTAGAAGCTATGAAGAGAGTCTGTGCAATAGACTTGAAATAATTTGGAATGATCACTTAACGCAGATTGAGTTTTCTTACGATAATAGATCATATGTCATTATCGTGATGTCGCCTTATGAGATCCTTGAGGGAAGACAATGTCGATCTCCCTTATGTTAGGATGAAGATTGTAGAGCGCAAGATGCTCGGACCCGCAGTAGTCCAAAGGATCAAGGATATAATAGATCTAATCAAAGGACGGCTGGTAGTAGCCCAAGATGGACATAAGAAGTATGTTGATTTGACATGAAAGGACAAAGAATAGGAAGTAGGGGACCTAGTGCTGTTATAGGTATTCCCTTGGAAAGGATGGATGAGGTTCGGAAAGAAAGGAAAGCTAAGCCCATGAATTATTGGACCCTTGGATATATTAAGACGTATTGGGAAGTTAGCATATGAGCTATCCCTACCCCCGAACATGGAGCAAGTTCATAACGTGTTCCACGTATCAATGTTAAGGAAGTATAATTCGGATGCCAGACAAATAGGGGCATATGAGCGCATAGGCATGCAACCAGACGTAATCTATATGGAGCAACCAGAAAGGGTTATAGATCGAAAAGGAACAAGTGCTTAGGAGAAGGGTTATCAAACTAGACAGAGTTTGGTGGTAGAACCACAATGTGGGAAAATTTACTTGAGGCTTAGAAAGTGCAATGCTAAGAGAGCATCCCTATTCATTTTCTATCTGATTCCGGGACGAAATCCTTTTAAGGAGGGGAGATTGTAATAACCCCAATTTTGGAAAAAAAAAATTGAACACGGATGAATAATAACTTTTGCTGATGATGCTGATTAAGGAAAATTATCAGAACACGCTATACAAGAGTACTGTTATGGAAATTCTAAGATCGTATTAGTACTCCATAAAGTAAATAAGTGTATGTAAAGATCGTCAGAATCCAAATTCGAACACTTTGATTTTTCCCAAAAATCCACCAGATACCGAAAGAATTGGGTATAAGGTAACATGATTAAAAGGATTTAAATTCAAGAATTATAAGAGAGGATCATAAAAGGAATATAAATTATTAAGAAGGGTTTAGGGGAACCCAAGTAATAAGATCCCGGGTATGATCTCTCAAACGATAAACGAGAACGGAAGTTAAGCGAACCGTAAAACAAATAAGCGACCAAAAGACAAGATTGTACAAGAAGCCAAGGATTGTGACATCATCAAACCACAAGGAAGAGACATGTGGCAAATGGATGACATAGACATGGTGACATAAGCATGACAAATGGAGGGATTGTTGGTTGATTACAAGCCACACAAATTTTACGATGGTTAAAAGGTAATTAAGCAAAACAAAAGGAAACAACCAAGCAAAACAAATCAAAAACACAAAACACAAATTAGAAGTTGACTTTTGCTTTCCAAGAACAAAACCTCTCGGCCAAAACCAGAGCAACAACTTCAAACTACCATATCTCCTTCAATGCTCACTCAAATAGTATGTTCTATAGCTCTTTGGAAAGGTATTGAGATGGCCTACAACTCTTGTTCACTATTCTCGTCCAAATAAGCATGGTAAGACCCTCGTTTTGACAGTTCTTTCAATCTGACTTTTAGAAACTTCAAAACCTAATTTTGTGTTCTTGATTTCTTTGGAAAGATCAAGCTTGTAGGAGGCTCCCTAAGACTTCCTAGCTACTCTAATCACTCCAAGGAAGGTATAACACCTCCAAACCCTAACTTTACTTTGAGTATTGTGATGGTTTTGATGGTTATAGTAAATGAGAAGCATGATGCTTGTGTGTTTAGAGTTTGGATTGGATTTGTAGTGATTTTGATGTTGAAATCTTGTTTATAGTTAATGAAACTTAAGTATAGCTAGTAGTTCATGTGTGGGGTTGTATAAATTGGAAAATCTTGAGGTTTGGGGACTGATGTAGTAAGGTTTGGATGAGGGTTGGTTGTATTGTTGGTTGTGAGTTGAATGGTGGTTGTTTGGAGTGGTTTAAAACTTGGTAATCGCGTAAACATAGTCGTCATAATGCCCGATTTTCCTTAACTGTTCTGTTCTTAACTGTAGGACCAGTGAACTCACTGAAAGATTCTAACCTTTGCCATGTTTAGATAGTTCATATTACGAGCTTCGTTTTGATATGTTGTTCGCTTGAATCCGATGTACGGTTTAGGAGAAACGACCGTTTTAAGTAACGGCGTTTCGCGAACGAACCATTACCCCTCGCCTTACTTTGAAACCTTGGTTAAGGCCCTTAAATGACTAATTGGAGTATGAAACAATTATGTAAAGTGGACTAGGCAGTTGGTAGGGTATTCGCGAAAGCGTCGCCTTAAAATTCGTAACGGTTAATTTATAAAAATGGTGGAGCCGAGGGTACTCGAACGACTTATGTGATTTGTTAAGCGTAGAAATGACCATAAGCAAACGTTAGGGTGCAATTGGTTAAAGTCTAGTTTCTTAAGCGACCGTGGTTTAATTCCGGCTTATGTTGTTGTTCATAGGTTACCGGACCCACTCTAAGCTTAAGTCTACCCCGGAGCACTTAGACAAGTTTTCTACCCGTTATAATGTTGTTATGATGTAAATATATGTATATACATTATCATGTGATAAGTGCATGATTGTTATTAGCAAATTTTGCGATATATTGGAGCATGCTGATATGGTATATATGCATGTCTGTTTCGTAATCTTGATATCTAATTGTTGATTCAAATGCTTATAAGTTGCATAATACCTATGCTAGAGATAAGCAGTAGTTGCGTATACCCTTAGTATAGGGGACCCAAAGGTGAACATTTTCTAAACCGGGAGTCGATGTTCCCGAGTATAATATATATATATATATATTTATTTATATATATATATAGATATAGTTTTCAAAACTATTAATCGAATAAGGTTTATTCGATAACTTTATTTTATTTAATGAATATTATTTTGAATATTCATTCGAGGACTTATGACTCCGCTTATTTTATTAAATGAATATTATTTTGAATATTCATTCGAGGACTTATGACTCCGCTTCTTTTATTAAATAATATTCTTTATTTTATTAAAGAATAATGTTTCGATAATCAAACTTATTTTCGATTATTCAAATAAAGATCGTACTTTCATATAAGTATATCTTTGGTTATTTATTATTCATTTCAAGTATGAGTTTTAAAACTTCTACTTCAATTATTTTTATAAAGATTATTCTTTATGGAAATATTATTTAAATAATAATATTCAGATATTTTCTAATATATTGGGACTGATTTATTTTATTAAATCAGCATTACTCCAAACATTCTTAAAAATGTTTTCGAGTCTTCAAAATGATTTTTAAAGGTTAGGGCGGATCCCAAAACTCATTTTTTTTATATTTAAGATCTTCCTTTCGAAGGGGATTTAAATACTCGCTCAAAACCTGAGGGATCCGGCTCTGTGGTGTATTTTATATCCGCAACAAGGTTGCTGTTTTGATAAAAGAGTTTTTGATTACTTACCCAACACTCGGGAAGTAAAATTCTTGGAACAAGTTAATCCATTAACAGGCACCGCCTGGGAAATATCGGTGAGTTTTCCTTTCCAACTAGATACGACTTCTTGGTGGAGCCGTATCAACAAGTTTCTGCTTGGGGAAAGGGGGACGAGCTTTACGTTTCAGAGTCATGGATTTCATCTAAACTAGGAGTGGCGTAAGTGGTCGAGTGGCGCCGACCCAGCCTTATTATATTGGCCCAAATGGCCTGGAAGTTCCGCTAAGACGGTCCATTCCTTAGGAGTCCAGGGTTCGGTTGACAAGTAAATCCGACTGTTCTCCTCTACATGTAGAAAATGGTTGGGTTGCACTACTGCGACTGATCATCGTGAGTGGTCTTCCTGGCGCGGAAAAATCCCGTAATGAGTTCATCATCCAATTGGATATTTCTGCAACACTACCCAGAGCACTTCGATAGAAAGGCTACGGTTGGGCGATTGTTGAGTGTTGGCAGGGTCGAGTTTTCAAAATGATATTTTCATCAAATGAAGTATCTCGTAACTTCATTTCATTTTGAGGATATTTCAAAGATTGAATATATTCAAGTCTTTTCTTGTAGTCTCATCTGTGTGATGAACTTTTGAAACTGATGATACCTTGAACGGTGGTAGTTCAAGTAGTATCCGGAAAAGATATAAGTATATTGGAGTATCTTGTAACTTCATATTTTCAACTTTTATCTGGTTAATGATTATCTTATGCATGACAAAGATTTTCACAAAAACGTTGAGACAAGGTTAGATATATGAGATCACCTTGCAACGATATTTTTATACAGTTATCAACTGGAACTCTGTGTATATTATGCATGGAAGAGGACTTCCAAGATTTTGAAAAGTATATATACATATATACTGAATATTTTGCGACTTGGTCGCGATAAGATATCAAACTTGGTTCATTTTTTTACTTGACCAAGACTTTCATGAGTATTATGAGAATGCTCATATATTGTTAATCATTATACATATTATTTCGGTGAGCTTGTTGCTCACCCTTGCTTTCTTCTTTCATCACACAACATCAAATAGACAAGATGAACAGGACCAAGCTCCCAATTCGCGAGCGGATAGGAAACGTTCCGCAGTTTCCTATAGGCGTTGATGTCGCTGTAGCTGAGGTAGGAACTACCAATAGGCTAGGCTTTCAACTTTTGATGTACCAGACTTATGTATCTTTATGAATTGTAATAATGGCAAAGAAATGTAAATTTATTCAGAAACCCTTTTAAGGTGTAATGGCATATAATTGTGGAATAAAATGACTCGTGTTATTTTTGGATATTCATCTCTGAGACTATAACTTGTGGTGTGTGTGTTTATTGTGGGGTCACAGTACAGAGTAGTTGATTGTTTATTAAGATCGGGTGTTATTAAGGGAAATAGAACTCGTGACAAACCGGATCCCCGACCCCGGATTTAGGGGTGTTACAATAGCCCTTCAACATTATTATTTTCCCATTCCAGAACTTCAAGGAAGTCTGGTGCATTATAGGTTTGGCCCTACCCGGACCATATCCACACTTTGAGGCCCGTAACCTAATCTCATAAAAGGGCTTCTAGCTCGACTTGGACAGATAGAAAATCTGGTGGGAAAACTTCACGGTGGGCAAGAATCTGGATTTATTACAACAGGCTATGAACCAGGTCATGGACTTAATCTCGTTAGGAGTGATCTACATGGGGGATATCTTATAGACGTACTTATAGAGATGCTTAATAAACATATGGCAGCGGGGGCTCCACCCGGATCTAAGGTGCTCCATCCATACCGGAACGAAGCCATCTTCCGAGCGGTGATAGATCCTCTCGTGCGGTTCCGGCCACCTCCACTGGATATCAGGAGTTAGCTGAAACGCGGCCCGGACAACTTCGTCCATCTCAGCAGGATCCACCTCGGAATAAAGGTCCTTCAACTGATAATGATCTCGGCTGATGGGAAACTCGGAAAAGGCCCTCTCGAGAGCCTCCTGGTTATACACCCCGCGATGACCATTGCTTTGCCTATCATATCTGATCCTCCCATAAAAAACTTCACTATCAACATCCGGGGACTTGACAACAAAATGGTACTTTATATCAGACCAGTAGCCCTCGGGAGTAAAGGGAACAAAATTCTCCGGGAGCTTCTTATACCGGAACTTGGTGATTATCTCGGTTGAGGAGGAAGCCTTCTTAACCATCTCTACCCGGATCTCAGTTCTCTCGGTTGAATCAGGATCACTCTCCTCACTTGAAAAACCCGGGTAATATTTGAAAGCTCTTCTAGGAAGCCTCTTGATCTGGACCATATACCTATTAAAATCGAGGTGAGTTAGTCTAGATTCCTATAATTTTCAAGCTCTTTGCTAAGCGGTCCGGATCAAGGACGTTATGTTAAATCAACCATAACCTAATGATCCGGACCGATAATGCAAGTCCAACCCGGAAAAATATCAATGATCCGGATCACATATACTACGAAAATAGAAACAAAAACCTTACACAAACCCACCATCCCAGAACCAACACCAACCCGGGTAGCAGGAAGCATAATAGGACCCGGATCAAGAACCTTAGTAGAGATCCGGATCTAAACAACCAGTATAAAGCTCACATATCCTATAACATGCGATTCTGGAAAAGTAAACTAACTCAGACCCGGGTTATGACCCCCCTACCCGGATCAAATCAAAACCCTCTCCCACATACAAACAGCTTATCCAAGAATCAAAAAGCAAAATATGTTACTTCTCATATATACATACACATATTTTCACCAAGAACCTCAAGAACATCCCCAAAAAACCCCAAAAAATCGAGCCCAAAACCCAAAATCTCAAACAAAAACAAAACAAAAGTGCCCAAAACCTACAGATCTAAAAATACCAAGCCACAAACAATCATATTCGCCACAAAAACAGGACCAAAAAGCACTATTTCTGCCATCAATCCGCGGATAGAAAAACAAACTCGGAGCATGCAAGAACTCAAAGGAAAAATGCAACAAATCGAAAAGAAAAAAACACAAGGAAACTTACAAGTTGCAGACGGACGGAACAACAGTGGATCAGCGCTAGAAGAAAGAAGCCAAGAACGCAAACCTTCGAAGAAAATTGAGAAGGGAGAAAGAAGAGACTGTTGGTTTCTTTTGGCTGTGAATAAGAAAGAAAAAGAAAGGAAGCCAAGGGTTTTTATTATGATGGCCTCAACCCCGGGGTCAGGAGTTGACGTCATCCACAACACAACAACCAACATAATATAATTCATTTCACAGATAAAACATAATCACGACCCCTTTTACCAAGATCTTTTCCAGGTTTAAGTATGACTTAGGTTATAATTACTACAAAACTAACTCATTACAACCACCTTGACAATACTATCTTAATACAGCAACTCAACAGACCATTTTTGGTCTGACACAACTACCTCAGAGGAGCCTGATACGGAAGGAACTGGAACTCTGCCCTGACTACCACGGAAGAATCTCCTAGGTATCTGCAATACATATATAAACCATTTTTGCAAGGGTGAGCAATCAATTGCTCAGCAGTACCACTATATGAATAATAATCAAAAACAGTTTATGCTAAACATTTATAGGAACAGAAATCATAACTCGTTTATAGAAAACAAGTAAAATAGGTGAAAACAGATGAAAATCGATGAAAACTGGATATCAATAGCTAGCATGCTCTATAAAATGTCTCATTAATTGTGTTGTGTAAATACCAGAGTTCAATTTTAGCATGTTACTTTCATTTTCAAATCTTCCGTTTCATTACAGGACCCATAAAACCTTTTTGTCCCGTTACGGGGACCCAAAACCATTTGTTCCGTTACGGGAACCATAAAATCTCTCTTAGATATAAAAGTATTGGATGATCCCTGGTGAGACAGTTGATCAGGCTATCTCCATAGGATGACTCTTTTGGCCATCCCATGAAACTTGTTCCAGAACTCAGAAACTAGCTAGGTCCTTGTCACGCTGGGCTGGTGGTTATAATAGGGTGCACAACCACTTCGCCTCTTACGCTATCTTCTTGGCCGTTACGGGCCCTTACGCACGCTCATCCAATTATCTGATCAATTTTATCCAGTTTTCCAAACCACTTACCTATCTCTTTTCAAAACAATTCTATCACATCACACTTTCCAAAACATTTTCATTTTATTCAAAGTTTAGAGATAGGTACTTTCAGAAGTTACTTTTTCCCCAAAACACAAGTTAACAAAATAATTCGAACCCAGGGAATACGTAACTTAAAACATTCTGTTCCAGTACGTAAATTTGAATCAACAATTATTCATATATTACTGAACCATAAAGATATGGTCAGGGGTACTTGCCTTGCAGAGCTTTATAACTATTTATGATTGACCTTGAACTGATTTGGACACTCGGCTTTATTGCCTTACTATTTGACTATCCTGGATCCGACCTCGACACTCAAGCCCTTCGATTGGAACCTTGCGAAGCTTGTCGACTGATCACTTGGTCATTTTTAGTCCAGTGCCAACTCTCGGGACTTCCGACTAGAACCTACAGAGTCGAAATACCTTAATTTAGATATTCGATTATATTTGACATATCCTCGCTAGCAATCTACCCGAACGCTAACAAAACCCGACTTGTAACATACACATTAATGCAATACACATATCGGCTAGGGTTCACGTTCTGGAAAATCGGTTCGGTGTTCGTTTTCAGAAAATACGTATACTCGTCATTTTACGAAATTAAGGTTATTGGTTTTGGAAAAATATTTCACCACAACATATAATCAAGTTTCATATAAAATATATACATATTTATATATATTCGCTCGACATTTCGATAATTACCGGATACGCTCCCGTATTTCCATAATTTGATTTTTCGGGAAATCGGGCAGCACTTCCTTTATTTATCGGACTATCCCGTTGAACCACTTCGACGTCAAATCAACAACAACAACCAATCAATCATAGTGCAACCAATCACGCAATCCAAATTTCACAAATTCCCAACCACCGATTTAAACCAACTAATTATTATTATTCGTATTTTATGTTTTTTTATTCGTAGGACTCACAAATATTCATCACCGTTCACCGTTGACTCACCGAAGTTCATCGTCAACGGAGGTATAATTTATTGGTTCCCGATATATTACGGGTTTCCAAATAAATTACGCCGATTAATATAATTTTTCCGTAACGAAAGTTTTTATTTCACGAATATTGTTCATTTATTTTCCTCCAGGAAAGAAGGAAATAAAAAACAATTTTATAAAATATCAAACCCAGCTGCATAATCTTGGCCCAATAGTAGAGCCCAAAATAAGGCCCAACTGCAAGCCCAACAACACAATCCAAACAAAATAGAGAAGCACAGCACCACGGCCACCATCACGGCCAACACGCACACACACAAACGCACGCACAAAACACACACACTCACACACACAATCGAATACACACACAATAAATCACACACACACAATCATATACATATTTACATGCATATACATATATAAATCGAATCATCCAAGCTAAATAAGCGGCGGCTCACCGGAGGAAACAAGCCGGAGAAACAGAAACGACGGTGACCGGAAGCACCGAGAAGAAGAGGGGAAGGAGACGCGAACGGGAGAGTAGAGGAGAGAGGACAGAGAGAGATTTTTATGAGAGAATTCGAGAGAGGCCGAGAGATGAGAGACAAAAGAACTGATGTTTGTGTGTGTTTATCTGACTGCCACGAATCAATAATAGGAAACACGTGTCCGAAATTTAATAACCTGCCCCTGTCTCGATCGATTTAGATACAATATAGAAATAGATTTTTAATCAGGTCCAAACCAAAATAATTTTACAATGTTGTAAATATCCCCAACTTAACAAAACATAAGTTTCGAAATTCTAAAACAATTTTTGAAGTGCACTTTATACCCGCTTTTAATAATTAAACGAAACAGCGCGCAGGTGAAATTAATCCCGAAAATTTTTAGAATAATTTTAAAATTCTCAGAATATTATAAACTTAGTAAAATATGAATTTCATGATTCTTGAAAAATTCTGGAATTATATATGGATTTTATAAATAAACATAATCAGAAAATCATTTAAGGTTAAATAATTAATGAAATATTAATTCTCAATTTTATAAAATCCCAAAAATAGATATTATAATTATAAAATCATAAAAATAATTTTAGAGACAATCCAAAAATTTATGGAAAATAAAACTGCAATAAAATAACTTTTAAAAGCGAATCAAAATCATACAACCCAATAATTAACCACGCAATTCCATCCCATACACCAGTAATCATATATACATAATAATAAAGTAATAACACGCTGACAGAACCCATATACATATTTTATTTATTTAATTATTCAATAATTACACATTTAAATAATACTAAAAAAAATATACTAGTCGTTACATTTATAGGGGGAGCGAGGGCACAACCTCCCACGCCACGTGGCACCCTGGGATTGGCCAAATAAAAACATATATATACATTTATATATATACAAATACACAGCACATTTAAACCCCATAATTATTATAGGGCGAATTTCAAGGAATTAACTGCCCACAATTCAAAGTCGTGGGAGGGAAAAAACCTGAAAAACAATACAAATTCCACATTTTTCAGAATTGAAAACCCTCGACCCGAATCAGTGACCCCTACCCAGATCCTGGTGAACCTGGATCAGTGGTCCTCAAGAAGCAGAATTTTTTCTAAGGCAACCAATTTCATCTACCTTAATCCAGATATGTCTCTACTACACCAGACCCGGATTGGGGGGCAACAAAGAAGCATAATTTTTTCTAAGACAACCAATTTCATCTACCTTAATCCGGATCCCCCTCTACTACACCAGACCCGGATTGGGGGGCAACAAAGAAGCAGAATTTTTTCTTAGGCAACCAATTTTATCTACCTTAATCCGAATTTGTCTCTACTATACTAGACCCGGATTGGGGGGCAACAAAGAAGCAGAATTTTTTCTAAGGTAACCAATTTTATCTATCTTAATCTGGATCTGTCTCTACTACACCAAACCCGGATTGGGGGGCAATAAAGAAGCTGAATTTTTTCTAAGGAAACCAATTTTATCTACCTTAATCCGGATCTCCCTCTACTACACCAAACCCGGATTGAGGGGCAACAAAGAAGCATAATTTTTTCTAAGGCAAACAATTTCATCTACCTTAATCCGGATCTATCTCTACTATACCAGACCCGGATTGGGGGCAACAAAGAAGTAAAATTTTTTCTAAGGCAACCAATTTCATCTACCTTAATCCGGATCTATCTCTACTACACCAGACCCGGATTGGGGGGCAACAAAGAAGCAGATTTTTTTCAAAAGAAACCAATTTCCTCTACCTGAATCCAGGTTGGTCTCTTCAACACCAGACCCGGATTGGGGGCCAAGAAAGAAGCAGAATTTTTCCCAGGACAACATCTATGTGAAACTACTCTACTCCCTCATCCATAAAATCTGCATAAGGGAGTGGGGGGCAAATGATAGGGTATAAGCAACCTGACTAGGACCCAACCCAGATCTAGGGTGAGGCAGGCTCAACTGATGAACTAAGACCCCCCCTCACCTATAGCATCCAAGTGGAGTGACCCAGGCTCAGGTGCCAACCCAGAACCTGGATCATCCCCCAACCAGGACCCAGGCCAGGACCTCGATCATCTACCAACCTTGATCCATCCCAGTCCCAGGATCACCCAGATAGAGTAGGCCCGAGAGGGGGCCCTAAAAGCGCATGCACACCCCACAACCCGCCAATGAGGGGTACGTGGGCTCGTGACAATGACAACTATCAACAACTAATATATCAGACAAACACGGCGCGTGTCAGAGTACCGTTAGGACACCCTGAAGGAGGTCCTCGCCTAGACACGTGTACGCAATCCACCCAAGCCAGGCATCCTCCGCCTCCAGCAACCAACGACCCTGATCTAGAGGTACCAACCTGTAAGTCATATGTCATAGCCTATTTGTATATTCGAGGATTCAACTCAACTCAAATAAGAATGTAATAAGTAAATAGTGGATCTACCGTCAGAGAGATCTCGCAAAGTAATATCTGTCAAAGGATTCAGAGACAAGGTTCATCTACAGACTTGAGGAGTTAATTCACTGGAAGAAGTTCAAGAAGTTGATCATGCCTCAGTGATATAAATCAAGATCGTGGATTTAATCAAGTGACAGAGATCTCGTCAGGGTATCAATAAATTACAAGGATTTAATCTGAAGAAAATCAAAGTGTCAAAGTCAAGACATGAAGAAACGTCACGGAAGTTAGTCACTCATGAACCAGACAGTACATCGAGTGTCAACGTTGAAGTGATGGAATTGATTCATAATTTTCAGTGATTTTCAGAAGGTTTGCAGAAGAATGGTTGCTGCTCAAGACTAGAATTAATTCTCTATTAATTAATTAAGTCATCTAATTTAATTAAGAAAATAAATTATATCTGTGAAGAATAATTTATTTATTAATTGAATTAATTGATTAATTAATTCTGAATTAATTCTAGGAATTTTAGGAATTTTCAGAAGCTTAATTGGATTAAATTCAAGCATTAAATCAGCAAGACAATTGAAAATGAACTAGCATGACAATCAGGATTGTCATACCGATTGTCATGCTAGGCCATTGTCAATTGTCTCACCGAAAGTTACTCTAGGAGGATGATTGTCTTGCTAGTTCATTCTGATTGTCTTGCTAGTTCATTCAGATTGTCTTGCTAGTTCAATCAATTGTCCTACCGAAAGTCTTGCCAGCTATAGGATTGTCATGCCAATTAAATTCTATTCAGCTGATTGATTAAATAGAAGCAGTGGAGCAGCATCTCAAATATCTATCATTCAAACAGAAGAACAAAGAACAAGAAAAGCAGCCGCCTTGAAATATTACATTTTTCATCTGTTTAATTCAAGATCAATTTCTAGATTGTAAAGTTAAATCCAATCAACTAGAAATCTTTATCTTGTTCTTGTGTAACAATCTAGCGGATCAAAATCCCTAGAACTTAATCTCAAATTGCGTTTAGCATTTGAATCTTTTTTATTACAAAAATAGAAAAAGTTCATGTCGAATTTATTCTAGATTTGTGATAATTAATTTGAGATTAATTCCTTGTAATCGATACAGTTGTTGTAACACCTTTCAAGTTTAATAATATTTTTATTTAACTTGAATTTTGTTTCACATTTTTTATTCCGCATTTAATTCGATTATTCGGTACTGTTTGTATTCAACCCCCCCTTCTACAAACACATTGGGACCCAACAATTGGTATCAGAGCCTTCTGATTAACGAACAAATCAAGATCCTAGACTTTTGTGATTTTTCAACTCCTTGAATTTTTATTTATTCAAAAATTCATAATGACTTCACATAAAGTTGGAACCGTTAAAATTCCACAATTTGATAAAGAGAATTATATCATGTGGAAGAAGAAGATGCTATTATTCTTACAAGTTGCAAATCCCAAATATTCAAACTTGTTAAAGAAGGGTATAAAAACTCCGATGGTTATTGAACCGGAGGTAATAATAGATGGTGTGGTGACTACTGAAGCTAGAACCTATCCAAAAGAGCCTGAAGATTTTACTCCTGTTGAGAAGGAAGAAGCCTCCTTGGATGCCAGCCTTCAATTAATATTAATTGATTCCCTTGATCCCTTGATGAACAGACATGTGATGAACTGTAAAAATTCCAAACACATGTGGGAAACTATTGAGGTGATTAATGAAGGCACAGAGGAAGTTAGGGAGAACAAGTTGGAAATCCTAACCTCTGAATATGAACATTTCAAATCAAATCCAGGAGAAGGAATTACTGAAGTGTTTGAGAGGTACAATGCGTTGATCAATAACCTGAACATCAATGGAAAGTATTATTCAATCAGGGAGGTCAACAAAAAGTTCCTTTTAACACTACCAGCTCATCTTGAACATAGAATCACTGCCATTAGAGAAGCTAGAGATCTGAGTGAGATTTCTTTGGACAGGCTCTATGGAGTGTTAAAAACCTATGAGTTGGAGCAGATTCAACAGAAGGAAGTCTACGGGAAGGATAGAATGGTCAGCACATCTACTGCACTTGTAGCTGAAGGTCAACAACAACAACAATCTCAACAGTTAGAAAGAATGGTACAGTTTTCCAAGGGTGAGGAAAATATGTTAGTAGCAGAATATGATCCTTCTACTACAAATCAATCAAGTGATGATTTTTATTCCTTGGAAGAGCTGGAGCAATTGGAAGACGAGTCAATGGCCCAAATTGTCAAGAGATTCTCCCATGTCAGATTCAAGAAGAATCCCAAGCTTAAGTACAAGTCCAACTACAACAAATTCCAGAAAGGTGGATCTTCATCCTCTAACACCAGCAGTGGTGGGTACAAAACAGGGATGGTTGATCGGAGCACCATTAGATGCTATAACTGCAATGAGTTGGGACACTTTGCCACAGAATGTAGGAAGCCAAAGCAAGTAAGAAAGAACTCTGAAAGGGCTTATCTGGCAAAGGGAAGAAGCTGGGATGATACTGATAGTGAAGATGAAGAAGAAGGAAATCTTGCTCTTATGGCTATTGATGGAAAAACTTCATTGTCAAGAAAAGAGGTAAAACTTTCTGATGCTGAAATGGTTTATCATCTAAGAGGTAACTTAGATTGTGCACGTCGTGATAATGAACTGTTAAGTTTACAGATCACAGACCTTGAGAAAGAGGTCAATGAATTAAGACTTGTGCACATTAATCAAGACAAATTAAAAGAACAGGTATCTTTTCTAGAGAATAGAGTTGACTGTTATAGAAAACTCGAAACTATTCTCAAAGACAAGATCACCGGTCTTGAGACTAAGGTTAGAGCCTACTTCAATTCTTGTTCGAAGGCTAAAGAGTTCTACAGTAAGCAAGCTGTTAATCAAACATCTGGAATAGGTTATGATTACAATGCTGCTATTGGAGAATTAGGCATAAACTCCCCTCCTCATGTATGTGCTAAAGGGAGGGAAGTACCACATGTGCTTAAGGGTGTTGATGAACCCCTCTATAAAGCATCAATTGCTGAACCATTTGATGCGACCTCTTCTGTTATTCATGAAGAAATACGTGCTGAAGATCATGCTAATGAGAAGATTGTTTCCAAGTCAAGTGAGTTGAAAGTTCCAGTCAAAGTTGTGAAAGCAACTGAGACTAACTCAGACACACATGAGTTGGATAACAATAATGCCATGTCTACCATGCATAAATTGCCTGCTGTTAATCACTCTCATAAAGCATGTGGTGTTGCTAATTGTATGTCTTGTGCTTTTAATATGATGTATGCTTATTTTAATGGTAAGCATGTGTCTAATGATAAGACTACTCCTCGTCAGCATGTGAATAACAAGAAGCATGATAGGTCTAAGACTGCGAGTCCTTCTAAGGCTAGAAAGGAGACATTTGTGCCTAAGCTTAAACAGAAATTTGTTAAGGCTATTTACAAGGTCAAATGTTCAGTCATTGAGGATGTTGAGATCGTTAAAATTAAAAATGTTGTTTTGCCTGACAAAGGACAGTTCTACAAGTATGCCGGGCCCAACCAAGTTTGGGTTCCGAAGAAGGTCTAATCCATTTGTAGTGCAGGGCATTAAACAGGTGTAACCGGTAGTGTGGATTCTTGACAGTGGATCATCAAGACATATGACCGGAGATAGAGCCCTGCTATCAAATGAGGATTGAGAAAGCTGGCCCCCTGGTTACCTTTGGAGATAACAGCAAAGGTTTATCTGAGGGATATGGCTGTTTGCAAGCTGGGAATGTTATCATTGTAATTTTGTATATTGTGCTAGGTTATTATCAGGAAGCAGTATCTAACATATAGCACCAGTGACGAGACTTGAGAATATTACGACATATCAGGCACCTGCTGCACATTACACTTGGAATTGTACTCTAGTAAGATGTGTACAAGTGTACTCCTGGTTGATGAGTCAAAAGAGGAAGTCAATGCACCACAGTTCATGGACTTTGCAGCTGCAGATCTATTGGACTATGCAATCGCTTCTTCACAATCTCACTTCAGGTTGGTATGAACTAGTATACTGCTCAAGCAATCGTCAAGGACATGGTATGGCACTCTAACAGAAGTTATAATTTTATATGAATAAGTAGAGTCGTCATATTAATAACTATCTTATCACTAAGCACAATCATATTGTTTTATATGTGCAGTGGTATATTGATTATGCAACATAACAATTAGTATCTAAAGTACTTGACAAGTATCGGTCAATGATATCTTGTTAACATTATGTTGCAGATATTTGTAAGCTTTTGATATGAATGAGAATTACTTAGACTTTACCCTAAGTGATCAATGTTTTATCAAAAACTCATTCATATTGAAAAACAAAATCAAACTTCTTTCTACATTAGTGATTTCTTATGTCATGTAAAATCTTTTGAAATCACTATTGTAAATCATTTTCTCTCTATTACCATATGTTCTATGATACAGGTTCAGTCTCCATTGACTTTCTTTCATTGACAGTCATGAGGTTGAAAACCCACAACGTCTATCCCAGACTGTAAAGACAAACACAAAAACAGAACCAACCAACACTCTCTTACCACTAAATATAGTATGAATGAGCGTGAGGGAGATAGTGCCTAGTGCACCACATAAGGAAGGTTCTGTAGTCAACCCAGTAGCTCTGTCTCATACATAGATGAGTAGTATTTAAACCGAGACAACTGCTAGCCCCCATACATCTTCTCAAAAAGATGTAATGGCTGAAAAGGCACAAAAACAGTTACTAGATTCATTCTCTCAACAGGGTGAGTCTATTGAATTTTGCCTGTCGGCCAAGGTATCCGATGTAGTGTCACCACTTCAAACATAATCAATTCTTGATGCACAAGGAGAGGTTACACACACAAAGGATGAGTTGACGAAAACAAGAGTTTTGACCATTTTAAGGTCAGATTCGATTGTTCAAGGTTCGTTAGTGGACCAATTGCCTTTACAGGTGTTAGGAGAGGATACTGATCCAAAAGCCATATGTCAGTGGTCAGTGTCTACCTCCCCAGGCTTAAATCCCCTGGATGCATCTGCGGATAGTGGATCTGACATAGGTGCAGATCGGCAACTTGTTGACAATGATTCAGATATTACCTGATAAGTCACAAGGAAATGTCTTCACAGACATTAGAAGGGAACCTTGATCTTTATGCTAAATTCATTGGATCATTGTTTACCTTCCCAGAATTCAAATCTGGAACCCTAAAAGGGAAACTAGCAACTTGTAGATTATGACTCAGATTCATCTGACGAGTTTAACAAGGATGGGGATTTGTGAACTCCCATTGCACCACCTGTGACCTCCTTTAAGGATGGCTAAGGTGATTTTCCTTGCAGGTACAGCTGGATTATGGAGCTATAAGAGAAGAGTGATACACTTGTGAGAATGAGTGTAAACACGAGTGGAGAGAAGAGTGAAACACATGTGAGGTACACTAAAACACAATCACACACTCACAGTGAGGAAGAAAAAGAAACTACTTGTTATTTCTTTTCCAACCAAGTGAAATATGAGAACTCCTTCAGACGACGGCATACATTCCTTCTTTAAGGGGGAGATAAAAGCTTAAGAAATAGTTTGGAGGATTCCTCAACTAAGGGGGAGAAATAGCAAGGAGGAAGAAAAAGATCCTACATGTACACTACACCACACCATTGTTGTTTTTAACTACGGATCCTATTGTACGGGAGAGGTGGTAAACACAAGGTGATTTTCTGATAAGGGAAGAAGCTGTTAGAGGAGAACCATTGGTTTTTATCTGCGGATCCTATTGTACGGGAGAGGTGGTAAAACGAAGGTGATCTTCTTTAATCAGTTGATTCTCATAGGGGGAGAAGCAAGAGATATGGGCTTCTCAACAGGAAATGTGGTTGTACAAATGAAGATGGAACTACTTGAAGATATGTTCAGTCTAGAGGAACATCTACTTGGAATCTGGAAAATGTTAAATCTCATCCAGAACTTTTCTGCTATTTACTTTGCATGTATGTTTATATCTTTTTCTTATTTGTTAGTTGAGTTATCCTCTAGGTATTTGTGTGTTATTGTCTAACAAACAAATAGGGGGAGATTGTAAGTCATATGTCATAGCCTATTTGTATATTCGAGGATTCAACTCAACTCAAATAAGAATGTAATAAGTAAATAGTGGATCTACCGTCAGAGAGATCTCGCAAAGTAATATCTGTCAAAGGATTCAGAGACAAGGTTCATCTACAGACTTGAGGAGTTAATTCACTGGAAGAAGTTCAAGAAGTTGATCATGCCTCAGTGATATAAATCAAGATCGTGGATTTAATCAAGTGACAGAGATCTCGTCAGGGTATCAATAAATTACAAGGATTTAATCTGAAGAAAATCAAAGTGTCAAAGTCAAGACATGAAGAAACGTCACGGAAGTTAGTCACTCATGAACCAGACAGTACATCGAGTGTCAACGTTGAAGTGATGGAATTGATTCATAATTTTCAGTGATTTTCAGAAGGTTTGCAGAAGAATGGTTGCTGCTCAAGACTAGAATTAATTCTCTATTAATTAATTAAGTCATCTAATTTAATTAAGAAAATAAATTATATCTGCGAAGAATAATTTATTTATTAATTGAATTAATTGATTAATTAATTCTGAATTAATTCTAGGAATTTTAGGAATTTTCAGAAGCTTAATTGGATTAAATTCAAGCATTAAATCAGCAAGACAATTGAAAATGAACTAGCATGACAATCAGGATTGTCATACCGATTGTCATGCTAGGCCATTGTCAATTGTCTCACCGAAAGTTACTCTAGGAGGATGATTGTCTTGCTAGTTCATTCTGATTGTCTTGCTAGTTCATTCAGATTGTCTTGCTAGTTCATTCAGATTGTCTTGCTAGTTCAATCAATTGTCCTACCGAAAGTCTTGCCAGCTATAGGATTGTCATGCCAATTAAATTCTATTCAGCTGATTGATTAAATAGAAGCAGTGGAGCAGCATCTCAAATATCTATCATTCAAACAGAAGAACAAAGAACAAGAAAAGCAGCCGCCTTGAAATATTACATTTTTCATCTGTTTAATTCAAGATCAATTTCTAGATTGTAAAGTTAAATCCAATCAACTAGAAATCTTTATCTTGTTCTTGTGTAACAATCTAGCGGATCAAAATCCCTAGAACTTAATCTCAAATTGCGTTTAGCATTTGAATCTTTTTTATTACAAAAATAGAAAAAGTTCATGTCGAATTTATTCTAGATTTGTGATAATTAATTTGAGATTAATTCCTTGTAATCGATACAGTTGTTGTAACACCTTTCAAGTTTAATAATATTTTTATTTAACTTGAATTTTGTTTCACATTTTTTATTCCGCATTTAATTCGATTATTCGGTACTGTTTGTATTCAACCCCCCCTTCTACAAACACATTGGGACCCAACAATTGGTATCAGAGCCTTCTGATTAACGAACAAATCAAGATCCTAGACTTTTGTGATTTTTCAACTCCTTGAATTTTTATTTATTCAAAAATTCATAATGACTTCACATAAAGTTGGAACCGTTAAAATTCCACAATTTGATAAAGAGAATTATATCATGTGGAAGAAGAAGATGCTATTATTCTTACAAGTTGCAAATCCCAAATATTCAAACTTGTTAAAGAAGGGTATAAAAACTCCGATGGTTATTGAACCGGAGGTAATAATAGATGGTGTGGTGACTACTGAAGCTAGAACCTATCCAAAAGAGCCTGAAGATTTTACTCCTGTTGAGAAGGAAGAAGCCTCCTTGGATGCCAGCCTTCAATTAATATTAATTGATTCCCTTGATCCCTTGATGAACAGACATGTGATGAACTGTAAAAATTCCAAACACATGTGGGAAACTATTGAGGTGATTAATGAAGGCACAGAGGAAGTTAGGGAGAACAAGTTGGAAATCCTAACCTCTGAATATGAACATTTCAAATCAAATCCAGGAGAAGGAATTACTGAAGTGTTTGAGAGGTACAATGCGTTGATCAATAACCTGAACATCAATGGAAAGTATTATTCAATCAGGGAGGTCAACAAAAAGTTCCTTTTAACACTACCAGCTCATCTTGAACATAGAATCACTGCCATTAGAGAAGCTAGAGATCTGAGTGAGATTTCTTTGGACAGGCTCTATGGAGTGTTAAAAACCTATGAGTTGGAGCAGATTCAACAGAAGGAAGTCTACGGGAAGGATAGAATGGTCAGCACATCTACTGCACTTGTAGCTGAAGGTCAACAACAACAACAATCTCAACAGTTAGAAAGAATGGTACAGTTTTCCAAGGGTGAGGAAAATATGTTAGTAGCAGAATATGATCCTTCTACTACAAATCAATCAAGTGATGATTTTTATTCCTTGGAAGAGCTGGAGCAATTGGAAGACGAGTCAATGGCCCAAATTGTCAAGAGATTCTCCCATGTCAGATTCAAGAAGAATCCCAAGCTTAAGTACAAGTCCAACTACAACAAATTCCAGAAAGGTGGATCTTCATCCTCTAACACCAGCAGTGGTGGGTACAAAACAGGGATGGTTGATCGGAGCACCATTAGATGCTATAACTGCAATGAGTTGGGACACTTTGCCACAGAATGTAGGAAGCCAAAGCAAGTAAGAAAGAACTCTGAAAGGGCTTATCTGGCAAAGGGAAGAAGCTGGGATGATACTGATAGTGAAGATGAAGAAGAAGGAAATCTTGCTCTTATGGCTATTGATGGAAAAGCTTCATCGTCAAGAAAAGAGGTAAAACTTTCTGATGCTGAAATGGTTTATCATCTAAGAGGTAACTTAGATTGTGCACGTCGTGATAATGAACTGTTAAGTTTACAGATCACAGACCTTGAGAAAGAGGTCAATGAATTAAGACTTGTGCACATTAATCAAGACAAATTAAAAGAACAGGTATCTTTTCTAGAGAATAGAGTTGACTGTTATAGAAAACTCGAAACTATTCTCAAAGACAAGATCACCGGTCTTGAGACTAAGGTTAGAACCTACTTCAATTCTTGTTCGAAGGCTAAAGAGTTCTACAGTAAGCAAGCTGTTAATCAAACATCTGGAATAGGTTATGATTACAATGCTGCTATTGGAGAATCAGGGACAAATTTTGAAGGTGGATTTTCTTTAAATGCTTAGATTAAAATCACTTTGTAATATGTCAAACCCAAATGTTATAATGTCTTTTTACTAACTTTTTGTATGTCATAATACATGTAAGTACAACTCCAAAAGTCAGTTTGACAAAGAAGTAGGCTGCTTTTAGTGTTTGATTCTGAATAAGAGGAAGTTTAGTTGATACAAACCTTGATAACATGTCTGATGTTTCTTAAGTTGTCTGGGTTCTACGAAACTAATTAGTGTTTTCTCTGATAGTCTATATTTCTTTGCTTTTTATGTTCCTAATTCAGTGTTAGTGTGTCTTAAGTTTCCGATGTGCATAACTAACTGAAATAACAACAACGTCTAAACTCATTATTTAATAATTATGATGTACATATTTATGCATTCAATCAATTTCTGTAATTTTCAGGCTATATGCGCTTTAAAGGGAATTATGGCTGGTCTTACCATAACTTTTATATTGATTGCATTATTTGTGACAATTTTGTTGTGGATGTATAAAATCTTCTAGGCTACAACTTTTTTGACATCTATTGAGGTAAATCTTTGATAATAATTCAGCTGTGTTTATTATACTGTTGTTTTCTATTTTGATTTTGGCTCTAAGGTTGGTATTTCAGTGGTAATTTGTTGGTAATTTAAAATATATTAGCTCTATCTAATAATGTCCCTTCAAGCCATAAGAATCATTCTGCATTTCTGCTACAAGTCAATAGTTCATCAGTTTCGGCTTGACAGATAGAAGAAAATGGTTTTCAATTACCATTCCTTTGCGGTACCAATTTGATCGACCATTTACTTTACTATAAAGTATGGACCTTCCTTCACTTTTAGATATGTTGTTGCTACCTTTAACGTCTACATCAGCCTCTCAGCCACCTCTTCTATAATTTACTAAACCATTTTTTACTGCAAAACTAAAGAGTTGGAAAATAAGAATTTCTATAATGTTTCGAGAGTTTCATTTATAGTAAGTCATCTTTCTAAGCATTTATTTTTCGAGAGTTATGATTTGTTTTATACTTCAAAATTCCCAAAAGTAATTCTAAAGAACTTCCATCTAAAGGGATTAGAGTAAAATAAAAGTATAAAACCCTTTTCAGTGCAATTTATCTTGAGTTCCAAGAAAATTATATTATTTTGTTGGAGATATTTTACCATTTACTGTTTATCTTTCTGAAGCCTTCTTCTTATACCACCATAAACTAAGTAATGACGAAATGGAAAAGGTTAGAGGTTCATCTGTACCATTCTGGGAAAAGTTGAAGATATTAGGCCGTGTAGTAAATGTGGTTGACCTTCGATTAAGTGCAGCCAGAGAGGAAACTCATGGATGCCTACAATGAAAAACCTATCATTTGACGTCTAACGTCCTCAATATGAGTTCTATTTAGTATGTGTGTACTTAATACTTCATATCCTGATTTATGCATATGGATAAGGTTGTAAAATGTGCAGTTTCCGTGAGGATATCAAAAGAATATTTTTTGTAAATTTTCATCATAAATTCACCTGTTTTTTAAGGGAGAAAATTATTTGGAGATCGATTTAGACATGAATAGATTTGGTTACACCTTTGGAGACTGAATCGCTGCATCTTGGACTTCTGCCTTACAATTTAGGGAAGTCGTATAATACCTAAACAACTTTGATTGTTTCATCATTCATGTAGTGGTTCACGCTCTACTATGGCTAACACTATTTCTTTTGTACGCCCAGGAAAACAAACCTAAAGAGTTACTATAGCAAATCTTATATTATGTGCGGTTAAATGAAATTGATTACTCCAATTACCAGCTAGAAAATCTAACTAAAAAAATAGAGTACGTTATAAAGAATTAATCGGCCATTCACAACCACTGATGAAGGATTCCTCGAAAAGTTAAGGATTAGTAATCTTTTTTAGAAATCGAATGGATTCGGTCCAGGAGTATTTAGCCTTGCAAGGTGGTCCTTGCTGATTCACACGGGATTCCACGTGCCTCATCTATTCTTGAAATAAACAACTCGCACACACTCCCTTTCCAAAAAAAACCAATACCCCAGGCACTTTTTCTGTCCGCGAGGATCCCACCAGAGCGCCTTCTACTTGTAATGGATTCAAAGATGGGGTTAAAGATTACAAATTGACTTATTTGGGTGTTTTGCTTGAGCTGTACGAGATCAAAAAAATGATCCATTTAAAGTCCTCGACTAGTTGGATTAATGGACAAATTAAAACTTGAAAAGGATCTTTCTGATTCTCGAAGAATGAGGTAGGATTTGAACCTACGACATCAGGTTTTGGAGACCCACGCCATTAACTACTTCATTTATGAATTTCATACTAATGAAATGATCCTTGATCGGTCTCCTCTACATAGCGCCTAGCCCTCCAGTATAAGTTATACCAATAGCCCCTAGTATCCGCCTAGCTTGTCAACTTTTGGAGAAATGATACAAAGTAGACAATTCTAGTTACAACAATGTTGATTATTTATTCGGCGTGCCAAGCTTATTGCTAGCCTATCGGCTAAAGCCTGCCGAAGACTGAAGAGTAAACCATTGCATTCGAAGGATGAACAAGGTTAGTAATCTCTTACCATAAAAATGGCTGCATGCACAGCAGCGCCAACTATGAGAAATCCACCAATTCATAACCGTTCGAGCACAACCCATATATATTCGACAATTAAACCGTAGCATCCGAGGTTGCATTAATGGAGGATACACGACAGAAGGCCTATTACAAGTAGAAGGCGCTCTGGTGGGATCCTCGTGGACCGATGTACCTTGCAGCTCGTACTGTTTGTTGACCATAATTTGAATGTTCACTCGGGTTAGCGGGGGGTCTACTTGACAGACTCCAAGAACAAAACGCCTGGTTTAGCGTACGATGTGTTTGGAAGCCCGCTCAAGAGAGAGACCCCAGTCCCAGTAGCTCCGCTAAATGGTGATCCCTCTTGTTCCTGTTTAGTCCCCTTCGTTTCGGAAGATGTTTGATTTGGATTCCGAATTTAAAAAATTTATTATTGATCGTCAAACCTTTCTTTAGATTTATAGTCATTATATCTATTCGTGAAATAAGTGTTCCGCCCAAAATAGGAATGGGCTAGGGTTATGAACTTATAATTTATAATCTGATGATCGAATCATTTAAATAATAATTCTTGTGGTTTACGACGTGTGAGTAAAAAAAAGAGGGGGCTACTCTAGGCTCGCTTCTTCAAGCCCCTTCAAAACCGGACGTGAAAGTTTTCTTTCATACGAATAAAAACAGAACAAGTAGAAAAAAAGACTTTGCACTATAATTAGCTCAGCAGTTGAAAACTATCATGCCTTTTTAATGAAAAACTGACTTTTCTCATAATTTTTATATCCGCAATAGTGCGTTATAAATATTAGGCATCTTGCCCGGTGGGCCAAGGGGAAAGATGCCCGAATAACGGTTATTTTGGAATGTACCGGTTGTGTTCATTATGGAATTGATTAACAATATTGCCAAGGCCCTCTAGGGGTATTTTAGTGATAGGTTCTATAGAATCGAGACCCGGCCTGGCTCGTGTCGTTTGCTATCCACCCCTCCTTTTCCTCCCACCCCAAAACAAAATCGAGAATTTGCGCGAAAAAAAATCCGAAATCTCCGGATCTATGCTTATTTTCAACTCCATTTGTATTAAACTCAAACTTCCCTCTTGCATACGCCTATAGCTGCAGAAGTCGGAATAATGGCACCAAGAAATATTGAATGGTGATGTGGGTGGGGGATTCCGAGGAATACGGTCATTTACCTGTAACTATTCAATATCCCTACGAAGTTCCGGAGTTACGAAGGAAGCTTAGAGCTCATATTGGTCATGGGTTGAGAACAGACAGAAGAATTGAACACTAATAGACAAACAAGAGTTGAATGGGCCCCCCTACACTCGGTTTCAGACTTGGTACAACCCAAAGTCGCCTTCCCAAGGTATACTTACTCGCTTTCTGGCATGATCAATTCCTTTTTCAAACCCCGCTGCAGCATAAAATGCGTCTTAATAAGTCTCTGCTCCAAAAATGAGATTTCGGGAGAAGGAATTACTAGCATTTCCCCCTCTTGGGGTTGGTTCCCCGCGCCTGTAGCTCAGAGGATTAGAGCACATGGCCATTGAATAAGTTTCTTCGGCTTGAGTCAGGTTATTAAAAAATAATAAAGTATGGCGGATTTTTCATCATATGTTGTATCCCTTTGCTTTCGAGATAGAAAAGTAAATTTCTAATCGTAACTAAATCTTACAATTTTTATTTGTATAAAATAAATTGAAGCAAAATAACTGGTTATTCCTTACCTCGGGACCAAATTGGTTATTGGGCAGGTGAACTGAAACATCTTAGTAGCCAGAGGAAAAGAAAGCAAAAGCGATTCCCGCACTCTCTCTTAGCCCATTCGGAAGGCTCTCATAATTTCTAGAAATTTCCATCTCATCTCAAGGTTTAGAAAAGAATTTTAGCCATTTGCATTAAACTCAAACTTCCCTCTTGCATACGCGCCCCCCGGAAGCACATACTATAATAAGAAAACCTGTCTTTTTTTTTAATCGAAGAAAAGTCCCGGCGGTTCATTCATCTGACCGTAAACTAGAGCCACTTTTAACAAAGGATTATCCCGGACCTATGCCGAGGTATGCCTTACCATGGCGTTACTCTACCGCTGAGTTAAAAGGGCCATTTTGATTCAATCTCTCGTTCAAAAATAAATTTAATACCTCATAAGAGATTCGTCGTTCCTGACCCTGCTTTGCCCTACCCAGCCCATCTGGAAATATTGGTTCAAACTCTGCCTTCGGCATCCCCCTCCTTGCGGTTAAGGTAACGACTTCGGGCATGGCCAGCTCCCAAGTACCGCCTCGTCCCGGGCCGTCGCACGGAAAACTATAACCGTCAGTCATCCTAAAATTAGGATTCATTTCCCCCCCTATCAAGCAAGAAAGAAGCAGCTCTTCCCACGGCGGAAGACGATGGAGTCTCCCTATTTTTTGTTTTGTTCAACTCCAAAATGGCATTTTCTTTTGACCCTATTTTTTTTCCTTATCAGTCAGAAAAGATAAAAAAATTTCAGGTTCGTAGACAAAGCGGATTCAGAATTGTCTTTCATTCCAAGGCCTAACTTGTATCCATGTGCTTCAAAAGCCTGTGAAACTGCTATTGTGATTAAATCGAACAAGAGATCTTTCTCGATCAATCCCTTTGCCTTACTATGTTCACTGAAGCAATAACTGTAAATGCACCAGAGCAGTTAGTCAATATTCAAGTGCCTAAAAGGGCCAGCTATATCAGAGTCATTATGTTAGAGTTAAGTCGTATAGCATCGCATTTGTTATGGCTTGGCCCTTTCTTGGCAGATATTGACGCACATACCCCTTTCTTCTATATTTTTCGAGAGAAAGTTTTGTATATCTTAATTCGGAATGAAATATTCTGTGCCCAGGTGGTTTGGCCAATAGTGGGCCAAGAAATATTGAAGCTAAATTAGTCGGTCATGCTGAGTTGGAGTTTACAGTAGAGGCCAGTATAGAAGAATTTTCTCAGTAAGGTAGAAAGATTCATGGAGGAAATGCTGCAGAATCTGATGATCAACAGTTTTGAAGGTATCTTTGATTGGTAGTTTTGTTTTACGGTTTCAGTGATTTCAAAATATGAAGTATTAAACCAATGTTAGATTTTGTTATTCACTTTATTTTTCATTATTAATACATGACTACTATTTTTTCGATAATATATGTATTAGTGCAAATAAAATATTTTGAAATTATTTAAAATATTAACACCATCATCGTATACATATGTGCTTGATAAGTTTTATTTAATTATATAGTAATTACTTATTTAATTTCCTTTTTATCTTGAATCTAAAGAATTATTGTCAGGCATCGAGAGACTTTTTATTATAAATGAGACATGTTTTAAATATTTAAACTTCATTTTTAATAAATACATGTTCTTAATTACAAGTTGTTTATTAAATTTTACCGTACATTTATATTTTTCTTAATGAAAAATAAGTTATACATGGTTTTTATAATTAAAATAAAGACCTAATTTGTAAAAATGTGGTTACTCGGATTAATAATTTAATAAATTGACTCTATAGGCCAAAAGAGGAGAAGAATTTAGTAGAATTATGTAAAATGACTGCATTTCTATGACAAAAAAGAGAAAAATAAGGAGGGCAAAGGTGTATTTAAAAAAGAAATAATTAAAACTTAGGGAAAATTTTCATTTATTATAGAAACATGTTTCAAATATTTAGAAATTATTTATTATAGATATATATTATGAATTAAGTTATATATAATTTTTAAAGTACATTTTTATTATTAAAACGCAAGGTACACATGTTTCTATATATATGAATAAAATATTGTGTTTCCAAATCTTAACATCGGTTATGATAACACTATTTTTTCTCTTCTTTTGCTAAATTATAAAAATAGTTTTAGTAGAATTAAAAAGAAATTATGTATATTGCCAAAATTCCCGTGTGCGAAAAACGACCTATATTACTAATATAACAGTTATATATTTATTCGCTATATTAAAGTTTAAAGTTGACTATCACTGATTAGAACTTGCATATGTTGGTGTATGATATAGCATCCGGTAATCACAGAGGAGTTGTACAAAACATACCAAACAATCTAGAACAAACTCACCATGTTTTAGTCTTACCTTGAATTAATTTTTGTTTTATGGTTAAGTTGCTTGATAAACGAGTAATAGACAACGACAACCTTTATTTATTATTTTTGTTATCATTAGCGCGCATCATCTGCACTAGGCCATCCTACAGAAAAAGGTCATATTTTGTTTCAGGTTTCCATTTCGCGGATTAAACCAAGAAATAGTCGTAGTTTAGAGATTGAGCAACAAACTAAGTATAATACTTTCGACAAAGGTAAATCTACTTTTCTGAAGTGTTTTAACACATCTTGGAAAATCTTTGAACCCTCCTCACCGTCTCATTTTTTTGTCATTTTGCTTTTTGCAGATATAGGTTTGTAAGTTTTACCAAAGTACAACTATGGTAGCAATCAAACTCGAATCGATGATCGGATAATTTAAACACCAAACGACTCCATAAAAAAAAGCATAGAGAAGTGATACTTTTATTGTTCCAGAACCAACAAATTGGTGTTAAAGACCATGTAGTAATTTAGACCATTTCTGCCTATTTTTTTTTAAACAATTTTGCTTATAAAAAGTAAGATAATAATCTATTTATCTTTTTCCCCCAGTTTGGTTTCCAGCATCAGGGTAATTAAAATTAATATTTTGTAAGTTTTTCTTTAATATCTCTAATTGATTTCTTAGACGGCGACCATGTTATATTTCTAAATGCAGTTCAACTATATATTTATTCCCTCTTACAATCTTTGGTCAGATAACAATGATGTATACTGTGCTCAACCAAAAATTGATGAACCATCTACCTGCTCTGGTGTCAAAAATTTGTTACCAACATTCAATGAAAAATAAGAAGAATCACTTGAGAATATAACAATTTGTTTCTGATTTAGTTTTCTTTAATTATAATATCCTTATATTAATTCTTTTGCAAATTCCAAATTCTTACTATCCAGATTTTCATGTTGTATATACACTACGATGACGAGAAATTTGATCCCTATTATATGTACTAATTGTAATTAGCTTTTTTCTTATTACTTTTAAAATTGTCCTATAATTCCATACTAATTAAAATTTATCATGTCACAGTAAACGTTCATGGAGGTGGAGGTGAATATTTATGTGATATTTTATATGCATTTCAAAATATATGCATACACAGTTTATATTTTCGAAGAATTATATTTATCTGCATTTCAAAATCATTGATATATTTTATGTAATTTTAATTTTGTTTACTACAAACTATGTCGAGAGAAGAAATATTTTAATTTTATAATTTTTTTTTGAATAATTAATTTTATAATGTTTAAGATATGAGGTGTCAGTGTAAGGTCGCTATCAATAATTTTAAAATGAATTTTTAATAAGCAAAATAATTTTAATACATTAACGTTTACTTTTGCAAATTGTATACATCAAATATAACATAGTGGTTGTCAATTAACATATTTTAAAATGACTTATATAGAATATTTACATTTTTATTTTTTTCAAAGTTTAAAATGCGAGGTGTCGCTGTAAGGCGACGCCGAGTAATATTGAACTAAATTGTATCTCAAAATTCAGCTATTTTGAATATAACTATATAATTTTTATTTGTTTATAGTATATATTTATCTTTTGACAATTAAGGTAATTTATGTAATTTTAAAACTTTTTAGATCAAACTTTTTCAAGGAAAGAAATATTTTAATTTTATTATCTTTTTTTTGAAGAATTATTTTTATAATGCTTAAATTGGAGATGTGAGTTTAAGGTGGCTATTAGTAATATTAAAATGCATTTTTAATAAAAAGTTTTCGTTGCAAAATAATTTTAATGCACTAATGCATAATTTTGCAAATTGTATACATCAAACATAAAATAGTGGTTGTTAATTAATTTATTTTAAAATAAGTTATTATTTTTTCAATGTTTAAAGTGGGGAGTGTCGCCGTAAGCGACGTCGAGTAATATTAAACTAAATTTTATATCAAAATTCAGCTATCTTGAATATAACTATATAATTTCTATTTGTTTATAGTATATATTTACATTTTAACAATTAAAGTAATGTTATGTAATTTTAATTTTTTTAGAGCAAACTCTGTCGAGAAAATAATATTTTAATTTTTTATAAGATTTTTTTTGAAGAATTAATTTTATAATGTTTAAATTAGGAGGTGTCACTGTAAGATGGCTATCATTATTATTAAAATAAATTTTTAATAAAAAAATCCGTTAGCAAAATAATTTTAATGCAGTAACTGTTTAATTTTGCAAATTGTATACATCAAATAGAAAATAGTGGTTGTCAATTAACATATTTTAAAAATATCTTATGTAGAGTATTTATATTTTTTATTTTTTCAAAGTTTAAAGTGCGAGGTGTCGCCGTAAGACGACGTCGAGTAATATTGAACTAAATTTTATATCAAATTTAATATATATTAATGCTATTAGAGGAGTAATTGACAAAAAATGATTTTGAGTTTATATGTTTAATGTGTTAAAACCGCGATCAACTGAAATAATCGCGTAAACAACATTTATAACCTACAAAAATTGCGTAAACAATATTTTTTTACTGAAAAAATGAACTTTAAAAGATTTAATAAAAACAAGATATTAACACCTCTCTCGGTTGAATTAATTATATGTATTACTAACAAAATATTTAAGTAAACATTATCCACTTTAAACTCTTTAAAAAAAATTAAAGTTTATTGAGCGTGCGCTGAGTGCGGGCAAAAATTCCTAATTTGAGTAAAAGATACGGTAATAGATACAATATTTGACTTAATCTGTAAACATTGTTCTAAATGCCAAACTATAAGAATGGTCAAGATATTTCTAATCAATTAATTTTAAGAGTTCAGAAAACTTTAAGGAAATGTAAAAGTTATGAAAACTTGAGCAGTTTTGAGTACTATCATTTGTAAGCTATTAAGCTAAAACAAAATATTTATTTATATTTATATTTATTTATTATTCACAATTTCGGCTTATTATTAATGGTCGGCTTATTAACATAAATATTATTAATGGTTAGCTTATTCAATTCTCTATAATTAATACACAGTCGCATACTTCCATCTTTTTTGAAAGAATGCCCAGAATATCTCATTTTCCAGCCCCAACTGCCCAAAATACCGAGATGCGCGCGGACTGCCCAAAATACCGACGGATTACGCATTAAATTACTGCGTATACAACCTCCAGTTTGTTTGTAAAGGATACGCATGTGTGCTATGCGTATTCACTTTTTTGGAAAACAAGGAATACGCATTTCACACATGCGTATTCCCTAAAAACAAAAAAATGAATACGCATTTCACACATGCGTATCCTTTATAAATTTTAAAAAAATGAAATTCGCATGTTGGACATGCGTATTCAACGGGTAATTTGGACACTCCGTCCCGCCAAATGGTATTTTGGGTACTAAACCCCCAAATGGTGGGTATTTTATTTTTTCACCCATTTTTTTTCTTAACAAACAGAACCGGTGCGCCTCACGGGGATACACTTGGTCTTATAACTCCTTTCTCCAAAAGATCTTGCAATTGAATTGCTAATTCTTTCATTTCTACTGGTGTCATCCAATATGGAGTTTTAGAAACTGGTTCCGTCCTTGGTTCCAAATCAATAGCAAACTCAATCTCTTTATCGGGAGGTAATCCCGGAAGATCGTCTGGAAAGACATCTGAAAACTTATTGACTACTGGAATCACTTCTTGTGCTAGAACCTCCTTGTTAGTATCCATCACATTGGCCAAATATGCTTCACAATTCTGACACGGTAACTTCTTCGCTTGAGCTATTGTTAAAAACTTCTTTTCCTATTTATTTACTCGAACTATCACCTTCTTTTTACATTGAAGTCTCACTTTAATATTCTTACGATCAATCTGTGGGTTGTTCTCTGACAGCCAATCTTGATCTTTTGGAGAATTGAATTATTTATGTATTTATTTATTACTTTAAAGAAATGTAAAAGCTATGAAAGCTTGAGCAGTTTCGGCTTTTTAGACATCTTAATTTATTATATATTTATATTTATTTATTAATCACAATTTGATAATGACTAAAATCATTTAAGGGAAAAAAATAAAAATAGATGCTATATAAAAAGACCGTTGCGAAGCGCAACTTTGTACACTAATAATAATAAAACAAAAACGCTAAACGATCTACCATTTTAGTCAAAAATTATCCGATCACGCACTAATAATATTTTGGCTTAATAATATTTTCAGGCATTTTTACGGATTGTGTCGTTTTGGACATTTATTCTCGCACAGTACACAGGGCCACCCTGCTATTTTCCCATAGTTGTTTTACAGATCTCATAAAAAAACAAATTTTAATATATACTCCCTCTGTCCCATCCATTTCTTTACATTTCTTTACAGTTACTATTTTGGGTCGTCCCATCCATTTCTTTACATTCCAAAAATATTAAACTTTTAATAATATAAAACACTATTACATCCACTAACTTCCTCCACTCTCTCAAATATATTATTAAATATTAATAGGTCCCACTACTTTAACCACTTTTCATCATTTTTCATTATTTACCTACTTTTATATATATATATATATTGGTTTCCGTGCCCACCAGATATGTAAACATCATGGTGTGACGGAGGGAGTACAAAATTATAAATTTATAGTTTGCGAAGAGCGACGGAGAAAAAAGAAAATAAGATGAAGAAGAAAGGCACAAACGTGTCACTCTCACAATAATCGTTAGCTAACTTATGTACGTGTACATATTTGTCATGTACTTTGAATATATTTGTTTTTCTGTGAGGCATTTTATCAAACAGGTTGTGTGCAATCAATTCGATCCGTTAAAAAACCGAGAAAAATCTCGAATACAAAATCGATAATGTGTAGATGAACTCCAAATCAATCTATTTGTACAAGCGTCTTCCCATGAGGAACGCACTCGTTTGTCTCAAACGACACCGTTTCGGTCTCTTTTCACCTGGTAGTTTCGCAACTCTCTTTTGATTTCCTATGTATAATGTCATTGTGCGTTTTTCTCGTTATATATTTTGTACAAATGTATCGTAATTTAGATGTTTGGTAGTATCGTAATTTAGATGTTTGGTAGTATCGTAATTTAGATGTTTGGTGAATTAGTGGAGGTCTGGTGAATTTGGTGATTAACTTGTTGTGTACGCCTGTATTTGCCTTCGGAATAAAGAAACGTTGTTAGTTGAAGTTAATTATGCATTGTTAGGTTAAATTACGGTGTAAAACGACAATTATGTGAAGAAGTAATGGAGAGAGGAATTTTCGTGTAGTTCATAGTTTTCAATATACATTTAATGATGATATGTTTCTTTTTTGTATGTGTTTAATTTGAATCGAGATCAACTAGATTAGTTCCCGGGCAGATGCCCGGTTATATGATATTTATTTTAATTAAATTACTATTTTAAAGTTAATATACATAATTATATATTAAATTATATTATTTATAATTTGGAATTAATAATCTATATGTCTTAATAGACATACTTAATATTGTATTCAAATATGTGAAGATTTACAATGATGAGTATGATTGAATAGTTTAAGTGCTTATGAGTTTATCTTGTATCGTTAAAAGTCATGAATTCGACTCTGGCTCACTTGAAGGATTCACTTCAAGGATTTTTTAGAACAAATATCCCTGTTGTAAGGTTGTAAGTTATATTAGCCAAAAAAATAATTTACAATGATAATAAAGGGAAAGTGAGATAAAAAAGAAATTAAGAGATATGATCCATATGAAAATGAAGAAGATAGATAATTAGTGGAGAAAGAAAAACTAATTAATTAAGGAGGAGTAAGAATTATTAGAGATTTTTTTTAAAGATAGTGGAGTTTTCCATGTAAGCACCAACTTTTAAGGAGAGAAAGGCATGTGTCTAATTTAATGAGAGAGTGACACATGTCTAAGTGTACTCTGTTTTAGTATAGTGTAGATTAGGCAAACATGTAGACACAGGTCGATTTGCTCCTAAGAATTGTGAAGTGAGAGGTTTCGTAATTTTGTCTTGCTTAATGAATTTTTGACTTTGTAAATGTGAGCTTTTCTTGCACATACTAACTGCAATGAAAGTCTATGTAGCTGAATGTGAGGTATCTGGTATGTAGGTCTAGTTTACTATGTAGGTGAATGTGAGGTATCCGATTTTTAAGTCTAGTTTACTATGTAGGTGAATATGAGGTACCCGATATTTAGGTCTAGTTTCTTGCAAAAAATTTTAGCTACGTAAATGCACGTTTGAAAACCCGATGCTTGACTGTATAGTTTATGCAATATCCATGCGGTTTAAATTACGAACAATGACAATAATAATTTGCAGCCTCTCCTAGGAAAGCATCAACTGAATAACCAGGCCATCTGTTTGCTTACTAGTTTTCTATACCCGATCTCTGTAAATTTAGACATCCTAGTAGAGTGATAAAGTTATAATTAGCTGTTCGGTTCTGAGAATTAACCACATCTTCATGTTTTGACGTGCAGCTATGCGAGATGAAATTGCAGTTGAGAATTTGCAAAAAATTATATTGCTGGGTGGGCCTATAAACAATGCAGCTGGGAGGTGGTAAGTGTTTGCTGTACTTGTCAAACTGACATGAAAACATATTCCTAGTCTCGTCTCTTTTTATGATATTGAAGTTAGTTACTGCTTCTTTTAAAATGTCATATACTTTTTGATTTGGTGTAGCCTTGTGCATTAAGCCTCTGGTAGTTAGAATTTGGCTATATTCGTCACTCTGAAATATTTGGATTATAAATTAGTGCTTGAACCTGTCTAGAAGTTGGTCTCCATATTTGATTTAGAAGTTTCTGATTTCGTTTTTCTTCCTTTGAAAAGAAGGATTATTTGTCTATCTTGTGTAGAATTTGTGCAATAAGGATTAGATAATTGGTGTTATTAACTCCTGCTTTTTTGCCCAGCTTTTCGACAGGCTTTTCTAGTGTGCATGGAGAACGTCCTTCTGCTGAGTATGCAAAGCTGAGGAAACAATCACTGGAAAGTGAATTTGGGCATGCATTAAACTATAGCTCAAAACGTCTTTCCACATTCTACCGTTTTGGGCCATTTTTAGCTCTTTATCGAGCTGCAATTATTTCATATTATGCAGTGAAGTTAACCGTATGGCAATTTTTTGTTCACGACACTAAGAAGCGTTCCATTAAGGTAATCTCCCAATATGGCCTTAATATACTCTTTAGAGGAGATGTAGCAAGCCAAATTACAAAAAAATTTAACTAGGGGTTTGTCATTTTGTGTAAAATTGCATGCTCACGAGCATTGGAAGACAGATGCTTACTGCAGCAAAGATATTCGAGCTTTTCCCCAACTTCTGTTATGCAAATCGAGTTATTCTAAAAACGCAGTACATCAAAATATAATGGATTATAATTTTGTATTGTGGATATTTTCTTGGGAAATCAACATGCAAAAAGTGATTTGGTATAGTAGCAACTCACTAGATATATTTGTATTTTAGTTGGCATAAATTTTTTAATTGATGCAGTCAATCAGTCATGCAGGTTATTAATACAGTAGTACTAACAAGTATATTGATTAGTAAGCTCATTTTTTACATATCTTTAACCCTGTGTAAAAACAAAGATCATATGCATATAAATCACCAGTGGCTTAGTACTTAGTAAGGCAGAGCTGCAGGCCTGTAGCAATTCAAATTACTCCCTGCTACTTTTTATGCACTGATTCAGCCTCAAAGAGGGGTCATGGTCTTATCTCCCGAGTCATGGGACGCTTCACCTTACTAATAGCATTGAAACTAGGCATTTTGTAAATTTGACTTTCTTCCTGTTGTATCAACAATCGAAATTCTCTCAACGATTTGTTACATCAATTCCTCGTAAGTGTGTTTGTGGCTTCATTAATGAAACTCTCTTCGGAATATCATTTCCGCTCAAGATTTTTTGACTAAGTTTTCACTTGGGAAATCATTTTCATACAGAGTAAGTGATTAAGTTAAGCTTTTGGCATGTATCTCTGTCTAGATGCATAGTGGATAAGAGTTCTCGAGAAGGTTATTCGATTAATGGGTTATTTAATATTTGTCCTTTTGTTTGTTTTGGGAATATATTGGTTCGATCAGTACATTTTTAAGCGTATTGGCTTTGTTTGTACAGTTGGAACTTGGAAATGTATTTGCAAGTTGCAAGTGCATCTAATATGTATTATTTCGAAACTTGACAGTGTCATGATTGAAGATCAAATTGTTGAGTTATGTGTATTTATTTGTTGCATTGCATTGTTCTCTCGTCAATGAAGTTTTGATGTTAAGCTAAATCAAGTTAAACATTTTGCAGTTTCGCGAAACGCTGATCCAGTTGGGACCTTTCTATATCAAGGCAAGTAATACTTTAGAATAATTGCTTTGGAAATTTATCACGAGTTTATTGTTTAGAATCTGACTTCTGTGAATAATTGTATTCAAGTGGATCTCAATAGAACTGGGGGGTCTTTTCAAGAAACCAAGAAAAATGTATCTAGAGGGACTCATACCTCATAGTAAGCAGAAGATAGCTGTTGTTTGATAAGTGGTAGTACTATGGATAGAAGTGTATGATCTTTTTCAAGTAAAAAAGTTGCAAAATAAATAAACTGAACACCAGTACTTTGGTAGATTTTTTATCTGACGAGCAACATAAAAACATGTTCTAAAGCAATCCGAGGCTTCAAATTAAGGATATGAATAGATCTTTCTGTAACCATTTAAATGCAAAGAAGAAATCCACTATTGATCGTAGTATGGGGTTTCCTTAAACTGGACCATGTAATCATAACCTATGTCGCTGGCAGTCCTATTTGTATATGTCTCAAATGCATGCTCATAGAGGTTTAATACCAACAGCAGTTTATGTTTAGTGCTGCCTCTATCTAAGCTGTTGCTATAAAGAGAGCAAGAAAAGGTATAATGGGCTGCAGTGGGGGTATGTTGGTGTAGTAGTGGTGCAGTGATTCTACCAGTTGTTTGTACCAATTTGGACATTTTTGGGTGTTATCACTAGATTAATATGGCTAAAAAAGGTATAAAGGGCTGCAGTAGGGGTGTGTTGATGTAGTAGTACATGGTTCTAAAGTTATTGTTTGTACTGATTTGGACATTTGGTGATGGTGTTATCACTAGATTAATGTGGCTAGGAAAGGACTACATGTTTGGCTCTCTTTACCTTTATAAAGGGCTGCGGTGGATGTGTTTTGGTGTAGTAGTGTGCAGCGGTTGTACGGTAACTGACTTGGACATTTGGTGCTGATGTTAGCACTAGATTAGAGTGCCTCTTATAAGATTATTGGAAGTCTGATTCCGTAAAAGCTACAGGCAACTGAATTTATACTAGAGTGATCTTATTTTGATGTTCAAAACATACAAAAGTGTCACATGCAATATATCGTGCAGACTGCAGATACATATTTATTTGTTAATGTACAGAGGCAAAAATTTTGAACTTACGTCAGAAGTTTTGTAAATGACTGTAGTGAACAAGTGAACTTTCAGACCTGTAATTAGCATCCATTTATCATTTAAATTGCTCGGATAGTAGTATATGTTTGGTGATATATTTAACTATTATACGTTATGATGGGCTAATAGTGATTCTTATAATGAAAACCAATTTCTGATTCTACAGCTTGGACAAGCTCTGAGCACAAGGCCAGACATAGTGCCCCCTGTGTATTGCCAAGAATTGGCAAAGCTACAGGTATACTGTCTCCCTAATTGCGGGGTTCAATTTGAGCACAAACACAGGGGTATATCCATGTTGAATACACACTATACTCTGTCAGTTTACATTGTATCTTACTTGAAAGGTTATACGTATTGGATAAAAACAATTGAAATTTATTCTCTTATGCCAGGATCAAATACCCCCGTTCCCGAATCGTGTTGCTATCCAATCTATTGAATCTCAGTTAGGTGTTCCTGTTTCCCATATATTTGCTGATATCAGCCCGGAGCCCGTTGCTGCAGCGTCTCTCGGACAGGTGTATAAAGGTAACATGATACAAGCATGTGGAGGAAGTAATCTTAGACCCTTTTGTTATGTCCACCTGTTTTTTTGGACTTCTATGGTTATGTTAATTGAGTTTTAAAATTTGGCTATGTTGCTTTATTCAAATCTTTTTTTGCTCATGCATTCAGCATTCCTCAACTCGTAGGAAGTAGATCACTAGATATGTATCGATCATTATACTTCAATGCATCTTAAGGGTTCTCTTAATGGTTCAAGTTTTGCAGCACACCTGCATTCCGGGGAGCTGGTAGCTGTAAAGGTACAAAGGCCTGGTATGTCGGAATCTTTGACCCTTGATGCCTTGTTATTCAACATGGTGGGAGGCCAGTTAAAGAGATTTGCAAAAGCGAGGAAGGACCTTCTTGTAGCAGTCAATGAGATGGTGAGAATCCTACCCATGGCAATATATCTCTTCTAATTGTTGTTATGCACCACTTTATTGTATCTGCTCATGCAGGTAGATATAGCTATTCATGTGTCGGGAGGCTGTTAGATGTAGAAGCGATATTTAACCAATTCTGATTAATAGGTCCTTGTTCTGTGTAGGCTGTCTTCCAAAAATCAATGGTGAATCAGTTGATATGTCCTTGAACTTTTAGGTTTGTTAGAATTACGTTTTTTTTTCCAAATAAATGCAAGGTTTTTGTCATGTTCTTATACCTGCGAAGGTGGTTTTGGGAGGGGGAGTTTTGTGGGGGGGGGGGGGGTTAAAAAGCCTGTATCTTTCTCTTTGTCTTTTTTCCAAATAAATAAAAGGTTTTTGTCATGTTCTTATACCTGCGAAGCCGGTTGGGGGGGGGGGGGGTAAAAGCCCGTGTCTTTCTCTTTGTCGCTATTATCTCCGTATGCCTACATTTACTGCGAAACTAGGCTTCGTTGCTTTGCACCGGGGCGCTTGGGGACACTTTTGGCACCTCCCTTAGGTACCGAGGGTGCTGACAAACATACATATATAGTGCCTTTCCTTAATCTCTTCCTCTTAGGAGCTCTTATTTGGTCCCCGAAATATACTGGATGTGATAAGGAGATGATGAAAATCTAAGAGATAAATAGAACTATATAACTATAGCTTACCTTTATAAAAATATATTGATAAGTATATATATTTTTTAATCTGCCATAAAAATCCATGATGTTCCTATTATTTTTTCTCTCTCAAAAGAAACAGAGATTCTGACCAAAAAAAAGAAACAGCGAGATACATTAGTTAATTACACATGTATCCCTGTGTTTTTACGAGTTGCAAATACCTTGATTAATGAAAAAACACAAATGACTCTTTCAAGCGACATTAGCTGTCACTGGAAACACATTACTATAATGTGGAAGCATAACATGTCTCATCAATTATCTTAGGACTCAAGACATTATATCTTTTTAAAATTCTGAATTTTAATTTTGTCTGTAGTTAGTCACTACTTATGAACTTTGGACAATAGAGTGGTATATTTGTTGAATTGTTTTCACAATTTATATGTTGATACGGTAAGTATAACACATCTTCTTCATTTGCCTACCTCACATGTGTTTTCTGTACTTCATTTTAAGTAGATACTTTATTTAGTTTAATAAATAGCCTTTTCATGAATGAATAGGTGAGGCACATGTTTGAAGAGATCGACTACATTCTAGAGGGACAAAATGCGGAGCGTTTTGCTTCTCTTTATAGTTACAAATCGTGTAAGTTGTGCTAAAGTTAGTTTTTTTTCAGTAAAACATGTCTTGTTCGGATAAAAATGGATTACGATTTTGTTCATTAATGATATCTTAATCCCTAACTCAATATTCACACAAAGTCTATTCCAGTTTTGAAAGTCCTGAAATTTCCTGGTGGTATGTATAGTTTGTTGGAAACAGTAGGCGAGGTTGTACACTTTCTTAATGTTAATGGTGTCTTGGTGCCACATTATCCTCATGTCTATTATACTTATATGTATTCATCCCGTTTTCTTCACTCATCATTCTGACAGTTACATGATAAATTTGTAAAGTCTCTGATCAATGCAACAAATTAAATGTACAAGTAGTGGTACATGGTTTTCTGCCGGTACCTTCGTTTAAAGAAACAAAGCTTTACTCAGTAAGGTATCAAAATGTTTGAAGAAACATGCTTATAAGTAGACAGTTTGATGATTGGATGCACGATCAAGACTAGGGATTTCGTAATAGTAATTCTGTATCATATGTTGAAGAAAGGCATGCTTGATCTCCTTTTTTGTTTCAATGCCCAAAACAAACTAGAATTTTGAAAGACGTAAAAATTGGTGAAATTGTAAGATTTTGAATTACACAAACACTGGCTAGGAGTGGATAAGTTACTTGCCTAAAATCCCCAACATCTAATTACAGCAAATTACAGCAGAATACCAAAATTTGTAATCAATCAACTAGTGCATAGCTATATACGTCCATACAACATTCTAGTTACGATGCGAGACAAACTTAATCCTCAGTGTTGACCAGAACCGTAAAACAGGAACTCTGATAATCTAAATGATCATTTTTGGATACTTATAAAACACACAGGGTTTAGATAATTGTAAAGACCGTTTCTGAATGATAAGACTTATCAGTTATCAGTACTAGATTTTAAACATATTCAGCATTGGGTAAAATGTAACCCAGCAGAGCTATTAGATGCTGCTACATCTAAAAACGTTTCAAGAACAAGTAAAGAGCTCTGAAGCTTTTTTGACTTATGGATTATGAAATTTCTATTTCTTTCAGCAGAAACAAATTACGCTAATCATATATTGAAGAATTTTATAAGCGTGACTTGAATAAAAGTTTAGGAAGTCCAGACATCGAAATTGAAGTTAGAACAGATACAATATAAATTTCTAGATAATCTAATATTTAGGATACAGAATGCACAAATTCGGATCACTAAATTGAGTATAAGAAACTTCATACATTGCTGAGGCTGAATCAAATTTACTCCTTTGACACCTCGACCTGTTTTGTAGTTTTTTAAGAAAAAGGACAATATGAGCCCAATTCTAATTTATGTATGTTGCTTTTAAATTAGTTCAGCAACTAATCTGACTTGCAGTTAGTGAGTCCTTAGATCTTATCTGTTAATTCACCTTCTAGTTACCGTGACAATTATGAATTATCTCTTTTGATAATAATGATAATAATAATAATAGTAATAATTATAGCAATAACAATAATAATAATAATAGTAATAATAATTTTATGACGTTCATTTTTGGTAAATTACGGTATTGCATCCTCATATCCTCTATTGTATTTGGTAGAGGTATTAACATTGCCGGTATTTTTAATGATGTTTTTAATGATGCATGTGGTATCAATTGTCATTTCATGAGTAATGAGAAGTAAGTATTTCGAGTAATGAGAAGTAAGTATTTCTCGCGACTATTAGTATGAGAGGGGTGAATTTATTATAGCATGTAGTCTAATATTGTATATCATCGTATTGAGTGGAGGTTACCCTTAATGTGCAAGAATAAATTGTTGCCACAAACCCCCAAGTCTATGAAGGCTATGGAAATTGTGATGCATTGTAATCATCACGTTGATGAAGGAGAAGGCACAGGTACTTGCACTGTGTTCTAGAAACTTCTTTTGAAAGAAAAGAAAGGAAATGCTTAGGTTTTATTTCTTCAACTTTTTACTGAATGGATTTTTCAGAAAGAAAGGAGAGGATCTCTGAAGAAATGGGAAGAAAATCCATCTGTAATTGTTTTCATAATTTTCTACCCACTTTTGGAAAGATTTAAAAAGAAAAGAAAATAACTCATTTTCTATTCTTTTTATTGTCTTTCATTGATTTGGGAACATAACGTTAGTTGGATTAGGATTGCAGTCTGAACTTTGAATAGCCACTAGCCGTGTATTAATATACTTTTACTGTCAACCATAAACAGGACCAGATATTAATATCTAGGTATTAAAGTTCGAATGCCTAAAAATGTACCCGGGTTTTGCAGTAAATTTAATCCGTGGGAGAAATGAAGATTATGTAGGATAGTGAAAAAGAATAAATAGATGAAATTCACATATATCTGCACCTAAGTTATAACATCATGTTTAGCAACCTTGCAAGACTGGTTCTTGATCTAAAAGAGAGGAAAAACAAGAAGACTATCAGGTAATCAGAATGTAATACCACCATCTATAAAGACAGATTCTCTTAGAAATGGGTAATGTCAGGTGACCAGGTGAGTGCCGTTGTAAAGAATCCAAGGATAGATGCTATTAGAGTAGTAAGCTTTTTAAACAGATTACATATATATGCTTGGTAAATATAACAATTCGAGGTTGGAAGGCTGGCATCTACAAGCTTAATCGGAGGCAATTGTTTATTTGTTATTTGTTACTCCCTCCGTCCCTCTCATTTCTTTACAGTTTTTTTCACATTCTTGACACGCATTTTTAAGGCAACTACAAAGTATATCTCCGTAATTTATTTTTAATTTTTTTTTTTGTATAAAAGTTTAAACATTATATTTTTATTTAGAGGAAAAAAAATTTTAAAAAAAATTATGCAAATACATTTAATAAGAGCATTAAAGTGCGTGCCGAGCCCCCGTCCCCCAATGTAAAGAATTGAGGGGGACGGAGGGAGTATATCTTAGACTATTTTAGTAATTTTTTCCCACTCCCACTCTTTTTATGTCATGTGTACTCTCTTTCTTGTTTTTTTTTTTTTTTTTTTTGTATCCCTGTTCAGAATGAGATCTTTGACGGTCATTATATTTTGTTGACAGATAACGAACAAAAGAGTTCAAAAAGAAAAACCAGCGATAGTGTAAAGTACGAAAAGGAAAAATATGTGAAAGTACCAAAGATTTATTGGAAGCTGACCCGCAAGTCTGTGCTGACAATGGAATGGATTGATGGAATAAAGCTTACAGACGAAGTTGCACTTAAGGAAGCCCTTTTAAATCGAAAAGAACTGATTGATCAGGTATTGGGCAAGCTTGATGACATTTTCTGTCTTTTCGCCTTTATTATTTATGTATTGTTCTTTTTTGGGCAAATCTGGATTCTACTGTTTGGCCTATTGAATTCAAGTTTCATTGACATGGCTTATCAGGGACTGTATGCCTCTTTAAGGCAATTACTTGAGGTAGGGTATTTTCATGCTGACCCTCATCCAGGAAACCTTGTTGCTATAAAGGATGGATCCATTGCTTATTTTGACTTCGGAATGATGGGGGATATTCCTCGCCACTACCGTGTTGGACTAATTCAAGTGGTAAAATTGTTTACAAATAATTCTTTCAGGGACCACTTATTCTAAAATGTGGTCTCTAGTTGTTTATTCTTTAGAAGGCGCAAAGCACTGAATCACCACCACAGGTAGTGTGCGTCTGGACTTTGGCAGCGGAATCATGGTATCAAACTTAGGGACATTGTGTCGCTGTAGAATAACATTATTCCAATCCATCTTGTTTCAGTTGCTTTCTGGTCCAGTTTGCAGTATGTTATCAGTATATGAGTTTATCTACTTCTTCCCACTTTTATCTCTTGCAGTTCATATAGAACTTAGAAAACTTTTGACTTAGCAAAAATTTATATTTCTTGCTGGAGAATTTTCAAGGTTTTTTTTTTTCTCCATGTCCATATGGTTTGATGCAAATATTTTAAACAGGAATTGTTGACCCTGCCTAAACATTTTACCAAATAAATTACTCTTAAATCTTAGTATGCAACTTTTCTTGTCTACTAGACTGTAATTTAAACTGTCAGTAAGCCCTAGTCACTCCTGACAATACTCCGAATCTTTGATGTTTTGGTTAGTATACTTCAATCTGGACGACAATCACCAAAATTTGTTCTTTATCACTTTTTCTTGCAATCCTGTTCCTTTTCATTATACTCTATATGTTCGTTAGGCAGTGTAGTGATAATCGTTGCATTTAAGTATATATTTCTCTCAACATATATATATCTGGCACATAGTAGACTGTTGTCTCCTGTAAGATGCTGTTGGGATTTTCTCTTCCACTCATGATATTCTATATTTTCTCACACACTTAAGAAATTATATTTTCTAATGGGGTTTGGTTTCTTTCAGCTTGTCCACTTCGTTAACCGTGACTCTCTGGGCTTAGCAAATGATTTTCTCTCTCTAGGGTTTCTTCCGGAGGGGGCTGACATTCAGTTAGTATCAAATGCCTTGCGAACATCCTTTGGTGCCGATGGATCAAGGCAATCTCAAGACTTTCAGGTTTGCCTTCTTTTTCAAGAATATGATAATTTAATATTTCCATTAGCATTTGGCCAGTCTAATATCCTCTACTGAAGCATCTTTGATAAGTAATTATAGAGGACTTATCCTTCTGTCAAAGTGTGTGTGTGTGTGTATGTGTGTGTGTGTATAACGCATTGCCCATAAATCGTTTTCCTAAAAGCACATCTTTGGGTGGTCAACATGATCTTTGATATTCAAAGACATATTTTTCAGTAATTTCGCAGTTTCATTTTTTCTCCCTCGAGTAAACTTTTTATGTTTTATGAAATAAAATTAAAGAGAGAGTTTTGCGATTAAGAGCATTTGTTCACATAGTGTTATCAACAATTGAGTATTGGCCAAGGGTTTTCTTTTTCTGTATGTCGTCAAACTAGTGAATTAAGAATCAATAAATCTATATTAAATAGTTTTTACTTTCAAATGGCAACCCAAAACCAGGATATATGGGATGTGCTGAAGTACATGATATACTACTTTTTCCCCTAATTTGAAGTTCTAGACCCGTTATCTTGTTTTGGCCAATAATATGTGTGAGTATTGTCAAAGTCGTGCCTAGACGAGAGCAATAGTGAGGCACACTAACCACCTTGCCTTGCTTGCCTGAGGGAGGCATTTGCAACATGTGCCCTTCACCTATTGAGGCATTCATGGTGCAGGCGAGTCGTGCTTCATTCAAGTGAAGCCTAATTTGACCTATTCTAATTGTCTGTAGACCCAATTTTCTATGTCTGTTCTGTTGATTATAAGTCTTGAGTATGTAATTTAAACAAAACTTGTAAGCCATACATCTGTTGCGTATATATGCGATGGTAACCCCAAAAAAAATCAATGTTTAATCGTCTTACAAAAGATTACATACTATAAATTAATTTGAATTCGTTTGTAGATAAATCAATAAATCATTATTATTTTGGCATTTGTTCACATTGTATTTTATACTTTAGTTTATGTTCAGATACTAATTATTGTTCGAATCTGTTCTCATAATTTGAACATGTGACCATATCTGGACAAGTGCGAACTGGATCATCACGTTTATACGGCCTTATTTGTGTGAAAACGGGGGCAGAAAGTACTTGTCAAACAATATATATATAAATGAAAGCTATACAAAACTATCTGTTAAACCCAGAATACTTCAAGCTCCTGTCAAGTTCCTGTGTAGACATCAAATGGATATTAGTGGACTGCTACTTAAGTTCATAGTGTTGATCTTTTCTCATTGTGAAACTTGTGTTTTATTTTGTTATTGTGGAGGGGATTTGGACCTTCTGTGATATGGCTGGACCTTCTGCGGCTTAAAGCGTTTTTTTATGATAGTGTGTAAGGTCATTCAGGATCACTGATGCACATGTATAGTTTACCAATACAACACCTAATTTGGTAAAAAGTAGGACACTCTCGCTATACCACTGCTTACGTTACACAGATCTTTGAAATCAATGTTCTTGAAATAGTAGGTTTGAATGGAATAATTTAAGGCGTAGAAATACTAATATTGGATTTATAAAAAATCAGGTCATCCAAAATTCTAAATTTCAAGCTACTGTAGTCTGAAGATCCAATCATTGTGAAATTCGAAAGGATGATTCATCTATTTGACTGCTGTGTGGTGCTAGTATTGTTTATTTATCTTTCTTGATGAGCTGTTTTATTTCACTTCTGACATATGTATACAATGTCAATGTTAATCATGCCCTCCTGCTTGAGTGTAAAATATGCATACACCCGATACCAATGAAAGTATATAATGTTAATTATGTATTCTGCTTTGGTGTAATAGACAATCGTACCAATACACCTGATACCAGTGAAAGATTCTTTGACAAAGGTAAAAAAATTGACATTTATGTTGTATCGGGTTGCAGAGCATAATGAACCAATTATATGATGTTATGTACGACTTTGACTTCTCGCTTCCTCCAGACTACGCTCTGGTGATAAGAGCATTGGGATCTCTTGAAGGGACTGCAAAAACGTTGGATCCCGATTTCAAAGTTGTTGAGAGTGCATATCCCTTCGTCATTGGGAGGCTTTTGGCTGATCCACATCCAGATATGAGGAAAATATTAAGAGAGCTTATTATACGCAATAATGGTTCTATCAGGTGGAATCGTCTAGAACGATTGGTACACTCTTTTGACTTTCAGTGATTTTTTTTTCTGCCTATTATCAACCTCAGTATGCTTCTGCCACAGATATGCTTAATTATTAGTTGTTCAGTAGACTTTCCTGTCAGGTCTATATTTTCAAGTTTCAGCTGTATTTTTCTTTTGAAACTCTTTTTCATACTAAGATATAGTAATAGCATATGAATCAAGTTTCAGCTGTTTTTTCTGTTGAAATTCTTTTTCATACTAAGATATATAGTAATAGCATACAAAATACAAATTGCTTTACAGATTATATTTGGTAGAGTTTACATACATCGCCAGTGAGTAATAATTCTGATTTGATGTTAGGGGCACTTGTTTTTAAGTAAGCAACTTGATTATAGGAATTCAATTAGATCCTTTTATACTCTCTTTGATTATATCCGGCACAAGAATAAAAGAGATAAAACATAAACAGTGGAAAGTGGTGTTAGTTGTGTAACTTAGACCTGATTGCTATAGATAACTTTTTGTGCCTAGACCCCATGGAGTTTTACGCCTTTGACAACACAGATCTCACGTGTATCATAATGTGCACAATTTTTGCAAATATAGTTCTTCTCTCACTCACTTGTTTGACCAATATTCCCAGGGTCTAATCTCTCAGGTTGAGGCAGTCCATGCAAGCTGAGAGTTATAGTGTGATATCTCCTCTTAACTCCAGCTTGCGTCCAAAATTATAAGTATTATACAAACTAATAAAAGATAACTGTCTTTGTATATTTATTATTGTCATATATGGGGATTTGCACCGTCTTGATATACCTTTGTGGAGTAATGAAAATGTTACAATTTTTTGTTTATTGAATAATTTTACCTTCTTTCCTGATGCATGGTCAAAAAATAGTTATTGGTGCTTCAAATTACTATCTATGGTTTCCAACTATCCTATTCTGTTTTGCCTTTTTGAGTTGGTCTGAGCAACTAAATAATGCCTGACCTTGAAATGCTGATTCAATTCTGTCAGGTAGAAGCAATAGCTAATCAAGCGGGGCCTGTGGAGGAGAAGTACTCTAATCCTTTGGGATGGAAGTCATTTGACATGCGGGCAGTTGTATCTGCCACAGAAGATCTTTTTCAATTTATATTAAGTGACAAGGGAGCAAGAGTACGCGTTTTTATTCTAAAAGACATAATTAATGCGGCTGATACTTTCCTTGAAGATGAAGTAGTTGCCTCCATGTTTGATATAAACAGCCAGGCAAAAGGTGCATCTGAATCAGAGGTTGGTATTAATTTACTGTTATATTTTAGTATTAAAAGTTGCTCCGAGGATTATAATGAGAGATTGCAAATTTATAATGAGATATGAGAGAGATCAAATTTATAATGAAAGATGCAGTTGTATTCCCTAAATTATTCTAGTTTTGCTGAACTATTTGGAGTTGGTTATTATTACAAGACAGTTGAGTAAGCATACAAATTTTAATAAACACGTCCACTTTCCTGAAGAACGACATATGTGACTCTAACTAATGCACAATGTGTATATGTATGTTTTAACATACATGTGTATATGTGAATATTTGCTACTTTCCCGAAGTTCCCTTGTGTCTAATGAGGTTTGACTCTTAAATAGTCTGTCAAAAAAAAACTCTCGAGTCGTCTACGTCTCATTACACAGGGGGATGTCTGTATTTAAGGTGGTGTGTAGACTTTATTAGTGTTCTAGGTGTTCTCTTATATGTACCTGTTTCTCCACAGGGGCAGGCAATGTTGAAAAGATTGGTGAAAGGATTCAGATATCTATATCAAGCCATACAGTTGGCCCCAGATGTATGGGCAGCTATGATGATTCGTATGACTCTTAAGCCTGAGGTCCATAGATTTATGTTAGATATTGTATCTACTTTGTTATTACGCTCAGGAGACAAACTTCCACAAACATTGTGGCTTTTTATATCCAAATGTATTCACGAGTCGGTAAATAAAGAAACCCGTTGAGTTATAAAATGAACATTTATACAATCTCACTGTGGGCAGCTTGATCCAGTATTTTTTGTAAGATACCACTTACAAGTCGTTGCCAACCAGTAGAACTGTCGTCGGACAGTTCTTCTCTGCTGGGAAGTGCGTGGTAACAGGAAATCTAACAGCACAAAATTCCAAGGGAGATTAGTTAGAGTTGGGTATACATATGTATGTTAATCTGCTTCCTGTGCAAATAACTGTCGCCGAGCAAAATATAAAGCTCTTTTTTTTTGCTGTTATTGTTATTTTATGGGTTTTATCAGCTGGTCAAGACTTATATAATGCATGAATGCTGATCAACTTGGTTTTGAAGATTTGATCTAAAGGTTTAAGATTCTAGTTTGAGCAAGATAACATGACAGGTCCTACTTCCAATCGGGCTCAAATTTAAATGTTTTCAAAATTGTAGTACATCTTAAATATTATTATTTATGAGAAAAACTAGAAGAAACTTTTTTTTTCAATATTTCATTTTTCATGCTAATTACCAATTCGCTAATCGGTAAACTGAAACTGAGCTGATGCCAAATAAGTCTGGCAAATAAAATTTTAATTTTTTTTTCTTCAATTTCATGCCCGATGGTGATCACGTCTAAGAGACCAAATTATTAGTACATTTTTATAAATAAAAAAGATTAAAAATTACGCTAATAGTAAATATAATTTTGATTGCATCACTTAATGTATTTATTATCTTTATAAATTAATATCAAGGTAACTAATATATTTTTTATTTGGTGAAAGAAGGTAACTAAAAAACAACTACTGTAAAATATTTTTAAAAAAAAATTCAAATTAATGGCATATATTTTTGGTCCGAATGGTTTGGGGCGTTTGAAGGGAAAAAAAGAATGAAGTGGTGGAAGGGTGGCATCTCCTTCCCGTCTTCAATTTGTACATCACAGTCGTTGTATTACAGGTGGATATCTTCCCGCCATTCTTCCACCAAATTGTTTGTTGGAGGTGCTCTCTCTCTCTCTCTCAATCTCTCTCTCTCTCTCTCTGGTGCTCTCTCTCTCTCTCTCTCTCTCTCTCTCTCTCTCTCTCTGCCTCTCTCTTCCTCTCTCTCTCTGGTGCTCTCTCTCTCTCTCTCTCTGCCTCTCTCTCCCTCTCTCTCTCTCTCTCTCTCGCTCTCTCTCCCTCCCTCTCTCTCTCTCTCTCCCTCTCCCTCTCCCCCTCTCTCTCTATTCCCCTCTTTCCCTGCCTCTATCTCTCTCTTTCTATAATACCCCTAGCATCTAGTTTACTTTAGTTAATCAGTAAGAATCTTGCCAATGTTGATCTCTTTGTACTACTACTACATTTTTATGTGTTTTCTTTACAATGTTTAAGCTTGTTGTTATGCACTAACTTCTTAAAACTATGCAATACACACTAACATTTATATAGAAACAGACTTGTGGATAATAACATCTAGAGACAAGGGTGAGAAGAGATTGACAATCCCCTCGAAATGAACTATAAATTAATGAAATATACTGCTAATTCCTAACTGGGTAAAAATTCTCAATAGGCAGCTGATTATATAGTCTTTATATTTGAACATAACTTAAGTTTAATTGAATTTTCTTAATAAGTTCATGTTTAGCTTTTTTTTGTAAAATATGTTCAATTTATTATTTTTGGTATCAGTCTTTCGGGGAGTGGACTGGCAGAGTTGGAACGTTATATTACGTTTATTGTGCTTAGACGTTGTTGCTCTTACTACAAAACTATTATTCGTACAAGATGCCAATATGACTTACGGACATATCACCCTCATCGGCTTGCAGGCTCAGAACCTAGTGGATATTTCGTATTTTTTCACTTAAATAAATTTATGAATGAAATACAAATATTGACCAATATGTGCTAATTACATTTGTATTTATGGAATGAATTCTGATTTTATCCTTTCTTTAGTACATAATACATATTACTTCATATTGTTGCTAATTTGGTTGCAGGGCTTTCTTATGACACCAACGAGACAGTATTGAGGGATGCATTTGTTAGTCATGGTGAAATAATTGAAGGTATATTCACTGACCCTTTTTCAATTATATTAGCTTCTTGTATGTTTTGTGTAAAGAAAATGGCTTCCTTGCTCTGCAGTGAAAGTCATATGTGATCGTGTCAGCGGCAAATCCCAAGGATATGGATTTGTGCAATTCACTTCTGAGAATGCAGCCAGCAAAGCTTTAGAGGAAATGAATGACAAGGTGCATGAGCGTATTGTGTACATTTTGCTAGCTCCAATATTGTTACTCACGCGCAGTCGTTATGCATTGCAGTTATTAGATGGCAGAAACATCCGTGTTCACTATGCACACAAGAAATAATTAAATTGCAGAATGCAGAAAGCACCCCAGGTCTGATGCTGTAGACGTTTTGACTAATAGCTGCAACCAGCTTTTTTTTTTTGAAAAAACGAAAGCAGTATAGTTATCAGTGGAGTATTTCAAGAACTCTGAGTGATGTTAGACGAGACCAGCTGCTTTTTGTTTTCCTAGATTGCACAATTGCGCGTATATAATCAAATGACAATTTTGCTAATGCTATTTGTTTGTTTCTTGTCTGCACCTGTTGTTGTGATACAGTATGTTGTCGTTCTGTTTACCTGCATTGATAAATATGAATCGCGGCTGGTAGCTCACACTCTAGGAATGGATAGGAAAATCGGTATTGTGACGTACCTAAATCTCAGTCCTAAAATTGTTCTTGACTTGTGCAGGGAAAATGGAAGAGAAAAGAGTTATAAGAAAACAAGGTCATAAAAGTGATCGAGACAGATAAGATTTATCTTACTTCCGAAAATGTTTAACTCTCCAGGCCTAGGCCTTCTTATGTGAACATCCTTTCCAACCCGATACCCTTTCCTGAACTGAACCAAACGACCCCTAGTGATAATCTTATGTTGTAATATCCCAGATCTTTGTAAGTTAGTGTAACTTTTGGGGTTAAAACCTGCTGCTTAATCAAAAGTTTGGCTGTTCTTTGCAGAACAATGTTGGTTCAAATTAGTGAAAACATCTTCTTCTTCATGTCATGGAAGATGAGAAGTATATACAGAAGTTGATTCGAGTTGAGTTCCATAAAATTTTACATATTTTCATTAAAATATGAAAATAGCTAGAGTTTGGTCCCTCGTTAACTTGATTTACAGGGCAACTTACAAGTCCGTAATTAGAGATGCACAAAAAGTCTTTCGGGCGGGGCTTTATTCGGGCTTTAAAAACACGGTTTTTTTAAAACGGACGGCCAAGACTTTTTTAAAAATTAGGCCGGGTCGGGACAGGCTTCCTAAAAAATATAAGGCCGTTTTAGGCCCGCGGGCCGGGCCGAACCGGGCTTTATCTGGGATTTTTATTTATATATTAAAAAAATATTATAATATTTTATAACTCGAATTATGAGTAGTTTAAATAACAGAGAAAATAATATCTTGACATATTAGATGTAGTAGTTTAAACACCGAAATAAATAAATATTTTAAAGATAATATATAAATAATCATATATACCTTATTTGATTCTAATATTATAATATAATACTTTAAAAATCATAAAAAGTATTGTATATTTTCAGATTTTATATAAAAAATCGGTTTTTTAATCGGGCTTTTCAAAAAGTCCGGACTTTTATCGGGGCTGAACCGGGCTTTTTTAGATCCGGACTTTTTGGGTTTCGGGTTTCGGGCCGGATCGAATTTTTGAGAAAAAAAGAGGCTTATATAAGGCTCACGGGCCGGGTTTTTTTCCAGATCGGGTTTTTGGGGCTTTTTTCCGGATCGGATCGGATTTCGGACTTCATATTTTTTAAAAATCTCTATTAATAACATATATATACTCTCTATGCTTTTTATTTGTCGTTTTGACTTTTAAATCGGGTTGTTAGAAATCTGATTTTTAAATTTTTATTTTTCTTAATTAAAATATAAGTTGTCTGTCTATTTATATTTACAAATTTTTTTACAAATAATATTTATTTTTAAATTAAATCAAACAATCTATAAAACTCATCAACTGTAACTTAAAATTGATTCTGTTGATTCCACCGTTGTTTAGATTCCATCTGAGAATAAATTAATGGATAAGAAAATACTTTTGCCGACTTGAAGATGAATCACGTTCTTCCTAAATAAACAATGGATTAATTGTTATTTTACCATTTTTGTAATATAATAATTTGGTATCTGTGTACCGAACATTTGACCCCAGATCAACATTTTTGAGTATACACTATAAGCCTCACGCTTTTTTAGAATAAGATAATAATACCCTTTTACTTGTCGCTTTGCCTTTTTTAGTGTTTTGATTGATTAAGTTTAAAAAAATGATAAAAATAACTAATTATTTAATAAAAATAATTATTTAAAAAAATTTAATTTTAATTGATTGAATATTTCACGATCAGTTAAGTATGCCAATTTATATGACATGTTCTAGTAGTAGTTGGTTTTTCACGGTCGGTTGAGTTTATATAACATGCTCCCCTATTAGGTTTTTCACGGTCAGTTGTAAAGTCAATACTTCACTGTAAGTTTGATATCTAATCGGTTAAAGTTGACCGGTTTTTTGAAAATTGCTCATTTTTTTTAATTATAAAAAATAGGCTAAACTTGTCATTTGCCCTGAAGTTTTGGTTAAAGATTATATATTTTTCTCGAATTTTTTAGAAAACTGGATATTATATATAAAATTAAATTAAATATATTTTTTAATAATATAATTTTTTTATTTTGTTCGATTAAAGAATATTAATAAATTTAAATTAAATTAAATGGATAAAAGTTAAATGTGATTATTAAGAAGGGAGTTAGGAGTAAATATATTGATTTTGAAATTTAATAAACATGTATAATAAACGGAAAAACAACTTAGGGACCGGATATTCTAATTTATACAAATGGAAGTTACTCTAACTAAATCTTCATTAATCCATTTGATCATTTGTGGCGAGTTTAAGAATTGTTCTTCGTAAGTACATAAATTTAACCTTTTTGCGGAAAAACAATAATATTTCAAAAAGTAAATATTGAAAAATTCCGAAGCACTTCGTTAAAATCACTTCGTTTTTACCATTTTAATTGTTTTTAATTTTTATGGCCCGTTAAAAAAATCATGATTACATATATTTGTTATTTTTTAATATTTCTAGAATCTAAGCTTTAATTTAATATAAAATTTATATTTGTTTATCAAATATAAATAATATTTTTTATCGTCTTAAAATAACAAAAATATTATTTAAAAATAGAATTAAACAAAAATAAATACAAAAATAAAGTGATCCAAATTCAATATATTTAGAAATGCTGAGTTGTCAAGATTTAAATGTGTTGTCATTCTACCCAAATTCCACGTATATTAATATAAATCACACAAATAAAAGAATACCACGTACCAAAAACATTTTTGAAACTTTTGAGTTTTGAGTATATAGGATTTGCTCTTTACATTTTACCACTTTACCAATATTAAACCTCAAATAATATTCCCAGAAAAAGAAATAAAAATGCACACAATAATGAGTAAATCAATGGTGGTGCCTCACATCACAGTCACCATAGATAAGATTCCTCACTTCAAGGTCTCTATTATTATTATAATGTCTCTGTCTCAACAACTCTTAACTTTATTTTTGTAACATTATTTATTTTCATTGGCTCTTTCTTCTAATATTATCAAGATTATTATTATTGGATTGTGTGTTTTTTAGTGGAGGGAGAGAGTGAAGACTAAAGATTCAATTGGGTTGAAGAAGATGAGGAAATTAGAGGTTGTTTCCCCAGTGCCTGCAGATATAGATATTGCTAACTCTGTTGAGCCTCTCCATGTTTCTGAGATTGCTAAGCAGCTTAATCTCAGTCCTGACCATTATGATCTTTATGGCAAATATAAAGCTAAGGTACTTTGTTTTTTTTTGTGTTTTTTTTTGGGTTGTGAAGAAACAGTTTTTTGAGGGGTTTTTGGCATCTGGGTCATCATGATTTTTGCTCACACACACAAAAGATACAATTTTTATAGTGTTTTTGTGGTTTTGGTCAAATGGGTCATCAAGATTTTTACTCACACACACAAAAGAAGCAATTTTTATGGTGTTTTTGTGTTTTTTGTCAACTGGCTTATCAAGATTTGGATATTTGGAGTGATATAGGTGATCTTGATGGTTAAATGTGTGTTGTATATATGCATATGACATGGTATACATACAAAAGAAACAATTTTGTGAGTGTTTTTGTGTTTTGTGTCAGATGGGTGATCTTCAAGAATTGGATATTTGGAGTGATAGATTAAGTGATCTTTATGCTTAAATGTGTTTAAATATATGCATATGACATGTTATAGATAGAAAGAAACACTTTTGTGAGTGTATTTGTGTTTGTGTCAGATGGGTGATCAAGATTTGGATATTTGGAGTGATAGATTTGGTGATCTTTATGGTTAATGTGTGTAATGTAAGTAAATGCATATGACATGGTAAACATACAAAAGAAACATTTCTGTGAGTGTTTTTGTGTTTTGTCAGATGGGTCATCAAGATTTGGATATTGGGTTGAAAGATTGGATTTTTATGCTATAATGTGTTCATGTACCTGCACATGACTTTTTTTATATACAGAGAGACATAATAAATGTAAAAGATTCATTAAGTGAACAAATAATTTGTAGTTTATGATTCTTAAATGCAACATTTACAGAAGTACATATAAAATTCACACACCTGAAAGAAACATTTTTTTGAATGTGTTTGTGTTTTGTGTGAACTGGGTAATCAGGATTTGGGTAGGAATGATAGATTAAGTTATTTTTTGCTAAAATGTCTACATGAACATGCATATGACTTGTTTTTATACCCACTGACACACACAGAATGCACACATGGTGCGGTAATAAATATAGAACTAAATGAATAAAAATAGATGTAGTTTATTGTTTTGCAAATACAAGATTTACTAAAGTACATATGAGATTCAAAGTACAAATATTGAATGTATGAAATAAAACTCATTGAATCAATATGCATGACTCGCTGTTTGTAGTGTTTGCAGGCTAAAGCTGTTTGTGAAATACAAGCCTACCTGATATATTTATATGTGTGTGTGTGTTAGCATTATGTGCTATTTGCAGTTAAAATGTGTGGTATATTTTGTATGTATGATTATAGGTGTTGTTGCCTGTGATTGATGAACTTCAAGGAAGGGAAGACGGGTATTATGTGGTGGTTGGAGGAATCACTCCAACCCCGCTTGGAGAAGGGAAGTCAACTACCACTGTTGGTCTTTGTCAAGCCTTGGGAGCTTTTCTTGATAAAAAGGTAATTCAATTTATGTTCCTTTCACCTGTACAAACGCATACAGCCATTATCTTTTCGATTACTTATCTTTTCTTCTTCCACCTGACTTATTCCCCTAGTCCAGTTACTACGCCATACAAATCCATCAGAAGAGTCTTAGATTGAGAGATGAATTCTCCTTTGTTTAATGCATATGGCTTTCTAATTTTTTTTGGTAATTATGACCAAGAACTACAATTCTTTCTAGGCTTGCTAAACTTTTTACCAAGTAACTGATGAAGTCTGTGCTATTCTTGTTATAATAATTTCATAGTCTCAGATGCAGCTCTTATGACATGATTTGCCTTCATTTCTTATAGGTTGTTACTTGTCTTCGACAACCATCACAAGGACCAACATTTGGAATAAAGGGAGGTGCAGCAGGTGGTGGATATAGTCAAGTTATTCCAATGGATGAGTTCAATCTTCACTTGACAGGAGATATTCATGCGATAACAGCTGCAAACAACCTTTTGGCTGCCGCCATTGATACACGAATGTTCCATGAATCAACACAAAGTGACAAAGCCCTCTTTAACCGTTTGTGTCCGGCTGACAAAGAAGGTAAACGGAAATTTAGTGACATCATGTTCAGGCGTTTAAAAAAGCTTGGTATCACCAGCACCAAACCTGAAGATCTTACCCCAGAAGAAGTTACCAAGTTTGCCAGGCTTGATTTAGACCCTGCTTCAATAACATGGAGACGAGTTATGGATGTCAATGACCGATTTTTAAGAAAAATTTCTGTTGGTCAGGGCCCCGATGAGAAAGGCATGGTGAGAGAAACAGCATTTGATATATCAGTTGCTAGTGAGATAATGGCAGTATTAGCCCTCACTACCTCTTTAGCTGATATGAGAGAGAGGCTTGGTAAAATGGTTGTTGGAAACAGCAAGGCTGGTGACCCTGTTACTGCTGATGATCTTGGCCTTGGTGGCGCTTTGACTGTTTTAATGAAAGATGCTATCAATCCTACTTTAATGCAGACTCTTGAAGGAACCCCCGTTTTCGTTCACGCAGGTCCTTTTGCAAATATTGCTCATGGAAATTCCTCTATTATAGCTGATAAGATTGCACTTAAACTGGTGGGACCAGGTGGGTTTGTCATCACTGAAGCAGGATTTGGTTCTGATATTGGAACTGAGAAGTTTATGAATATAAAATGTCGCTATAGTGGGTTAAAACCTCAGTGTGCTATCATTGTGGCAACTATAAGGGCACTCAAAATGCATGGTGGAGGGCCGCAAGTTGTGGCTGGGAGGCCTCTTGACCATGCCTACATCACTGAGAATGTGGCTCTTGTTGAGGCTGGCTGTGTTAATCTAGCAAGGCATATATCTAATACAAAGGCATATGGTGTGAATGTTGTCGTAGCTATAAATATGTTCTCAACTGACTCCGAGGCTGAAATAAATGCTGTTAGGTCTGCATCATTAGCAGCAGGAGCATTTGATGCCATTCTCTGCACTCATCATGCCCATGGTGGAAAAGGAGCGGTTAGTACCATACTCTTATTATTTCAGTCCAAAATTAAATGTTTACTTTATAATTTTTAAAAGTCTGTATGAATTACATACGACGAGCCTTTAAAACCTCCTAGATCAATATTGTTCTATTACCTTTAAACAAACAAATTAGTAAAAAAAGATTATGTAAAAAAAGATTAATAGATTTTAATATTGTTTGTCCGTATTAAGAAAATTTCAAATATGTTAGTATGTAGGATGTGCTTTTGAGGTTCTTATGGTTATTGTTTGAACTTGTTTTTTTTCCTTTATGTCAATTTGCTGGAACCTGCAAAAATTGTTGAAAATTGAAAGGGATAGTTATAATTCTTCTAAATTTTACATATCAGTTAACCAGCTTATCTACAATGTGAAATGTTCAGTAGCTTTTTTCCTTCGTTATACTTGGCAGAAGTTGATATAATATTAGGCACTTGAAAGCAAGGCATTAATTTATACATGTGATGACTTTCTCTCTTTTTTTTTTATCTGCATTCCATGTCCATGATAAGTTCCAGAATTCTTCTGTTTATCGCATAATGTTGTCATGGTCTGTTTATTGGAGTTTCTTCTTTTGTTGGGTATACTCAGTGTTGTGACACTTCTGTATAAGTCTAATGTCCAATGTATTTCTATATTCCCTCATTCTGACTTGTGACCCATTTTGACTTCTCAACAAGTCACTCTCACTTAAAAGCTAATGTTGGTAACATAATCTTTTGGTCCAATTTTGAAGATTGTATACTAATAATCTATTCCGGGATTCACATTTACATGTTGATAATGAATTAAGAAATGAGGTTACTTATATTTCAATCTCTATTTGGGAAGGAAAGTACGTTTCTATTGCTTTCTTGGAAGTGAAATCCAGTGATTGTAGAATTGTAGTTCTTGTATAATTTTTTTCAGCTAGTTGTATTTAATTTTGATCGGTAATTAAAATCAATTGAATTATTGCAATCTTGCAGTTGTGTGCATGTCCTCGATTGACGATTATGTATCTTCTTGGAAAATTTAATGTCCTACTGCAAACAACCTTTCACCCACCCAACAGCTTTATAACTTGGTCTGATTTTGTGATCTGCAGGTAGACCTAGGTATTGCAGTTCAAAAGGCCTGTGAAAATGTGACACAACCCCTAAAATTCTTGTATCCTCTAGATATCAGCATCAAAGAGAAAATAGAAGCAATTGCACGGTCTTATGGTGCTAGTGGTGTTGATTACTCTGAACAGGTAAGCGTTCTAGCTGGTTGCACATTTAGTTTCCCTCATTTGTTTCTATTATGTCCATAAGCGTAAGGTAAATTTAAGTACAACAAGTTTTAACGAATAGACACACAAATTCGATCCCTTTTTGGTGACAGTTGAGCGAGAAATAAACGGCAAAATAAAAACTGATTTTATCGCTTCCCTACCAATTAATTGTAGGTAAATAAAATTTAATACTACCTTCACCTATTTCTGAATATATAATTATATAACTCGAAGTCATTTGTTTCCTTTCATCAGAACGACTGGCATTGAATTGATTGTTTATGATCATTATTCTGGTACTAATTATATTTGCAACTAATATTCCATCTTCAAAGTCAATTAGGAAGGCAATATATATGTACGTGACATCCTGTTCAAGCATATCATCCTCTGGCTATTTGTGACACATCTTATAGCACCAATAGCACTGAAATAATCTGTCTGGCTTAATTATTAATCTTTTGCTGGAATAGGCTGAGAAGCAGATTGAGATGTACACCAAGCAAGGATTTTCTGGTTTGCCAATCTGCATGGCGAAAACCCAATATTCATTTTCAGACAATGCATCAGCAAAGGGTGCTCCATCTGGGTTTGTCTTGCCAATTCGAGATGTAAGGGGAAGCATTGGTGCTGGGTTTATTTATCCATTAGTTGGCACTATGAGTACAATGCCGGGACTTCCTACAAGGCCGTGCTTCTATGACATTGATCTCGACACAGCCACAGGAAGAGTTATTGGTCTTTCATAAGAACCTTCCAGGGGGTATAGCATCTGAAAGGATGGGATTGATTTGATACTCCTTTCTCACTCGCAACTTGTTGAGAAATTTGTACAATTTCCTTTCTTCTATATTGTCTTATCGTATTTTGAGAATAATGCTGATCCAAGATCGAATGCAAGTACTGAAAAATAATAAGCAATTTGATTTTTGTTCAATATTAGTTGAAGATTTTTCTCCAGATTCTACTTTGATCCTACTGTTATCTTCTTTTGCTATAACTTTTAAAACCTTGGTCCTCAGCATCACAGCATGTCAATCTTTGAGTTTTGATGCCCATACAAAAATTGCTGGAATTTTTACAAGATTGGAGCAAGTTAATAATAGCATCTATTGACAGACAGCTGGTTGCTAACAAGCAGCCTTTCTGTGTTTTTTCACGGCTAGGTGAAATTCTAAAAAAAATAAAATTAAGCACGTATAGAGTGACGTTTAATAGTATTTATCATTTTATCTTATTCGAGAAGCTAGTTCTTCATTTTTACATCAAATTCCCACAAAAATATGCAGTTTTCTTCATATGCATTGTTCTGTTCCAACATTAAATTGCCTATGAATATCATCATCTCTTCAACACTACTCTGAGCATGGATGGGTTCAAATGTTTGTATATAACTTTAATAAATCACCATTAAAAAAAACAATAAAAAGAGATATATGAAGCAAACTCATGAAACAAATATTTGCTTCACTAGTCACTACCAATAGCATAATAAAGAAAAAGAAACTACAAATTCATACTTACTGAAGCAAAAATGATATCCTATTTTTCAATTTTCCCTAAAATTAAAATAATATAATTTTAATAAACGAGGGTATAATTGAAAAAAAAATCATTCACTATATATAAATAAAAAAGATTTTTAATCCTCCATGCATGTAGATATGCACTAAACAGTAAGTTTGTTCTTGACATCTAAATCCAGAACAACAAACTCTTCTACACAACAATGTCAGATTCTCCAACAACACCAAGAACAAGATCAGTCTTTTCCTTAGAAAGATCAAACAACAACAATAATCATCTTTCAAACATTTTCGCAACTCGTAGATCGACAACATTTGCATGCACCCTCACCATTTTCTTCATCCTGTCAACAGTCTTCTTTGTCCTCAGTCATCTCTCATACGACAGATCTCCAGCTTTTGTTACATACATTATCGAAAACCATTCTCATTTCTCTTCCTTCTTCTCCAATCTCTTCCCTACAACCTCTGCAAATACTGCCAATTTTTATCCTGAAACTAGAGCGGTTTTGCCAGATTCTGTTAATGCAAGTAGTCCTCAGTTTTCACCTGGAACAGATGGTTTTTCGAGGAAAATTAACGAGTCGGCTTCAGATTTTTATAAGAGACAGGGGATTAGTGGTTTGAAAAGTATGGTTAATTCATCAGCTGGAGAGCTTGAAAGTCTGATTAATTGTGATCTTTTTGATGGGGATTGGGTGGAGGATCATGATCATCTTCCTATGTATCAACCTGGTTCATGTCCTTTTATCGATGAATCGTTCAATTGTTTTCTTAATAAAAGGCCTGATAATGGTTATGAAAGATATAGATGGCAACCTAGGCATTGTAATATTCCCAGGTATGCAGTACATTTTATATAATTGTGTTTCAGCTTAGCAGTCAATATAAAATTTGTTTTATAACTCCTAAATTTCGGTTAAAAATTAGTAAAAATTTAATTTTAAGCTCCGGCTAACATCTAAAATTTAGGTATAAAGACTTAAAATTTACAGTAGTCTCTGGTAGTATTAATCTATAGAATGTTTACTTATGTTGCTAAACATGCATGTGTGAAAAGGACTCTAGATTTTTGAATTTATGCATGGGAAAATGAGATCTGCAGTCTCATTCTAGTGGTAGGTATGCAAGTTTATCTTTGAATAGAAAGTCTTTTTAGTTTGGCCTACATATAGTTTGTACATGTGAGATTTTGAGCATTGTTGAGAGCCAGATGTTTGGCCTCCATGTAAATTTTATGCGCCTCGCTTTAAAGTGCAGGTGGAATGGCAGACACATGTTGGAGTTATTGAGGGGAAAGAGAATGGTGTATGTTGGTGATTCACTGAATAGGAATATGTGGGAGTCAATGGTATGTATGCTTAGAAATTCAGTAGTGAATAGGAGCAATGTCTATGAAGCCTCTGGTAAAGTCGAGTTTAAAACAAAGGGTTCATACTCTTTTCTTTTCACAGTAAGTTCCTCATACTTGATGATACTTGATATGATTTGTGTTCATTGCCCTTAGTATACTTAAAGAGTTCTGTATTTGCTCATATTTCTTGGTCTGTCAGTTGAATTTTCTCTATGTATTGGTAGAACTATAATTTCTCGGTGGAGTTCTTTAGAAGTACATTTCTGGTTCAAGAATGGGAGATGCCAGATGGAAATGGATCGTACAAAGAAACCCTTCGGATTGATCTTATTGAGAATTCATCAAACAGATATCAGAATGCAGATGTTCTTGTCTTCAACACTGGACATTGGTGGACTCATGCAAAAACATCGTCCGGGTAATTAGCTATCTCCCACTCTTCTCTTTTGATACATGTCAACTACTTAGCTCCTGAGACTAGGCTAAAACAAACTAGAGTTTTCACCAAATTAGCCTCTCCACTCTTTGAGAGGAGAATGCGAGATGTATTGTACTAGGTACGTCTCAATTGCTTTACTTGGCAAATGCAGAAGGCCAATGATTTTTTAAAAAATTTGCAGAAAAGGTTATTACCAAGAAGGCAACCACGTCTATGATGAACTGGACGGACTGGAGGCATATCGGAGAGCATTGACAACATGGGCAAGATGGGCTGATTCCAATATAAATTTTACGAAGAGCCTTCTGTTCTTCAGAAGCTATTCTCCCTCCCACTTTAGGTGAACTAAGTCTATATCACACTTTCTTTAACTAAAATCATTAGGCTTTCAGTTCACTGATTCACAGATTGTGTCTTAATTATGTGTCTGATCACAGAGGTGGACAGTGGAATTCTGGAGGGCAATGTGACAACGAGACTGAACCAATTAAAAACGAGAAATACATCAACATAAAAGATTTCTTCCCATATCTAGAAACGCTGGAGAAAGTGTTAAAGAAAATGAGAGTGCCACTCTTCTACTTAAACATAACAAGAATGACTGATTTTCGGAAAGATGCACATCCATCTATTTTCACAAAGAGAAACTTAACAGAAGAGGAAAGACGATCTCCGGAGAGGTTCCAGGACTGCACTCACTGGTGCCTGCCTGGTGTTCCTGATACCTGGAACGAAATTGTGTATGCTCAGATGTTGAGAAAGTACTATCTGGAACAGAAAGGTAAGCAGAAGGGGAGGCCTAAACAAGGATAGGTGACTTGAAAATTAGTACATGATGTTGTTTAAGTAGAGCATTAGAGGAATGGTAAGTTTGGAATACTAGTTGCATTAGGAAGTTCATTCTTGTGCTTAACTTTGAGGGAGGGATATAAGGTAACATAGTTGTATCTGACATTACTGATGAGGATAATTTGTGATTATTAAAGTCTATAGGTTGTTTTTTTTTAAATTTATCTGCCACATTGTTCCAGAACAGTTGGATATAATGAAGCATTTGAACACGAAAAGTTTTGATCTGCAAAAAAAACTTCAATCTGGGCCATTAAAATATAAATCCGACGCCTCATAAACAATCTATGCATCAGTGACCAACACCCTACTATCAAATGCATGAGAAATTAATTTTCCTTTATATTTTTTAAAATGCACCATTATTTGTTTAGCTCGATAATTTGAAATCAAATTATTTTTTTAAAAAATGCAGGATTTAAATTATTAAAAAAAATATTTATGTGATAAGGATGAGCATTTCTCTAAATTGTGATAATCTGGACTGTTTAAATTGAAAATTTATTAAAAAAAGGACCCAGATCCAAATAAAAATAAAACAGGTTACTAATTTTTTTAGGAACCGATTTGATATCCTGAAAATTATGTCAATTGAAATAACGGAAAAAAGAGTACGGTTGGATATTTGTAGGGTTTAAGAGTTTATCATCTATCGTTCTAGATCCTGAGTTCGATCCTTTCAACCCCGAGAATTTATGAGAACAGATGGGGAGGCTACAAGCCATATTTGTTTATAAAAAAAATAACGGAAAAAGACGTCCTAGTTGGGGAGTTACAAAAAAATGAAGATAGAAGGTAGGACCCAACAGAAGCTGAGGTGTAAGGACGTATAACCATCCACGTGTCACAAAAAAAATCAGAATCTCTCCCAATATCTCTCCCAGTACATGTACATGTTAAGTTGAGGCTGCCATTCATTTAACCTGCCAACACAACACAACACTAATGGCTGCTGCTGCTGCTGCTGCTGCTGGTGTTACAGCTGCATGTGAGCTTACAAATGTAGTAGGGTTCGGGTCAAGACCAGTATCTACTGCATTTAGTTGTTTTACAACAACATCATTTAGAAATAATAACAAGAAGAATAAGAAGAAGATATGTTATAAGTCTGTTTCGTGTTCATTAGTTAACAGTCAGCAGCAGCAGAGTTGGGATCAAGTGTCGTTCAGCGAAGACGAAAATTTGTTGATTGAAGCTCTTATCGGTATTCAAGGCCGTGGCCGTTCTGCTTCTCCCCAACAATTACAAGTATGATTGTGTCTGTAAGTTATAAGTATTGAATTTTTAAGCTAATGACCAAAAAATATCGAGACCTTACAATTATGACAGTCTTATCGATTAGATTGAAAGTATTTGTGTGCTTGACAAGTTAATAGCTATTCATTTGTCTATTTGATAAGTTAATAGCTAATGGTTATCAAAATTGTTAGCTCGTTTGGACTGACCTGTGGTTAGTTGTTAAGTTTGGTATGCATTCGGTTGTGAGCTTGTATTGTACAGGTTAACTACATCAAGTTGTAATGTCAAATCTCACTAAATATCATGTTATTCAACTAAATCCAAATCCAATCGTAACATATATGATTATTAGGAGAATTGTGGGATAGGTTTTTTACTATATTAGTTCCCTATACAACAATTTTGTAATTTTTGTTACTATTGTTTAATTGTCTCTATATAATCATCTATTCTATTGTTCAATTAACTATTATAATAGAATTTACCAAAAAAATAACTTTTTATGAAAATATTTGCAAAAATAAGGACGCGAGTTGCATATGTGGTTGCATATGAGGTCGAAACGGTTGCATATGTGTTTGCATATGAGGTTGATCCGTATTTTTACAAATATTTTCTGCAACTTGGGTATTTATGCAAAAATCCCTTGATTTTTTTGGCTCAAATCCACTGTTTGAATTGAAATCCTGGTTACGATAAGTGTTTGGAAATGGATGAAACGTCACAGTAAAATTGATCATCTTATTCTGGTTTTAGAATGATCATCATGATTACGATAGAACTCCCTGTGACAGATAATATGAGTTCCTAACTGACATTTAGCGAGACTGATTTCTGATGAAGATTGTGTCTACATATTGATGTGCATTGTGCAGGAAGTTGAACGCGCAGTGCAAGTTTTAGAAGCTTCTCAAAGCATCAGTGATCCGGTGGCTATTTTTTTCACAAATTTTTACTTAGTTTAGAAACTGAACAATAACGAACAATAAGTATAAGTGGAACAGAAATTTAAATGTTCAATTTTATATTTCCAGACAAGTTCTAGTTTGATTGAGGGGCGCTGGCAGTTAATGTTTACAACAAGACCAGGAACAGCCTCTCCAATTCAGGTACTATGTCATCCTTTAGGTATTATTTCAATTTGGTTTTGCAACTTTGCTAGATGGTTAATCTATGTTATTGCCACATCTTCAGAGAACTTTTGTGGGGGTTGATTTCTTCAAAGTTTTCCAAGAGGTGTATCTTCAAACAGACGATCAACGTGTCTCCAACATTGTAAAGTTCTCTGATGCAATTGGCGAGCTGAAAGTAGAGGTATGACTTCTTGATCTATAGTTGTTGGTACAAAATTTATACAGGAGGTATCAAAGGTCCATGTTATGAACTGTTAACTCAATTTGTGGAATCTGGGTGATAAATTTAACAACTGATGTTGTAAATGCAGGCTGCAGCATCAGTCAAAGATGGAAAGCGCATCCTTTTTCAGTTTGATAAAGCAGCCTTTTCTTTCAAGTTCCTACCTTTCAAGGTTCCGTATCCTGTACCTTTTAAACTTCTAGGAGATGAAGCCAAGGGTTGGTTAGACACAACTTACCTTTCAAATTCTGGAAATCTCCGAATATCAAAAGGAAACAAGGTAAATATGCAACTATTTGGCACCTCTGCCTTATCTGCTCTTTTAAGTTTCCGCTCTCAGAAGTAGAACATTACACTCATATTCTCTTCTAGTATGTACCTGCTAAGGATTAAGGACCCCAGATATGTTGGTATAGTGCAGGGCACCACATTTGTGCTACAAAAGACCAGTGAACCCAGGCAAAGACTGCTTTCGGCTATTTCTACAGACACAAAAGTCAGGAAGGTAAATTCCTATCCTTTGAATACCTTCCATCTGCATTACATCCAAAATTGTCTACAATTGACTGGAATATTTATGCTATAGCTTTCTTTTACGGACTAATACATGATTATTTCACAGGAAATCGATGACTTTCTTGCTATGAATCGAAATGCAGCTAAAGGTGAACACCAGCTCCTCGAGGGTGAATGGAACATGATATGGAGCTCACAGGTGAGTTTGAGTCTTAAATACTATTGAACAAGGTATAAAAATGAAATGGATAACTTCCATAGCATAGTGGAATAATCTGTTGAACAAGACATGGCCTCTGTGTTTCAGATGGAGACAGATAGTTGGATAGAGAATGCTGCTAATGGTCTAATGGGAGCACAGGTTCCGTCGAACTCATGATATTAAAACATTACAAAATAAGTTTCTTGGTTGAAGAAGCTCTTCTAAGCTGATCTTTATGTTTTGTTGACTACCTTAGATTGTCAAGGGAAACGGAGAACTAAAGTTTCTGGTTGATATTGTGCTTGGCCTCAAATTCTCCATGACCGGAACATATTTGTAAGTCCACTAGTTCACTGGTTTAAATTTGAAGTAGATGCTATCTTTACCACCAAGATGTTGAATGCTTCCTCATAACGAAAAGCTTCAAATGTAACTCCTAGTTAAAAATTGATAACACCAGATCTTTTGTCCATCGAGTTGTTTCAGGAAATCAGGCACCAACCTATACGAGGTGACAATGGACGATGCAGCAATTCTAGCTGGCCAATATGGACTTCCGGTAGAAATAGAAAGCAGATTCAATCTCGAGTTGCTGTATGTGCTTCCACCTTACTCCCTCCGATAACTTAGATTCATCTCACGAGTTCACTACTTTGATTGACAAACTTTTAAATTAATTCTCATTTTCCAGATATGCTGATAACAAGTTGAGGATCACGAAAGGATACAAAAATACTATCTTTGTCCATGTACGCGTAGAAGGAGCAAACAAGAAGTAAAAGATTCTGGATTCAATTTATAAGCGTAAATTATTTATCATTTAGCTTGTAAATTGTAGAAAGGAGGGCAACTTATCAGGCAGTAAAAGTTTGTATAACTTATGTTTCAGTCCTGGACATGCAAGCCTAAGCTGCGAATTGAATCAAATGTAAGTGAAAAGAAGTCTTCAAATGCAGTTTATGCTTTGGCAGGTTTCTGTATGTAATGTAACTGAGGGTTTATATGATCAACAAATGGCTAGAAATAAGGACTTCAGTTACTTTGATATATGAACAACTCATTGATATTATCTTTATCAAACAAGATAGACACCAATCTGTATTAGTTGCAGATATTGCATTGACAGGAAAGTGTATTGTAGAGCTGTATTTGGTGAAAAATAATCAAAATGCTGCTTTAGTAGAGAACTCAAATGAGAGAGTGGATGACCTGTTTGCTTTGGTGAAGAATTCGAATGGAAAGGGAGGGAGTTTTTATAGTTGCAAAATATGCATTGTTGTGGAAAAATTGGATGTTCGCCGTGATGTAGAATCATAGATTCTGTGGCTGAACATGCTGCAAGACGTAAGAAGTGACAAGAACAATACGCTTCATATTACTCACAGAAATAGTCTACGAATTCTTTACAAGATTCAGCTACATTGACACAAAATTGCGGTTTTGGTGAAAATGAGACACAAATGAACTCCAGGTAACTTGTCTCAAGTCGCTTCATATTAATTTCCATTGTTTTATTCTAGGAGAAAACATCTAAAAAATTAAGACAGAGTTAAAACACAAATTCCATTTCTATTCATTCAAATTCTTCCAAAAACATGTGCAAGATTGTGCAAAATACCTGCGATACTTCCTTCTTTATCTAATACAGAACAGAACCAAATGGGGGGCGATAATAAGGCTACAACCATTTGGCTAAATCAACTTCAGGATACTTCAGCTATTATTTCGCCAGCGGCTGCGCTTTCTACTTCCTCTTCCTTGAGTTCCTTGACTGCCCGTATGAGTCCCGCCGTGATCCCATTAAGATGCAAGCCATTGTTTTCCATCTCCTCGTGCAGCTTCTCTGCAGTTTCCCAATCCAAAGCTTTCAAACAAAGTGATTGGATCAGTTTATTGTACTCATCTGCATTAGGACGTACTCCGTATTGCTTCATCTCACTTAACAATCCCAAGGCTTCATCAAATCTTTCTAACTTACAATACCCTCTGATGAGTGTATGGTAAGTCACTGGGGTCAGTTTGGTGTGCTTTGTTTTGGCTTCAGCCAATACTTTACGAGCCTCTTCCATTTCACCACCCTTTGAATAACCGCTTATGATCACACTGTAAGTGTACACATCAGGTTTCAGACCCCTACTTTCCATGACTTTCATTATCTTTGTTGCTTCCTTCATCTCTCCAGCCTTGGAAAGGCTATTAATAATCAAATTAAATACAGCGTTTCCGGGAGGAGGACCTGATTCAATCATGTCAAATAACAGAACTTTTGCCTTATCAGTGTCCTTTATTCGGCACAGCCCCTGAACGACTCTTGAAAACAGCTTGATTGCACTTTTCCTTTCTTCGTTAGCGACTTCGCCCAACATTTCTAAAGCCAGGGGGACATTCACATCCTCACGACAAAGTGAGCTGATCAAAAGGTTAACTGAGGACCGAGGTGGGATTTTATCTTGCTTCTTTGCAAACAAGTACAGAGCATGTGCATCTTTTGCTTTTTTACCTTTACACAGACCAGTAATAATAACACCAACTTTCTCGGAATCTGGCAACTTCCCTGCACTCACCATCATCTCACAAACAGAAACAGCCCAATCAAAGATCGATCTCCTACAAAGAGCCTCAACCGTAAAAAAGAAAGACTCTTCATTCGGAACACAGTTAAATTCCTCAAACTTGTTAAACACTTCATAACAAGCCTTTCCTTTACCCAACACCGAGAGCAGTGATAACAAACCATTAAGAATCTCCGTAGTCAACAAGCCATCCTCACCCACCTCCTTGAAAAAATCCCACAAAGCATATGCACTACTCCTCTTACATTCAACACCAACAATCCGAACAAGCGCTTCCACCGACGCACTGGTCACAGCAAGCTTCTCCTTCTCCAAAACCAGTTTAACAAACCCAATCAATTTTTCACCCGAAATAAGTGGGGTTTCAATCACCCTAACAACAAACTTCTCCAACAACTCCACACTTATATCATTATCAAGAAATGACCGTAAAGCCCCATAATCGACATTACCACTCTGAAGCAACGCCCCATTATCATCGACATCTCTCTGAAGCAACGACAACACATGCTCCATTTTCTCCAACAAAACCTCTTCACCTACAACACCCACTTCACTATCATCATCACCAACAACATCCCCATTCACATTCTCATCAAACCCCTCTTTTTTCTCCTCAGACATTTCATCAAACACATTGTGTGCATCACCAAAAACATCATTTTCACCAACTTCCACACTACCAAATGTCTCAAATTGGGGCATTTGAGCATCATTGGCAAATGGGGTTGAAGAATCTTGAGAAAAAAATCTAGGGTTTTGAAGAAAATCAAGCTTATGAGCAAGAAAAACCACATTTTTTGGTGTTTTTGAGTGGAGTACCTGAGAGTGAAGAGCAAGATTGAGGGTTACACCAGAGGGTCTTGATCTTCTAGAAATTGCGGCTGCTACAGATCTCCACATTCTCACTTTGTCAAGAGTGTATGTGTATGTATATGTGTGTATATGCGATGTAATACAAAGAAAATGTTGTAGTGCGAAATAGGGGAAGTGAGCGGCAGCAAAATGATAGACTAGCTCTGAAAAGAAAATGGATTTAAAAAGTTGGGGAAATTATAAATAAACACTCGTAAGATACTAACTATATTATAATAATAACTGTATTAAATAAAAAGGGATGGAGAGGTGATAAAGAAGAAAGAAGAATGTAAGGAAAAAAGAGATTGATGCTGGCGTGTTTTTTATTCACAAGTGTATGCCTTTTACGGGTAAGGTAAGTAACAAGATATTAATTGCATGTATATAATTTCAAATGCTAGTTCATAGCCCTACTATTACAAACTGACAATATTGACAATATTGACCATGTGTGACAATCATATTATAACACTCCTCTTTGATTGTCATTATGGATCTTAGATTACTTCATTAAAAACCTTGTCAAAAAAAACCTAGTGGGATAAAAATTTTGAAGAAGAAAAAAGAGTACAATCACCCTTTGGAAAAACTAATCATTCTCTGAAATTTTGCTGTAACAAATCTTTAAGTCGTCGCATTCCAATGTTATGTCGCAACTTCCCAAATATTGAATTCGGTAATGATATCGTGAATAAATCTGCAAGATTGTCGCATGATCGAATTTGTTATATATCAATTTCACCATTCTTTTGAAACTCATGAGTGTAGAAGAATTTAGGTGAAATGTGTTTCGTCATGTCTCCTTTGATATATCCTTCCTTGAGTTGATCAATGCATACAGTGTTGTCCTCAAACATGACGGTAGGACTTCTTGTGATGTTCGGTAATCCAGATAATTCTTGAATATTCTTGATGATAGACCGCAACCAAACAAATTCTCTACTGGCTTCATGAATTGCAATGAGTTCCGAGTGATTTATTGAGGTTGACACTGTAGTTTACTTCGTGGATTTCCAAGAAATGGCTGCACCGTAATATGTAAATACATGTCTAGTTTGTGATTTTCCAAAATGAGGATCTGACAAATATCCAGCATCTGCATATCCGATCAGCTGAGATGTTGAGTTTTTCGGGAAGAATAACCCAAAATCAATTGTTCCACGAAGATAACGAAATATATGCTTGATCCCATTCCAATGTCTGTCCATCGGAGCAAAGCTAAATCTCGCCAATAAATTCACAGCAAATGCAATATCTGGTCTTGTATTATTTGCAAGATACATAAGTGCACCAATTGCTCCATCTTTATCAAGTTCTAAAGATCTAACCACCATTGGAGTAGTCAATGGACGAGATCCATGTAAAATCTGTTCAAAATCTTTTTTGTATATGTGGATTGGTTGAGGAAAATTCATGTTGACAAGTGCTCGACTTGTATTCCGAGACAATATTTTGTCATTCCAAGATCTTTCATTTCAAACTCTCTCTTTAGGTATATGACAGCATCATTAACCTCTGTAGTTGTTCCTACAAGATTTAAATCATCCACATATACAACAATAATCACAAAACTAGATTGTGATTTTTTGATAAAAACACATGGAGAAATTTGGTTACTAATATACCCATTCTTTTGTAAATAACGACTTAGTCTGTTATACCACATGCGACCAGATTATTTCAGTCCATTTTAACCATTCTGGGATTTTTATAAAAAATTCACTATCAAGTGAACCATACAGGTATGCAGTAAAGACATCCATAAGATGTGTTTCCAATTTTTCTTTAGATGTCATACATAATATAAAACAAAAAGTAATTTCATCCATCACTGGCGAGTATGTCTCTTGATAATCAATGTCAGGTCTTTGAGAAAACCCCTGTGCTACAAGTCGAGATTTATATCTCATAATTTCATGCTTTTCATTTCGTTTTCTTATGAATACCCATTTATTTCCAACAGGATTCACACCAATGGGTGTTTGGACAACATGTCAAAATACTTCTCTTTTACGCAATGAATTTAATTCTGTTTGGATTGCGTCTTTCCATTTTAGCCAGTCTTTTCTTCGACGACATTCATCCACACTTTGTGGTTCAGGATCATAAATTATGTCTACATCCAATGTTGCGGAATACACAAATACATCATCGATTATGACTTTACCTCAATCCCATAATTTCATATCATGCACATAATTTATTGAAATTTCATGATTGTTTAATCCCATATCTTCAAGAACTGGAATCTCTTCAGGAGATAATACCACTTCAGGGGTATTTGCTTCTTCTGGAGCACGTGCCACTTCAGGGGCAATTTTATTTATTTTTCTTTTTCGTGGTGCAACATATTTTGCACCGATCGATCTACCACGCTTCAGGTGTGGCTTTGCTTCTGTAACCAATTCTTTTATATCTGATTTTTGAATTGGTATATCTATTCTAGATGGAGTATTTACTACAGGTATATGAGATTTAGTTATATTTCTAAAATCATTAAATGCGTCAGGCATTTGGTATGCGATATTTTGCATATTGATAATTTTTTTAACTTCAAGTTCGCATTGACCGGTACGTGGATCTAAAAAATATAATCCTGATGCATTCTATGTTAGGTCAAGATTAACTTTATATGAATGTTTATCTCCCCCTAAGGGAAAAAACATAGGCTCGTCAAAATGACAATCTGCATATCTTGCGGTAAATAAATCTCCGGTTAGAGGTTTCAGATATCTAATTATAGACATGGAATCAAAACCAACGTAGATACCTACTCTTCTTTGAGTTCCCATCTTCGATCTTTGTGGTGGAGCAATCGGTACATATACAACACTTTCGAAAATTTTGAAGTGAGAAATATTAGGAAATTGACCAAGTACCAGTTGTAGCGGAGAATGTTGGTTGTAGGAAGTTGGTCTAATCTTAATAATATTGGCAGCATAAAGTATTACGTGACCCCAAATAGATGTAAGTAATTTTGCTTTAAACAACAACGGTCTTGCAATAGGTTGGAGTCTTTTGATAAAAGACTCGGCTAACCCATTTTGTGTATGTACATGAGGAACTGGGTGTTCAACTGAGATTTTTACAGACATGCAATAGTCAATAAAGGTTACAGATGTGAATTAACCGGTATTATCTAAACGAATTGACTTAATGCAATGATCTGGGAATTGAGCTCGTAATTTGATTATTTGGGCAAGTAATTTTGCAAAAGCATCATTACGAGTTGAAAGAAGACAAACATGATACCATCTAGTTGAGGCATCGATTAATATCATGAAGTACCTAAATGGGCCAGATGATGGGTGTATAGGTCCACACATGTCGCCTCGGATCCTTTCTAGAAAAGTTGGACTTTCAAGCCGAACTTTAACAGGAGATGGTCGAGTAATCAATTTTCCTAAAGAACATGCTGAACATGGAAGGTCATTGTTGGAAAGAACTTTAAAATCTTTAAGAGGATGACCATTAGAATTCTCTATAATACGAAGCATCATAGAGACGCCAGGATGACCTAATCTTTCATGCCAAAGTGTAAAAGATTTTGGATCTATGAGTTTGTAAGTAATGACATTATGTGACTCGATAATTTTAATTTTTATCATATATAATCCTGAGAAAAGTGAGTGAAACTTTTTTAAGATTTTCTTGTTGCTAGGATTAGCGGAAGTAATAAGAAGATATTCTCTATCAGCCTCATAGGTAGTTTCGATGTGAAAATTGTTGAGTCATATATCTTTAAAATGAAGAAGATTTCTAGTAGACATACTAAAATGTAATGCATTTGGAATGTGTATGTGGGTACCATTAGGTAGGACGAAACTAGCTTTTCCAAAACCTTCGATTATATTAGATTCGCCAGAAATCGTTCCGATTTGGGCTTCGATTTTGGTTATTTGGGTAAAATATTTTCGGTTCTGTAGAATCGTATAAGTTCTAATCAGCAATGCATATATCTTCAGAATCCATTCTATATATAATTAAGAAACATAATTTATTTGATAAGAACATAACACACTACATAGTTCAAACAAAATAAAGCACACAATACACACTACTATAGTAATTATATGAAACTAATCTTCAGCCTCCCATATGGGAGTTTCATTAGGTTCATTCAGACCATTAATGCTTATTCCTCCAGTTGTGATTCTCGGGAAATCATCTATGTTATTGTTGGCAAAATTTGTTTCTACCATTTTCTCTTTTGATTTTTGAGAAGATTGGTATAACTTAACAAGATGATATGGGGCATGACAATTACGTGTTCAGTGCCCATCCATGCCGCACCTATAACAAACATTTTCAGTTTTTCCTCCTCGTGGTGCCTTTCTTTTACTCTTTGATTCAGATTGCCACTTCCGGTGACCAAAATTTTTATATGGACGAAAGTTCCCGTGGCTCCGACCTCGTCCACGGTACCGACCTTGGCCCCATCCACCTCTATACCCTTTTTCACGTACATTCTGCCGGAATGACATGTTATTTACTTCAGGTAATGGGGCAGATCCTGTTGGACTGGATTGATGATTCTTAATCACCAATTCATGATTCTGTTCAACAACAAGGAGAGTTGATAGAAGTTCCCGAACTTAGTAAATTTTTGCTCCTTGGACATCTCTGCTAAGTGGTATTTTTGGAGTGAAAAGTTGATAGTGTTTTATCAATTTTTCTTTTTTTTCGTAACTTTCTCACCGCACTTAATAAGCCTAGAACTTATTTTGAACAAAGCAGAGCTATATGCTCGGACACTCTTAAAATTCTGAAGTCTTAAATTAGCCCAATCATTTTCAGCTACAGGTAGATAAACTAGCTTCTGGTGATCGAACCTATCCATTGGATTTTCCCATAAAATAAAGGGATCATCGACTTCTAAGTACTCAGATTTTAAATCTTCATGCATGTGGTGTTGGAGAAAAATTATAGAGGTAAAGTTTTTTCAGGCGTGGATTTATCTTCTACCTTTATTGTATCGCTTAATTTCTTTGAACCCAAGTACAACTTTATATATTGTACCCATGATAAATAATTATCGCCAGAAATGTCCAAGGCAACGAACGACAAGCTTGTAATATTTATCATACTAAATCTGAATTAACACAAAAATTATTAAATTTTAATTCATCAATGTAAATATTACATAAAATCCTAGTTAATCGGGTGCGTTAATAAGTACGCAATAATTAATGTATATATCATTATTATCATTGATATTATAAACAAATCTATATATAAAATGATAAATGGATTTTCATGCGCCATACGGACATCTGCGTATGCAGGTTATCTCCTACCAATAATAAACTAAAGTGGACAATCCTGCATAAGTTAGTTAGGGACAAAAAGTTATTATCTGATAAGTATATAATTTATAAATTAAGGTTCCCACTATACTTCGGTATTACCCAAAATTAAATGGTACCGTAAAATAATTTTAATATGCGGTGCTCCGGCCATATATATTTAAATTATTAGTATAGGGTGTAACCACGTCTACTCCGATCATATATATATTTAAATTATATGTAGAGGGTGTAACTACGTCTACTCATATATATGTATATTAAAATCAAAATTATACCTTCTCAGTTTCGGCAGTGCTTCGTGCTGATAACGTGTAGTAAAATACTAACTATATTATAACAATAGTTTATTAAATAAAATGGGTGGAGAGGTGAGAAAGAAGAATGCAAGCAAAGAAGAGATTGTTATTGATCTATTTTTCATTCACAAGTGCATGGCTTTTATATGTAATGCAAGGACAGGATATTGATTGCATGTATACAATTTCAAATGCTAGTTCATAGCCCTACTATTACATGCTTACAATATTAACCATGTGTGACAATCATATTATAACATAAACTTTATTATTCACTATTTAAACTCTCATTCATATTTTAATTATAAATTATTCATGTCAATAACTTCATCATTAAAAATCAAGGTTTGAGGTATTTAAAATATCTAAAAAATAAAAGTCGTAATTTAAATGATACATAGAGGAGTTTATTTAACAATTTCAATAAGTAGGTTTTTTGTACTCAAAAGAAAAAAAGTGAGTTTTGAAATAAAAAAATTAAAAATATGAAATCCAATTTAGTATCTCAAATATTTCTAAAATATGTGAAGAGATCGATAACCATCTTTCGCAAGAGCAATACTAGATTCCCCAAATATTTTTCCCAAATTTCCCCCAAATGATGTGACATGATACATGTTAAATTTTAATTTGTGAACAGGCCCAAACTGTCACCATTCTAGTAAAGAATGCCCAAATTGTCACTTCTGGGTAAGAAGACCCAAAATGTCACTTTTTAACGTTATATAATGTAGCGTTTGTTTTTACACCCAAAACGGAACATCGTCTTCTGTTTTGCCTTTTAAATTTTAAAAAAAAAATATACAGACAACACAACATGATAGAGCGGGAGTAGTAACAATATACAGTGAACATAAACACATAACACAGCTGGACGAGAAGACTGAGAAGAAAGCAACAAAACGACCACAAAACACTACAACAATCATTCCTCCCTACAACAATCATAAACATTGAGGTAATTATATGTGTTTTTATATTTTTTGAGTTTTTATGTAATTTTTTATTTGATTGCATACGAACTGTTTGATTTAATTACCCATTGGATTACCTATTTTTAATTAAGATTGTCGTATGGTTGTGTTTGTAATTGACGTTTTATGTTATCTTGAAGATAAATTGAATGTGTATAATGGTGATAAGTAGCTACAATTTTAACCATCTTTGATCCTGATTGAATTTACCTGTAGAAATACGAGAATTACCTGTGGAAATTATTCTTAAAATTGGATCTTCTGTTTATCATATCCCTAATAGTGATAATTAGTGAGCACTATCATTAATCGTTAATAATGTACTATTAAACACGTCTCTTTAATTCCTTTTAGGTTAAGAAATGATGCTCCATTAAACTAATTCGTCATAATGTATAGAACATGCTCAAGTAGTTCAGGTTTTACTTTGCAGAAAAGAAACATTAGCCAAACAGAAGTATACAAGTGAAATGAATTTTCAGTCCTTAAGAACCAGCACATTCCCTAATTCCCTGTAAGTTCATTTTTGTCTATATAACTGTGTATGACAATTTTTGCATTGCATAGAGAATACTCAGATGCAGCGTAATGTGAATCACTGGAGTGGTTATTTTGGAATCATGTACAATTTTGATTCTAGAGGTTTGGGCTTCTCCTGTTTCCGAGGCTGCCTTGCTTTAATACATCAAGTGATTCTTTTATTAGACCTTACCAAAAAGAAACAAAAACATCTCTTGTAACTAAAGGGAATTGCTTAAGAAACTGAGAAAAGAGAGAATAAAAAGTTATCGTTAATATCGGTTGCCATTCTTTTCCCCTTGAAAATGTAAAGAAGTAAAAACTATCTTTGGCGGGAGGAATCTGCAAAATAAAATAAAATCATAATGGTGTTGGAATGAAGTTCCTGACGTTTATGAAGATCCTTTGTTTAATATAATCTATCATCCTATTAATGTTTGTGGAAGTCACTGATCTCTATACATAAATACAGAAGTTTGAGGGGAAATATACATATATTTCATAACTGTTTATTTAATCTCAAGTTAATGTTGTTATATAATTTGTAAGGGACTGGCTCAATAATCGTTTATAGCATTTAACCACCCTTTCACAGTTCTTCAGGTTGTAAAAGTATATTAGGAGAATGTGTCAAGTTGTATTGGACTATTGGTGGCATAAAAGTATATTAGGGCCAACAATACTAAATTCTTAGAAAGTCCTTATATATATGCATAATATGGTACACAGTTTCCAATCTGATAGGCTTTTCATAATGCCTCTATATTTCAATGTACTAACTGATATGATGATAAAATATCTGTAAGGAATGTGACTTGTTGATCTGATGATAGCTTCACTGTATGCAGAATTTATACTGAAATTTACATGTTTATGCACTTTTTAATAAATAGTACCGTGTTATTATGTTTTGAACAATGCACGGCTGTTTTGAACAATATCTGCAAAATAATGATCTTCTATATATTTGCAGGACGTGCATCCAGGTACTGTGAACCCTAGCCTTCTTCATCTTCAGCATACACATAGATCTTTAGATATTTGGAGGTTAGGTGGTGGTGATATGTTGAAGTGTCGCCGAAAAAATCCTAATAATGAAGATGATCTTCCACCGCTAGATCTTCGTATGGTCCCTTTACTTCAGTCTACTTGTTTCCATGGTGTTGTTCGAGTGGCATCTTTACAACTGGATTGGAGTCTCATAGCAGCTCTTGTTGAGAGATGGCGGCCAGAGACTCATAACTTTCACTTGTCTATGGGAGAGGTCACTACTCTACAGGATGTAGGTGTTCTTTTAGGGCTTCCTGTTGATGGTGATGCTGTTATTTATGATGTCACCCCTTGCCCTGATATGAGTTGGTGTTCTTATGTTGCTGAGCTTTTTGGTAAAGATCCCGATCCGAAGAAAGACATGAATGGATCCAGAGTTCGGTTGTCTTTTATTGCTTTATGTGCTCCATCACGTTTAGCGCAGGATGCATCAGCATATGATATTCGCTTTCAGGTCTTGTGTTATCTTGTTCATCTGTTTGGTGGTGTACTTTTCACTGAACATTCGGGAGGTCTCTTCCATCCCATGTTTCTACATTTTATTCGTGATCTGGACAGATGCGGAGATTATGCTTGGGGTGTTGTCGTTCTTGCATATTTGTATAGGGAGTTATGCAAGACAAGCAAAAAGGACGTTGATGAGGTAGCTGGTTGTCTGCTATTGTTGCAGTTATGGGCGTGGCAGAGATTGCCCACTCTTGCTCCCATTCGCATCTCTTCTACTTTATTTGATGCTCGTTTTTGGGAGGGTCCGGTTGCAGCTCCACGTGGACTCAGGTACTTAGCATTTATTATTTTTTTAGGGTTCATTATTCCCCAAATAGGATTTTAGAAGCGTTTAAATGAACTTGATATGATACGTAGCGAGGTAAGGTTTATGATTCGTGGTTTAGGGCCTTTAGGCCCTAAATCATGTAGCCTAAACCCTAATTGTTGCTAGGGTTTAGGGTCGTTAGGCCCTAAACTCTAGGAACCAAACTTTATTTTCATGTAATATTACAATTAATACTTTTTAATTTTCTTGGGTTCATTACTCCCCAAATTGGGTTTTAGAAGCGTTTAAATGAACTTGATATGATACGGAATGGGTTAGGGTTTAGGGTTCGTGGTTTAGGGCCTTTAGGCCCTAAACCATGTAGCCTAAACCCTAATTGTAGCTAGGGTTCCCTAAACCCTAGGAACCGGATCTTTATGTTCATGTTAGATTATAATTTAACACTTTTTTAATTTTTTAGGTTCATTAATCCCCAAATTGGGTTTTAGAAGCGTTTAAATGAACTTGATATGATACGGATTTTTAATTTAAATATAAAACTGACTGTTTATTGTAATGTCATTATAGGTGGCTTCATGGTCATTCCTACACTAGTACGGGTGGTCGTACCCTTCCAGTTATTCGGACATTATTGGATGGGCTTGGACCATCTCAGTTTATATGGTAGCCTTACTCTCTCGATGTCATTTATGATCTTCCTGCGTATTGCTTCACTGGTGAGCGTATTTGGCGCTACTGCGGGCCTTTGATATGTATTTTCATAGTCTCGCTTCACTGCCCTGATAGAGTTGTTAGACAGTTTGGGCTCGTGCAGACTATCCCTGTTGATGTTGTTTACTCGGAGGCAGCGCATAGTACAAACTTGAGGGGCAATGACAAAATCAGATTGATTCAGAAACATGTAGCTAGCACATCTATATGGGCGCATCGTTTAGATCATTTGTTTGTTGGAGATGCGATTGTTGCTGAGAATGCAATGCCTGAGTACCATCCTTGGTATATAGAGAGGACTGTTAGATTCATTTCTCATGTTGGTACATTTATTCATCGCATTGTAAATTTTCTTCTTGTTTATTCAATTTATTGTATAGGTTGTTTTGCTTTCGTAGTTTCATTATAAATGCTTTAGTAGTTTCTTTATTTCATACAATTTTTATAATCTTGTAATATGTGTGTCTTTTCTTTGTTTATTTTTTCAGGATCTTATGTTCAGGCAGATATCTGAGCGGACACAGGATGTTCTTCCTGATGTGTCTCATTTTGCTGACCATTGTCGTGATTTTGTCAGAGAGTACACATTACATGGTTTTGATGAGATGCATGTGGAGGTTCGTAGAGCTAGGTAGTCAGAGGAGAGGCAGCAACCGACCCGTCGAGGTAGACGCGGCGGTGCACGAGCTGTTGCTGGTAGGCGAGCTAGAGTTTTGGTTGATGATGATCCTATTGCTGCAGAGCTTGGAGATGATGGTATTCCATTACATACTGTGTTAGGTCACACTTTCACTGTAGAGGGGGTGAATACAGTGTTTATTACAATCAAATCAAACTTCAAGAACTTATGTAACAGAAAACAAACTTTATTTAAACAATAAACTCTGTTACAATCTGGAACTGTTAACTCTCAGTGATGAACAAAATATCACGAGAGCTGCTAGGGTTATAATAAATAATATTCTCGATAATGATAACACTTTTAGTGTAAACCCTATGTCTGTGTTTATATACTACACAGTTACAAGATAATCGCTAATTGATATGGAATATAATTCTGCTTCCTAAAATATATCAATCAGATATCTTCTATTCCAAGTATTCCATTCTTCACGGAATTCCTTCTTCATGCATATCTCTTCTTATGTTTATCTTGATCTTCTTAACTTTAATCAGCTACTGTCCTTATCTGATCGTCCTTCAGCACTTAAGTTCTGATATCTATCTCCTGATAACATAAGTACTGATATCCCTTAAGTTCTGACTTCCAGTATAAGTACTGATCAGTTAAGTACTGATTTGTTCTGTTCAAATAAGATCTGAAATCTAAACATAAAACATATTAGCCATGACATTATCAAATATATCTAACAATCTCCCCCAACTTGTAAATTAACAAAATATACAAGTTTAACAGATATTTGATGATGTCAAAAACATTAAGTACAAATGCATGAAAAATAGACAAGATAACTACAACTTACAGTCCTTAAAGTTTTTACCAATTCAACTTCTGATAACAACTTCAATCTGTATAAATATCAGAATTCAAGCAGTTGTAGATCTTCGACTTGGCTTCATCATTTTCTGATCTCTCTGATGTCAGGAGTTGTTCTGAGATAATTCTTCAACAAACATTTCTCAGCATATCTGAGTTCATCAATCATTCTCCGTTTGACATCCTTAAACTCTGCAGTATCTTCACCAGTTTGAAATATTGCAGCTCTGAGATCATTAATCTTTGCTTTTCTCAACTCCCGATCTAGTCTTATGACATAAGCTTTATTAGACTCTAGATTGAATTCAAGCCCCTTAATACCAAGATATGTTCTGATCTGTGCAGTATTAGGCTTCATATCAACAATATCACCATTGTGATTTCTGTACTTTGGAACATATCTGCTGTCAGACTTAACAGAATAAAGTCTTTTCTGTCTCTGAATCTGTTCCTTTAAGTAGTTTGCAGCAGTCTCTGTTATTCTGTCATCCACTTGAAGTAAGAATAATACATGCTCCAATTCTTCAAAATACTTCAATGGAATGGCATTTTGTCTTATATGATAAACCCTACCATCTGTCATGAAATACAACATGATGTATTCTTTCAAGAAGATATGGTAAACCATCTGTACAGATTCTAGTTGATTCAATCTCTCAGGAGTTGCTCCAATACCTGGTTCACTCAAGGAAGTTGGATCATCGGTAGTGTTGTGTACTCTTCTTTCATCAGCACTTCTCAATCCAGTTTTATCTCTAGCTTCCTTTCCAGTAACTACTCTTGCTTCAAAACCACTCGAAGTAGTCTTCAAAGATTGAGTCTGTTTTGCTTTAGTGAATCCTGGTAGGAGTGTTTTAGATTTATTTTCTGATATCAAGTTAACTTGACCACTGTCAGAGGTTACTTGCTTCTTCTGAATATCAGAACTTACAATTTCTTAACTCTGAACAACTTGAGCCATGTCAGAGGTTGTTTTAAGAACTTTTCTTGAAGTCAGAGCAAGATTATCTTTTCCATCAGTAATTTCTTCTTCCTCAGGAGGTACATAAGGCTTGATAGGTTCACCAACCTTTTCTTTACCCTTGGATCTTGGATCTATCTGTGGTTGTGATCTAGCCAAAGTTTCTTCAGTATGTATCCTTTCTTTGATCACAATGCCTTTAGGTTTTGGAAGTAACTTTTTACCAGAAGCTTCAGATTTAGATGTGACTTTCTCTGATTTAAGTCTTGCTTCTTCTTCCTTTAAACTTTCCAAGTCCATCCCTGGATTTTCTTGAAGAAATAACTGTCTTGACATTTCCTCATCAAGATCTAGAAGTTCATCAGAACTTATCCTTTTACCAGCAGCTGAACTTATTCTTTTCCCAGTATCAGAACTTGTTCTGTGACTAGCTTGTCTTGATGTTAACCTTCTACCTTGACTATGACCACCACCCATTCCAGAGTTTCCTTGGTCATCTTTTCCATCATCCTTTCCTTGCAGTGACTTGTTGGTTTTGCATTTGGACTTAATTACCTTCTCCCCCTTTTTGGCATCAGCAGGTAAGAAAAGAGAGATAAGTAGTTCCACTGAGGTTTGGATTTCAGTAAGTTGCGATTGCTGAGAAGCTTGATTTGTCAGAATTTGATCAATCTGAGCTTGTTGCTTCTCTTGAGTTTTCTCAATATAAGCAACCCTGTCAATGGTAGGTTGGAAGAACTTTTTCTTATCAAGTTTCCAAACTTGTTCCTGTTTAATAAAGTTCTCCTGAATCTTGTGTAGCTCTGCATGAGTGTTGGAATGAAGACCTTGTAGATGTTTAGTACTCAATGCAGTGACTCTAAGCTGGATTTTAAAATCATCAGAATGTAACATTTCATCAGCTTTAGTCAAGTGCTCAGCAAGATGTAAAGAATTTGGAACACATGAAACTGAGTTCCATTCCTTAGTCCACTCCTGACCTGCAGGAGTTTCACTCCAAGGTACTGGTTCATCCCTGATAACAAACTCCTTTAGCAGTTCAGACTTAGGAGGAGTATGTCCTGAAGGGCCTGCTTCATCAGCATCTACAGTTGTAGCAGCTTCACCAGTATCTCCAACATTTGCAGCATCAGAACTCAAAGAATCAGTATCTTCTGATAAAACAACTGTATGAGTAGCAATGGAGGCTTCAACATCCTCTAATTGTTGATCTGATACTAAGTTCTGATAAACAGCCATATCCTGATGCTCACCTAAAATCTGATCATCATCTTGATGCAGAGAAGGTGTTAGTGATAACTCAGGAGTTTGAACAGCATCAGTAACAGGTGTTGTGGAAGGATTAGTTGCTGTTGGAGCTTCTAAGAAAAGGATTTCAGGCACAACCAAGTTCTGAATATCGATTTCAGCACTTGTGCCTGAAGCAACAAGAGATATAGAAGGTGAATTAGCCTTGTCAGATACACGTTCCGGAGATGGAGTTGATGGAGAAGAAGTGACTGGAGCAAATTCCTTGTCTTGTGAGATCAGAGATTCCTGATCCCCTTCCGTAGCTGCTTCCTCCTCATCATCTGAAACTGGCCTCTGTGCCCTCTGTTTCTTGTACTTCCTTGTTGATTTGGATTCCTTGGGAGTTTCAGGAACCGTCATACGTCTAAGCCTCTTGAGAAGCCTAGAACCCCCAATTTCAGAATCCTTCTGAGAAGTTGCCTTCTCAGCTTCATCAATCATAGGTTCTGAAGAGGGAATCTGATCCTCAGAATCTGATTCATCTCTCAAAGTAATCCTCCTCTTCTTCTGAGATGTTTGAGGAACAGTCTTTGTTCTCTTTGGCTTAGAGGATGTAGGCTTCACAGTAGGTGCTGAAGAAGAAGGTTGAGCAGTCTGTGAAGTGGAGAGATAGGATTTGAGATAAGTTCTGAGGGTAGGTTGAGTAGAATGAGAGGTAGGGACTGAGGTTGATGGATTCTGGTTATGGTGAGTTGGTTGAACATTTGAGTAAACAGATTTGTAAGTAGCAGGATCAGCATTTACCAGAATCTGTTTCACAGACTGAGGAATCTGTAATTGTCTCACCATTGATTTCTTTGTGTCAGCATTTATCAGGTCGTTAAAGTACCTTTTTGCAACCTTAAAAGGTGGGGTTTGAGTGCTGACTAACTGGGGTTCAGCAGTACAATACGTATAAATAAGTTGACAGAATCTAGCAAAATAAACAACATCTCGATCCTCTGTCATCCTATCCCCAATAAAACCAATTATTCCAGTTGCAAAATCAAAATGAGTTTGATGGATAATAGCATACCCGATGTGCTGACTCAGAATTGGGATGGCATCAAAATTTGAACACTTGTTGCCAAAAGCCTTGGTGATGCAATCGAAGAAGAAACTCCATTCTCTTCTGATATTAGCCCGTTTCAACTGTCCAAGTTTCGTCAGACTCTTTTCATATCCCAAATCAGTCATTAACCCCCGAAGGTCTGATTCCTCTGGTATAGAGAAGGTACAATCTTCTGGAAGATGTAATGCTCTTCGTACTGTACCAGGAGTGACTACATAGGAAGAATCACCCACTTGGAAGATAATACTGGGAGTTCCTCGTTTACCACCATCATCAAAAACTCCAGTCCTCCAGAATCGCAGAACTTGTTGACTTGAAAATAATTCAGGCTGAGTTAAGGCGTACCCAACCTCACTATGTGCAAGAAGATCTTGCACAAAATGCAATTCAGATGGAGCTTCAGCATGATCAAGAATTGCAGCATAGTTGTTTGGAACAAACTTTGCTCCATCAATGATTAAATCCTTTGGTGCCATGTGAAAAAATATTGAAATTCAAGTATGCCTGTTAGGTGTGTGAGATAATGTCTGTATGAAAAACCAACGTGAGAAAGAATGAGAAAGAGAGTAAAAGTAAGAAGAGAGATAAAGTATAAAGAAAGTAAAAGATTAAAGAAATCTTCTCTCTGTTGTTCTTATACTCGAAGAAAAATGTTACCGTTGGACACCTGTCAGACATGCAGTAATAACGGATAGTTACTGGGCTCGAGAAAACAGGAATGATTACTTACCCAGTTGCCTTGTTTCAAGAAAAACCGTTCCATTTATCAAGAGACACAGGTTTAATTCAAAATTGAAACCGTTAGCACTGATTGAATTGTTTTTCACTGCAACATTAATATTCTGAAAATGAATCATGTTAAAAGTGACCGAGATTATTTCGATGAATAAGTGCTGACTAAGAATCAGAACTTAAATAAAGACAAAATTTAAATGATCATCAGAATATCAAGCAGGATTTAACAACACAGATAAAATAACTCAGAGACAAAATCTTGAAGTAAAAACAGTTTTCATTAATATATCAAGTCAATACATATATGAAATAGAAATTACATCAATACAAGATTTTCCCTAAGCTTCTAATCCTAACATCAACAGCTTTAGTCCTTGCTAAGAAGCCTGACAAAGCTGAGGATGAGGAAGAACAGGAAGAAGACGAGATTAAGTCATCCTCCTCTTCCTATCTTCGACAAACAAGATAGCGAGTCGAATGATTCGCTCTTGCTGACGAATACGACGAAGGTGAAGGTCTCTTCGAACGGCCACCAGATCACGTTTGATAACCTCTGGAAATTGAATCCAGAGATTGTGAGGGATGTTGGTGATAGGGTAGGGAGTTGAAATTCCATTCAAAAAGACATGCACAGTCTCATCACCGTAATTGTAGAACCAGCCAAATTCAGCCATTTATGATAGTAAATGTAAAACAAGACTGAATTTGAGATACAAGAGTGATGAGAAGACTGATGTGAAGTGGTTGCATATATAGGCAAGAGAATGCCAAGAGACACAAAGATATTTAATGCAGACAGGTAGAATTAATTCTACCTCGTCTCCCTAGACCTTGAAAAAGAATAACAGTCATTGGAAAAGGAATGTGCACATGTAACAAGAGTGATCTGTTCAAGGACGAGTGCCATTATGTTTTAACCATAAACTATTAATCTTCCACTTCAACATTTCGAAATTAATCTGAGACTGTTACCAAATTTTACTCACAGATAAGTCAAGTAAAGGGTTAGACTGAAAAATCAGAACTTAGACCTATACCAGAACTTAACAGTCATCAGAACATAATGTCTTAACTCGAACAAGGAATATCTATCTTAGGAAATACTCATACAAGTTCGTAGTTATGAACATCAGAACTTAATCATCAGAACGTGTAACTAGAACTTGTCCTCAGAATTTGTGCAAAAGTGACACAATGACTGTTGATCTAAAATAACATAGACCACCACAGAAATTTCATCATTCATATGGAGTGATGTGTGTGTGCATTAAGCTAAATAACAGACAAAGAGTAAAGTCTGATCTACTTCAGTACATCTTAGAAATAAGTCATAATTAAAATTTTGCTAAAGAGCTGTCATTATCCTGAAACCTACTGACAAATGAGTTCATGCATGAGTTCACCTCTACTGTTTTTGTGCTAATTTTATGCATCTTTTGAAATTCTATTTTACAGAGGCTTCTCAGTGTAAGTGAGTCACGACTGTTTATCAGAATTTATGCTATTATCAGAGTATTTCTCCAGTAATCATAGAGTGTGAAAAGTCACCAAGAAAATATTATGCTTTTCTAATGCATATTTACTTAATACCAGCAATGTACTTGGGTCGTCCCTTTCACATTTTTACTCTAGATCTCAAAGGAGTACCTGATATTATTCTTTGATTATTGTTCTTCTTCTTTTGATAAGTGAGGTTTATCAGCACTTAGTACATTCAGCAGTTTTACTAGAATCAGAACTTAAACAGATGAGTAGCATTATTCTAATTTGTGACTTAGTAATAAGATATACAAAGTAAACTTAACTAATCTCAGTTATCAGAATTTGCTTGTGTCATAAGATTTCCACAGAAATAATTACTTCCTTCATGGGATCATTTGTTTATTGAAGACTAGTAGGTCAGTATCTAGCACAGTTATCCTCATAGGATTGAATAGTTACTGAAACAGACATATCACTTACCAGAGTTTAGAAACATATATCAGACAACAGTCAGTACTTAAAGACATTTATCAATTAATGCACAGAATATACAAAGAGATTAATTCTGTAAATACTGATCATAAAGTCTGATAACATAGAACAAGTTTAAGCAGATTTAGAGAAAGAACCTGAAATCATTCCAAGTTCATTTACCAATTTTGAAAAGGTAGCTTCACACAGTGGTTTTGTGAAGATATCTGCTACTTGTTGATCTGTGGGAACAAAATGCAATTCCACTGTACCTTCATCCACATGTTCCCTGATGAAATGGTACCTGATGCTGATGTGCTTTGTCATAGAGTGTTGAACTGGATTACCTGTCATAGCAATAGCACTTTGATTATCACAGTAAATAGGAATTTTGAAATACGTTAACCCATAATCTAGTAACTGATTCTTCATCCAGAGAATCTGTGCACAGCAGCTTCCTGCAACAATATACTCTGCTTCTGCAGTTGATGTAGAAATTGACTTTTGTTTCTTGCTATACCAAGAAACCAACCTGCCTCCAAGAAATTGGCAGCTACCACTTGTGCTTTTCCTGTCAATTTTGCAACCTGCAAAATCTGCATCTGAGTAACCTATTAATTTAAAATCTGATTCTCTAGGATACCATAATCCTAGATCAGCTGTTCCTTTAAGATACTTAAAGATTCTTTTGACAGCTGTTAAGTGAGGTTCTCTTGGATCTGCTTGAAATCTTGCACAAAGACAGGTAGCAAACATGATATCTGGTCTACTAGCAGTTAGATAGAGAAGTGAGCCAATCATACCTCTGTAATCAGTAATATCTACTGAATTACCAGTATCCTTATCCAGTTTTGTTGCAGTGGCCATGGGAGTGGATGCACTTGAACAGTCTTGCATTCCAAATTTTTTTAGCAAGTTTCTGGTGTACTTAGATTGACAAATAAAAGTTCCTTCTTCACTCTGCTTGACTTGAAGGCCCATAAAATAAATAAGTTCTCCCATCATACTCATCTGATATCTTGACTGCATTAGGTTGGCAAACTTTTTGCACAGTTTGTCATTTGGAGACCCAAAAATAATATCATCGACATAAATCTGGATCAAAAGTAAGTCCTTGCCATGGTTGAGATAGAACAATGTTTTGTCAATAGTTCCTCTGTTGAATCCACTTTCCAGAAGAAACTGAGCTAAAGTCTCATACCATGCTCTAGGAGCTTGCTTAAGTCCATAAAGTGCTTTATCAAGCCTGTAGACATAATCAGGATGTTTGAAATCTACAAAGCCTGGAGGTTGTTCAACATATACTTCCTCTTCCAATTCTCCATTGAGAAAAGCACTTTTCACATCCATTTGAAAGACAGTAAACTTTTTGTGAGCAGCATAAGCCATGAATATCCTTATGGCTTCTAACCTAGCAACTGGAGCAAATGTTTCATCATAGTCAATTCCCTCCTGTTGAGAATATCCTTTTGCAACCAGCCTTGCCTTGTTCCTTACAATTATGCCATCACTGTCAGTTTTGTTTCTGAATACCCACTTTGTACCAACAACCGATCTATTCTTGGGTCTTGGCACTAAGGTCCAGACTTTGTTTCTTTCAAATTCATTCAACTCTTCCTGCATTGCTTGCACCCAATCAGCATCTTGAAGAGCTTCTTCCACTTTCTTTGGCTCAGACTGAGAGAGAAAAGAATTGTAAAGACATTCATTTGAAGTACCTGTTCTAGTTCTGACACCTGCCTCAGGATTTCCAATTATTAAATCAGGTGTATGTGATTTTGTCCACTTCCTTGCAGATGGAAGATTTTCTCTAGAACTGGATGCTCCCCCATGATTCATGCTGTCTTCGGTTTCATTTTCTGATGCTCCCCCTGAAACTATGCTCTCTGAGTTGGATCCTTCAGTATTTAGATTTTCAGCACTGTCAGTACTTGACTTATCAGAACTTGACGAATCAGAATTTGAAGAGCCAGATGTATGTTCTGATGCTTCTTGAGATGTGATAATATCTTGAGTATGCTCCCCCTGCATTGGTGCATCTTCCTTTGACGTAGTCACCACAGTTTCAATAACATCAGAGTTTAATCCATCAGAATTTACAGTATCAGGACTTAGACTTTCAGGACTTGAGATATCAGAATATGAATCTTCATTTTCAAATCTCAGCTTATCATGATCAATGCAATCTTCAAGTCCAGTGATCTTCTTGTCATCAAAAGAGACATTGATAGATTCCATGACCACTTTTGTTCTCAAATTATAGACTCTGAAGGCTTTTGTAGAAAGTGGATATCCTACAAAGATTCCCTCATCAGCTTTTAGATCAAACTTGGATAGCTGTTCAGGATGAGTCTTGAGAACAAAACACTTACATCCAAATACATGAAAGTATTTGAGATTTGGCTTTTTGTTCTTCACCATCTCATATGGTGTTTTTCCATGCTTGTTAATGAGTGTTGCATTTTGAGTAAAACAAGCAGTCTGCACTGCTTCAGCCCAGAAATAGGTTGGAAGCTTTGCTTCTTCAAGCATTGTTCGTGCAGCTTCAAACAGAGTTCTATTCTTCCTTTCAACAACTCCATTTTGCTGTGGAGTTCCAGGAGCAGAAAATTCCTGCTTTATTCCATGATTTTTGCAGAACTCTTCCATTATCAAATTCTTGAATTCAGTGCCATTATCACTCCTCAAAATTTTCACAGAATCTTTGATCAATTTATCCAGATGTTTGACATGATCAATCAGGATAGATGCAGTTTCACTTTTTGTGTGCAAGAAATACACCCATGTGTATCTGGTGAACTCATCTACTATGACCAACGCATATTTCTTCTTTGCAATAGATATGACATTCACTGGACCAAATAGATCAACATGAAGTAGATAATAAGGCTCAAGAATTGATGATTCAGTCTTGCTCTTGAACGAAGATTTTCTTTGTTTAGCCTTCTGACATGAGTCACAAAGACCATCAGGAACAAACACTGATTTTGGCAGTCCTCTCACAAGATCTTTCTTGATCAGTTCATTTATCTTGTTGAAGTTTAAATGAGAGAGTTTCTTGTGCCAATTCCAGCTTTCTTCAGTTGAGGCTCTACTCACTAAACAGATTGCAGAACCATCAGAACTTGTTGAAAGCTTAGCTTCATAAATGTTACCACGCCTGAATCCCTTCAGAACAATTTTTCCTTTAGATTTACTAACTATTTCACAATGTTCTGCAAAGAAATCAACATGATAACCTCTGTCACAGATTTGACTTATACTCAGTAAGTTGTGTTTAAGTCCTGAGACCAGAGCTACATCTTTAATAATGACATTCCCAAGATTGATATTGCCATATCCCAAGGTTTTTCCAATGTTGCCATCTCCATAAGAAACACTTGGGCCAGCTTTCTCCACAAAGTCTGATAGCAGGGCCTTATTTCCAGTCATATGTCCTGAACATCCACTGTCCAGAACTAAAATATTTTTCCTGTTGCCCTGCAATCAAAAAGACCACTAATTATTAGTTTTAAGGACCCAGACTTGCTTGGATCCTTTGGCCTTTTTAGGTTTGTTAACATTTGCAGCGGATTTAACATCAGATTTTATGTTAACAGTTTTCTTATCAGAACTTATACTAGAAGGAACAACAGAAACTTTCTTTAAAGAAGGTTTTATTTGATAATAATCATAGTACAAACTATGATATTCCTTACAAGTATAAATGGAATGCCATAAACTACCACAATGAAAACAAGGATTTTCTGGTTTGTATCTAACAGACTGACTCTTAACTCCTGACTTTGTAGATAAGGAGTTAATATTCTTATTTTTCCTGCAAAAAGAAGCCAGATGGTTAGAACTTCCACAGTTATGACATGCTTTCCTAGGAGCATCAGGAACAGATTTATAGTTATTGCTTTTATTCACACCTTCCTTTCCATTCCTGTTTTTCCTAGGTGATTTTACCTTGTTTGCATTCTTAACATCTTTCAGCTTATGCTTAAGCTGCTTCTTTGTCATCAAGCCTATGTTAACTTCAGCTGTCTTTTCCTGTTTTAGTTTGTCAGAAGCTAATTCCTTTTTAACTTCTGATTTCTCATTTTCGGATTTTTCAGTTACAAACTTAACAGGTTTTAACTTCGGCTTTTGCTTATCAACAGGCTTAATTTCTACAGTTCCTTTTTTATTTTCTTCATAGCCTAAGCCCTCTTTCCAGTTTTCACTGCTTAGAAAATTTTGAGTTGTTTTGCCAGAGTTAGTCCAAGTTCTGATAATCTCTCTCTCCTTTTCTAACTCAGTTTTTAGAGATTCATTCATTTTTAGCACTTCATCCCTAACATAAAAAGCATCATTTCTATCCTGCTGAGTTTGATGAAACATGACTAACTCTTTTTCTAAGAAATCATTTCTTTTCCTAAAAGCAAGATTTTCAGAAGTTAATCTTTCACATGTTAAAGTTTGATCTCTATAACTAACAAACATGGTTTTAAGATATCTTCTCAACTCATTAATATCATCAGTATGAAAAGCAAAAGTAGTCTGAGGTACCTTTGTTTCAGCAGCTTCAGAACTGCTCTCAGAACTTGATTTATCAGCATTTGCCATCAATGCATAGTTCTCCTCACTTTCAGAGTCTGAGGTGTCTGTCCAGCTTTTCTGCTTTGTGACAAGAGCTTTGCCTTTGTCATTCTTGGTCTTCTTGCAATCAGGAGATATGTGGCCTTTCTCACCACAATTATAACATTTAACATTAGCGTAATCTCCTCTGTCAGACTTTCCTCCTTTTCCTTCAGATCTTCTGAAATTCTTCTTATCAGAACTTATGCCTTTCCTGGAAAACTTCTTTCCCTTCCTGAACTTCCTGTATGCAATCTTTGTGATTCCTTTCACCATAAGAGCACACAGCTTCATCATCTCCTCATCAGCATCAGTTTCAGGCAAGCTTTCAGAATCTGAGTCATCATCACTCTCAGAACTTGATGACTCAGTATCAGATTTTATGATAAGAGCTTTACCCTTATCTTTCTTTGAGGAAGATGGTTTGGGGGATTCCTCTTCAACCTTGAGAGCAACTGTCCTTGACTTTCCTCCTTTCCTCTTGCTTCTTTGTTCCATCTCAAGTTCATGAGTCTTGAGCATTCCATAGATTTCATCAAGAGTTGTTTCATCAAGATTGTAGTTGTCTCTTATTGTTGTTGCCTTCAAATCCCAACATTCAGGAAGAGCTAACAGGAATTTGAGGTTTGTATCTTCAAGATCATACTCCTTATTTACTAATGACAAGTCATTCAAGAGTTTGACAAATCTATCATATACATCAGTCAATGACTCATTAGTCCTAGAGTCAAAGTGTTCATACTCTTGAGTGAGTATTGTCTTCCTGTTCTTCTTAACTGTTTCAGTTCCTTGACACCTTGTCTCCAGTGCATCCCATATCTCCTTAGCAGTCTTGCAGTTGATTACCCTGTTTGACATTACATTATCAATGGCATTATGCAATAAGTGACGTACCTTTGCATCCTTAGCAATAGATGCTATATCTTCAGCAGTGTAATCATTCTTTTCCTTTGGTACGGTCATTGCTGCTTCACCTGCAACTACAACAGCGAGCTTGGTAGGTTTGTGAGGCCCTTCCTTGATTCTATCAAGGTATTCTGGATCTGTTGCTTCCAGAAACATGGTCATCCTTACCTTCCATATGGGGTATTCAGATGGTCTCAATATGGGAACTCTGATAGTCTCATATCGACTCTGAGTTGATGTCTTTGATGATTCCTCAGTTTTGGTAGGCTTAGTTGGAGTTTCTGTGTCAGACATGATTGTGTTTGGATCTTTAACTGTATGTGTGTTAACAGATAGCTCTGATACCACTTGTTAGGTCACACTTTCACTGTAGAGGGGGTGAATACAGTGTTTATTACAATCAAATCAAACTTCAAGAACTTATGTAACAGAAAACAAACTTTATTTAAACAATAAACTCTGTTACAATCTGGAACTGTTAACTCTCAGTGATGAACAAAATATCACGAGAGCTGCTAGGGTTATAATAAATAATATTCTCGATAATGATAACACTTTTAGTGTAAACCCTATGTCTGTGTTTATATACTACACAGTTACAAGATAATCGCTAATTGATATGGAATATAATTCTGCTTCCTAAAATATATCAATCAGATATCTTCTATTCTAAGTATTCCATTCTTCACGGAATTCCTTCTTCATGCATATCTCTTCTTATGTTTATCTTGATCTTCTTAACTTTAATCAGCTACTGTCCTTATCTGATCGTCCTTCAGCACTTAAGTTCTGATATCTATCTCCTGATAACATAAGTACTGATATCCCTTAAGTTCTGACTTCCAGTATAAGTACTGATCAGTTAAGTACTGATTTGTTCTGTTCAAATAAGATCTGAAATCTAAACATAAAACATATTAGCCATGACATTATCAAATATATCTAACATACTGATTCTCATGATGTGCCCTAGTAATCTACTCATGCTTGTACTGATCCTATGGCTATGGATCTTGGAGATGATTGGGATGCTCCTATACTTGATTATGTTGCTCATTCTGTTTCTGTTCATGTGCCGGGATCATCTAGTCGCGTCCAGCACGATCCTCAGATTCTGGATAGGTATGGATATATTCCCCCTTTTGATCTTTGCTTGACTCGTACTCCCGAGCAGCCTCGTACCAAGGACCCTTCCACTGAGCAGCCTCGTCCCGAGGATCCTTCCACTGAGCAGCCTCCTCCTCTACATCGTTCTCACCGGCCTACTGAGCGGGTACCTATGGATTTTTCTATTCCATCATTCAGTCTCCATGTTACACCTACACCTCCTACTGATCCTGATGTCGGTACGGATGTCACTTCTTCATAAAGTACCCATGGCCAGAGTTCCCAGGACTAGAGTTCACATGACCGTCCCAGAAAGTATGGACAATTCTACACTTCTCAGGGTAAACAGCGGTCAAAGAGAACTTGTAATCCTCCAAACTGTGGAACAGATGGGCAGAAGTGCGCGAAGAAATGAGGGTAAACTTAACTTTAAGTTTTTAAGTGTGTGTGTGTGTTTAATTGTGTATGTTTAGTATGCATCTTAATTGTAACTTTAAGTGTTGAAATGTGTGTTACTTGTCAAATGTAATTCCTATCTTATACTTTATATTTATAAAATTTATTTTTTATGTAGATGATGGAGTGGATTGTGGATTATAGGCACTATGCAGATATTAGAAAATGCAGATGATGGAGTCGCTTGTGCTTATTTTCTCTATTTTTAGGATTTTACTTTTGAAATCTTGTAAAAACAAAGACTTAGAGATATTGTGTTGTTTATTTGGCCGCAAACTTTATATTGATTTTAGTTCGTATTGTATTTCGTTGTATTAAATTTTGTTGGTTGTGTTATTGGTATATGTTGGTTGTATTAAGAAATTTAATTTTAGCAAGCCATATTTGTTGGTTAAGAAATTTAATTTTAGCAAAACAGGGCATTTGAGATCTGTTTAAATATAATAGTACAAAACAGTAAAAGCCAAACGGCAAATTAATATACGTTTTGACAAATATAAACCAAAACGGAAGTTCGTCTTCCATTTAACATAAACAAGAGATCTAAAAAGTACTTCTTAATCTTCCGTTTTACCTGTTTTAAAAAAAATGAACTAAAAACGATATTTCGTTTTCCGCTTTAAGTGTTTTATAAAAATTAAACCTTAACGGGTCATCGTGTCCCGTTTTTCCAGTTTTAAAAAATAAAACATGCAACACGCCTTCATGTCCCATTTTGTTTTAATAAAAAAATAGAATAGTATGACGGTGGACAAAGTTCCGTTTTGTTTCATTTCCCTATAAGTGTAAGTAACAGCAGACGCACAATAGTCACTGCTCTTCTCAGTTTACAAACCTAAAAACCAAATATTGAGATACAATTTTTTACATAAATATTTATTAAAATTCTTAAAGATTTAGTAATGGCTTCGGGTTCTGGATCAGGAGCACAATCAGTTACGGTGATTGCGTGAATTTATACCGATGGTAATGTATGACAAACTCAGTTAGAGAGTTACGTATATGATAACCGGTTTCTAAGCAAGTAAAACTCGATTCTAGTATGAATTTTAATAATTTGCGCGATGTATTATTTTTGAAATTGAAAATTGATAGGAGTTTGTATAATTTTAAGTTGTGTTATCGATGGAAAAATTTCAATGATATGAAATTTGGTATTATTCCGGTTGATGATGATGATGATGTTGAGATGATGTTTGGAATTATTGTTTCGAATGGACCTCCTTTCTTTGTTGAAATTTATTTACAAAAAAATTCAACTTGTGCATTGATTGAAACAAGTACGAGAGTTCTGGAAACAAGTTCGAGAGTTTCCGAGAGGAGTGGTAGTAGGGGTTTTGATTGTCAAACTACTAGTAGTATGTATATTGGTGGTGATACGGTTAGTAATAGATGTTTGGATGCTTATGATGTTGTTGAGTCGGCTTTGATTACACGGGAGGAGACATTGGAGCCAATGGAGTTGAGGGAGGGGATGATATTCGACTCAAAGAAAGTGTTGATGCATACGGTTAGAGATTTTCATATCCAGAATCATCAAGAGATTAAAGTGGTTAGATCAAGTGATGTGTATTGGATTGTGATTTGTAAGAATAAGGATAGTGGTTGTGAATGGAGTTTGAAAGCTAGGTTGCGAAAATCACTTGGGAAATTCCAAATTATGGAAACTTCGGGACCACACACATGTTTGCGCACCAACGTTACTCAAGACCATCATAATTTGACATCTCATGATATTCTTGAACTAGTTAAGGATCAAATCATAGTTGATTCCATGGTTAAGGAAAAAGTGTTGATGGCCACGGTGAAAAGTATTTTTGGTTACCAACCGGGAAGAAAGAATATTAGAGATGCCAAAAAGCTAGCAATGGATGAAGAACATGGATCTTAGGAAGGATCATATGAAGACCTCCCTTTTTTATGGAAGCGTTGCAATGTTTTAATGTGGGAACTAAGGTTGATTGAGTTTTAAAGGAGGATGAGATTGAAGATCGTGGGAGCTTAGAGGTATTCTATTTTTTATACTAGTATCGTATAGCTTTTTAAATACTTTTTCATATTTATGTAATGTTTTGTAGTTAACGAGTATACTATGTCTTTATTTGGAACATGAAGTGACATTCAAGAGACTCTTATGGGCTTTCAAACCATGCATTGATTAATTTGAGCATTGTATGGCTACAAATTTTGTTACTGCACATAGGAGAAAGGGATTGAAAATTAGGTTAGTTGAGTTGGCTTCTCAGGTGTAAGGGAAGAAGTTTGAATTTTTATGGGAACAATTGTTGATTGTGGAGCCTAGGACGGCGGAATGGTTTGAGGATAAACCATTAAGTAAATGGTCTTTAGCATATGATGGAGGGAAACGTTTTGACATGATGACCACCAACCATGCGGAAAGTTGGAACAACGCGATCCTTGATGCTAGAAAGCTCCCGATTAGTTCATTGGTTAGAGCACTATTTTTGAAGACGGTTGAGTATTTTGATGAAAGGCATTTGGAAATTGCAACTGAATTATCGGGTCGATTGTTTACTAATTATGCAAGCAAGAGGTTGAGTCGGTCAATTGTGCGTGGTAGGGGTCATAGTGTTAAAGTTTATGATCGAAATTCTTTGTTGTTTGAAGTAGTCACTAGGAAAGTTGACCAAAAGTGGGGTAATAAGCATACCATTAGGATTCCCGGGTACTTGTGTTCTTGTGAGAAATGGCAAACATATTGTATTCCTTATTCTTATGTTATAGCATGTTGCGCGCATTTGAAATTGAGTCATGAATCGTTGGTTGATGAAATCTATAGGTTGGAGAATGTATCGATGGTTTACAATGGTGTTTTTGAACCCATTCTGAGCAAAGGAGATTCTTGTTGGCCAACGGGTATTAACTTTCCAAACGTGATCCATGACAAGGATGTTGAGAAAAAGAAGGGAAGAAGGAAGTCGACGAGATATCAAAATGTGATGGATTTTCAAGCACCCAAGGCAAAAAAATGAGTTTATTTAGTGATTTGTTTAGTAATAATGTTGGATCAAAAAATGTATTGAATTGGGAGATATTTTATTGATCATTTTAATGTATTTGTGTGTTTTGTTATTGTTAATTTAATCGTATGCTTTAATTTCGCGAAATAACAATATTTTATATTGTTTTTATGTATTTTACTAAAAATTTAAAAATTCCAGTGCGTAGTGAAAAGAACAGAAGCTACTGAAGTTCAATGTGTTAAACGGATCTTTAACCTCGGTTTAGACCAAAACAGATGTTCGTCTTCCGTTTATGCTCTAAACAATTCTTTAAAACCAGTTTTATTTTATTTTTTATTTTAAAAACCAGAAAAACGGTTTTTCATCTTCCGTTTTACCATTACACGTTTCTTAATGTGTCGTTTTTGTTGTTTTGTTTTATTTAAATTATCTTCAGAATTTTAACCTATAAACGATTCTTTATTCCGCGTTTTACTTTTTTATTATTTTAAGAAACAGAAAAATGACTTATTAACCTCCGTTTTATCATAAATGTAGCGTTTATTATTATTTTTTATTTTAATAAAAACTTCAGCCTAACGGTTCATTATGTTCAGTTTTACTTATTTAAATTTTTTTAAAAAAACAAAACGGTTTACGAACCTACGTTTTATGTTTTTTACTGTTTGTTTAAAGGTTCACGAAGTTCCGTTTTAGCTTTTCTAAAAAAAAACGCTAGACGAACTTCTGTTGTTATGAGATGACATACAGGGCCTTGATTTTAAAAATGATAATTTGGACCATTATTTACACCAAAGTGATAAATAGGGGCCACCATCCCTCATATTTACACACGGTCCCATATTATTAGTAAAGAAAGTTACAATTTAAACTTGACGCATCATTATTTTGGAAAATTTTTGGGGAAAAGATTTGAAAAATCCGATATTCGTCCGAAAAATCCGCATCATTATTTAAACTCGAAATCGCGTTTTGAAATAACATTTGGGTAGGGCTGTCAAAAAAATTCGAAAAATCCGATATTCGTCCGAAAAATCCGCATCCGTATCCGAGAAAAAGCGGATATTATCCGTATCCGAGAAAAAACGGATATTATCCGTATCCGAATTCGGGATATTCGAATCCGAAACTTAATACATATATGATATTTAAATTATATAAGTATATTATAGAGTAAAGTTCTATGGAGTCCACCTTTAATTGGAGTCCTCGGAGTCCATATATGTTCTGCAAGTAAAATATAGCTTAAAATATTGCAAAACATATTATTTTTCGACAAACATCACTATTCTATCAAAAATCTTGTAGATTGCATACATTTTACAAGCAGAACATTGCAAAAATATATATTCTACAAAACATGTTTAGTTTGCAGAACATAAATGTTCATGTTGCAGAACATATTGCAGAACATACATATTGTACCGTAAATATATGAGATTTGCATGATTTTGTTGAAGTTATGCTATTTGTGTAACATGTTTTGCAAAATAACACGTTTTACAATATATTTTATTTGCAGAACGTAGATGGACTCCGAGGACTCCGATAAAAAGGTGGACTCCATAGAACTCAGCCCTATAATTATATATATATATATATATATATATAGTTAATAGTGTGTGTAAATTATTAAATAATACGTTTATACAAATTTTATATAATTGTACACATACTTTATACATATATAAATATATTATTTGGATTTAATCGTAAAAAATGTACTATAATCATCGTCAAAACGGTTGAGGCAACACAAAAATTCAAAAAATCCGATATTCGTATCCGAAAAAAAGCGGATATTATCCGAATCCGAAATAAAACGGATATATCCGTATTCGAATCCGATGATTGCGGATGCGAATACGGATATAGGCATATCCGTATCGGAATTATCCGTTTGACAGCCCTACATTTAAGGTCATATTTTTTAATTGCGCATTGAAAAATTTGACTTCTACCTTTCTAATCAAATTTTCTCAAAATTGTAATTTCTCAACATTTTATAAATTGGTCAATAAAACCGATTAACCCAATTTTTGCTCTATTTAACTGATTTTAACCAATTCTGGAAATGATTTTTTTTTTCAATCCGGACTTTAACATACTCCAGGCCAATCAGTGTCCACAACCATACATGCATGTATAACATTTTGAAAATGGGATGCTCGTTAATTATTTGGTTCGAAGGGAAACAAAACAAATGTTGGACAGTTTGGAAAAAAACAAAGTTTCGGTCTGTTAGGAAAGTAGAGTTCAAAAGTGGGTTGGTTGAACCTAAATGGTGTCTGCACAAGTGCACACACCACAGTTTCTGCATTACATAGTTTTCTCGAAAATTAAAACAAATACAGGCAATCCAACTCTAACTTGACTTGCACAAGAAAACATAAACTATGACAGTATCTCAAGTCTCAACCAATTTAAAGTTAACTACTGCAGCAACTAACAAGCCGAAATACGTTGCAACAAAGGGCTAGCAATGTAATAGAGCTGCCCAAGAAATCTATGACCCGAATTAATCTGATACCCGAAATACTGTATATTCACCTACCACGATAATTTACATATAATATACAAAGGATTGGAGTAAAAATCAAATTCTCATCAGCTTTACACAAATTCGTTAAGGTTGGGGACTATAAACAAGATATTGCTACAAAGACCAGCATTTGCAAAATTGTTATCATAAACCAGTGTTAGGGTTGTTTCCGGCAAGAATTAGGGAGATCTCCAGTCCTCTGCTAAATGCTTGGTTGAACATTAGTCGGGTTTGAAATGTCGAAATGAATGGGAACCACGAAAAAAATGCAATAGGTATGAAGATAAGCATCCCCATCCCGGCATCATATAGACGAGCCATTGAACGAACTGATTTCCACAAGCCCGTTTTCTTCACAAATGGTTTCCAAGCAACAGCAATCTGGGTCATACAGTTTTAATATGAGATACCAAGACTAAAAAGCAGGCTACCCACCTTCTAGAATAAAAGAGACAATGTGAACTATTTAGAAGACACAAAAGATAGCAATTAGTTACTAGATCATACTAATATATGCTAATGCCATAATAGACACCCTGGCAAGTTTATTCCATACTAGACACTCTTGAAAATAATTTGTAGGGCAGATCTGCTAATAGTACGATTTTACAGCGACAGACTAAAAACATTTGGGCTGGGCAGAGTCTGGTCTCTGGTTCAGTACTATTTTTCAATATACAATTTTATTTTGTACGGTATAGGCTAGTAACTATGATTTTACTACAGATACGAAATTAATACCTAAATACTTACTTAAAACACTACTATCCACTTGGGTTAATGCCACACTGGACACTCTTCTAATTTTACACCCATAAAAACACTATTGTTATTTGCCAAAGCATTATGGTGAGCAATAATCCACCCCCCCCCCCCCGCCCCCCTCTCACCTTGTGTGCTATAATGCCACTATCAGTTCTGTAACCACATCCACAAGGCACAAGCTGACAAGTCCAGTAATATTAAATTACTTTAACCAATGACAGATGCACTTTCGAAAATGTTACTGGTTTTCACTAATAAATTAATATTTATTGCTTCACTGAATTTCTATGCTTCACTAATAACTGAGTCACTGACTAGTGCTTTACTTTATTAAAATTTTAAACAGTGAGAAACAATGAAAATAATATTGAATAGTTATGAAACTGGAATACTCACAGAAAGAATTCCCCACCCAGTGGGTATAAATGCTAGGATACAAGCAAAAATATCTGCAATACTCAAATCGGTGAGTGCAACTGCAGCAGCCACGCCAGCAAGTGCAAGCAGGAAAGTTATGCCTTGAACGAACCGCAACAACAACTGGAAATTTACTGATATCTTCTGGCTGAAGGTAAAAACCTACAGAGAAAAAAATACAATGATATGATGCTAAGATGTTTAGAGTCTGCTAATATCTAGGGTACTAGGAACTTCAAGTTCATCCTGCGGACCTTGAAAAGTATTAAAAGCCCCAGCAGCACAAGCCATGAGAACCCATATACCTACAAAAATATACACAATGCAACAGGATTATTAAAAAATAAATCAATAGCATTTTTATTAATATTGTTTCATGGATAGTTAATCTAAGACAAGTGATTCACAGTTTCAGACAAACACCAGAAAAAAGAAACACTCCGTCCAATTAAATTCGGTGCTGGTTCATTGGACCATGATGGGGCTGTTAACATAACCTACATAATACTTTGTTTAACCTTTGTGTTTCTTTAATTAAGGCTCAATAACCATTCAAAAGTTCCATCTCTATATATCTGTTCAAATTAACCAAGGTGTTAGCATGTTACGATTCAGAACAAGATATAAGATAGACAAAGCATTATTGAGGTACGCAAAATATATCTTAATTATTATTCACTAATTCTGGCACCTTTAGTCATACAATTTATTGCAGGAACTCAACGTGTGCACATGATCTCATGGTTTACTCTAGAGAAATCAAGTTATTATGTAACAGCATTTTATTATTATTACTAGTAAATCGTGGACTTTAAAGATAAAAACATATTCATTTTCCAGCCATAAACTCAGCCTTTATTACTAAAAATTAGATGAAGCCATTGTACAGGGTTTTGAGTTTCTATTCCATACCAGTAATAGTCTCCTCGAACTTGCATAGCACAACTTTTTGAAGTTAAAAGACATTTAAATCATTATTTAGGGTATATGCAAGTATATGAGACACATACGGAGCTGTATCTGATGCATACACTACAAAGTACAATGGGTTTATGCTACAGATATCAGTGAAGAACATGAATACTTATGCTAAGAGTGTCTGAGATGACACTCTTTAATTCAGATGGTATTTACCGTAAGTGAAGTATCTGATCCTTGTATATTTAACTTGTAGACAATGCCATATTGAAAGATAAAAAATCTAAGGCTCAAAATTGTCTCCATTAGTCTCGATCCAAAAGTTCGAATATGTATCTGCAGAAAACAATTAGACACTATTAATGTAGTATAAGAAATGCTTACATATTAAAACATAGATAACATTAAGCATTGATAAAAGAACAAGAGAAGAAAAGGAGAAGCAGTTATTCGATCAAGCAGAGACAACAGAAGCTGCCAACAAGTACTTACAAAACAGAAACTTAGTTGGGTAACAAAAAGCTAAAAGACAAACAGGACAATATGACAAGAATTTTATTCCCACCATATGTAATCAACAGTCTATACCAAATTATACCATTGATTCTTCATTACTAAAACCAGTGTTACCCGGTTCGTGGGTCGATCGGGTACGTGATACGAGTACGGGTACGTGGAACGTTAGGTTGAGCGAATCGGGTACGATGAGTCGTGAATGGGGTTCGCGGATCGATTTGAGGGTCCCTTTTTAGTCATAAATATCATTAAATATAACATATATTGTAGCTACTATTATATAGTTTAGTTTTGATAGCTAGATTTGAGAAACGTATAAATATAAAAAAATATTAACATTTTGTAACAATTAAAATTAATTAATTTTATAAATTAGCATTTTGGATTTATAAAAATGATTATTTTTTAAAATTGTATGTCCAAATGCAAATGAATTCTATAAAACTATAAGATGTGAAAGGGTTGGTAAACAGGTGGGCCATTAATAAGCAAAAGTTATTATGAATCTAGACATTATATAGTCCAGGTTCATTCTTTTACATATGTATACACACAGTTATACATACAGTCGGCGTCTTCTCCAACCCCTCTCTCCCCACTTCATCTTCTCCGCTCTGCACACAAGTTTACATCAGATCTGTACATAACTTGTAATCAACCCACAACCTAGAATTCATTTTCTTCCTTCTCTTAAGTTTTACGGCCGCCGGAATAAAAAAGATAGGTTTGCCAGAAATGACGAATCGGTACGCGACCCATGGCGATCCGGGTCGACTTCGACCCGTGTTCCGGTACGAGCGACCCAGTTCACGGATCCATGGGTAGACCCGCGAACCGGGTAACACTGACTAAAACACTTGACTGTGATGCTTCTTTCTTGCACTTATACATGCAAAAGTATTCCCACCATATGTAATCACCTGTCTATACCAAATTGTATTCCCACCATATGTTTTCTGTTCCACTTCCATTTATTTATTAAGCTCGTTTCACATTGTCATACATCACCAAACAGAAAACAAACTGTCTATTCCAAATTGTACTTCTAAGACTTAAAAAAACACAGTTAAAACACAAGTTGTACAAGATATGCACAGTCACAAGTTTTTGAGTGCTTAACCCGAATTGGGAGTTAAACCATGCACAAAGTTGTCAAATCTCAAATACACAAAATCTTTCCTATGAAAGACAATTACTATCAAAGTAGAAGAGAACGGTGATCTTTACAATAGGGATCTCTACTGCAAAATTTTTGGGTCCAAATATTAGTTGTTAAAATTTTATATCAACTACAACAGAATACTTGGGTAATTTAGTCTATTATGCTTGATTTGTCACCAAAAAAGCCACACTGGTGACTAGACATGAAATACTAGATCCGATTATTATCTGAAATACCCGAACTGGAAATTTAACCGAAAATGATCCGAAATACTAGATCTGATTATAACTTGGAACCAACCAAAACCGAATGATAAATTATCCGAACCAAATATGACTTGAAGTAAGCACAATTTATACTTAAAACAAATTAATGTTTATGATAACAAAATTATTTTATCATAATTTTATGTAAAAGTACAATATATTATATTAAAAATACTAAATTTAATAAAAACATATTTTTAAGTCTCACAAATTGAAAAAAATGAATACGTGATGATCCAAAAATATCCGAACAGAATTTAATCTGACCGAATTTCGTCTGATCTTAATCCAAATTTCATCCCATTTTAATCCGAATTAGAACCGAACAGAATCACATCCGATCCGAATGGTCTCAAAATATATCATAATCCGAAAGTGGATCCAATTCGAAATTGATCCGATCCGGTTGTCCGAATTGCCAGGTCTACTGGTGACACATTCTTGGCTATAAAGTTGCAATGTGCTGAGTATAGGGATTATAAAGGATTTTCACAATAAATAATCTACCAAAATATATTTGTATCAAAATATAATATGCTATGTATCAAGCTTTACGCAGCGTCTGCGCATGCAATCTAACTGAAATTAGTCAAGCATTAAAAATAGATAATTCACCGTAAGAGGAAGTCTAAGATTGGTTTCACTTGAATTAAAATTTGAATGTAAAGAAACTTGAATTATTTTTTGAAGGTTATGAAAAAATATATTGCTTCCAACATTTTGCTCCATAGGTATGACCTATTGTTCAATCCTTCTACTTTCAATAGAAGAGACACCCTATTCCACCATTTTCTGCACAATTCTATTAACTAAAAAATTACCTTACTTTCACCCTACATTCTTCTTTAATAAAGTGGAAATTGTTCATTAAACAATATCAACATGACCAGGAGCAACTTTAAAAATTATTCAAAAATAAAAGTTACTTAAGAGTGAAAACTAACAATATTAAGCTAATACCTGCTTGGGAAATCTTATTGGTAAGAGCAAGTCCAACAAGTGCCTTACATGTTGTTCTAAGTTAAAATTCAGGGCACTTGATAAATAAAGTAGATTCAACGATGTCCTAGTAATGCCTTATTTCACTAGGACAACCTCTTCAAGCCCTATTTCTAAGGCACCATTATGCATTCCTTATTTCACTTATATCAATAAGAAAAATGATTTCCCTCCATTTTACACCTCTCTCTCCTCTCATCTTTTCCCTTAAATCCAATTCTAATTCAAATATATTATTATTTTAAAAATAAGGCACAATTATAAGGCAAATTGTTGGAGTTCTTATACAAAATTTATGTGCTAAACTACTAGGACAATATATTTATAATATTTATAACGTAACTATTAGGACACTCTTGGACTTGCTCTAAGTGTAACTTATGACTTGTTAAGAATATAAAAAAATAAAATAAAATATATAAATTGTACATGCATAAGGTGATTTTAACTTTTATTAACCAACAGATTTTTTCAAAGAAGTTATTCAAATAAAACACCTGCTACCAACTTTTGGCTTTAAAGATATTTATTTTAAACTTTAAGTCATTTATTAACTTACTACACAAACACGCATATTGTTAAATTTTAACTCAAGACAAAAATTACTTGAAGCTGATTGCTTTGATCTTGGCCAAACATCTATAGCAGTGCTTTATTTTTTTTAGTAAAGAAGGTAAATAGCAAGTATGTATAAAGTCACTTGCTTGGCCCTTAGCTCAATGGTACCCATCTCCCCTGTTTAGAGAAGATGAAGGTTCAAGTCTGTCACTAAATAAGTGAAAGTGTGTGGAACTAAGGGTGTTTACTAGCAACCTATGTTACTCCGACACAGCTGGCATTTCCGGCCGGCATACCCATGTCGATATGACAGGACACGAAATCCGTGTTTGATTTGTTGGTTGCAAAACCTTCTCAGTTGCCGGAGAAACTTTGTGGATAATAAATTACGGGAGATTACACAGAAGAAGAAGTGTAAAGAAAGAAGAGGCAGAAGGGGACAACGAGAAAAAGAGAAGAGGGAGTCGGGGACGATGAAAAGACGATACATATTCATACACATGTCTGTACCTATAAGTGTGTATTATTTTGACTGAACAGCTGTGATTAGATTAATAGATAGATTTGATCGGCAACAATGTACTCGGGTAGGTTTCTGATGGATCAAGTATGTAATGAATGATGATGTAGTATAGTGTACAAGGAATGTGCCTGGACTATTTGTAGTCTAGTTTCATTTATTATTATTTATTATAAAAAAATTGTAACAAGCTGTTTACTAAATGGCTAACACACCTTTTATTATATAAAATGATAATACTCGACATAAAAAGACAATCAAGATTATTAAATTATTTTTCAATTAAGTAATAATTAAAAGATATAAAATGTCTTAAACTTAATTCTATAAAAATTATATTCTTTAAATATTTCTATTATAGAAATTAACTAATTTAATTCAAATTATGTCGTACCCCTGTACTCGGATATGTGTCGTCCAACACCCCGTACCCGAGTTTGAGTAACATAGTTAGCAACATGTGTGTGCATAAAGCCAATTATCCTATAATCGAAGTGTATTGAAGCAAATCATACCAGTTCCTCATCCCACCAAGCTTCCCAGCTTTCTTCTCCTTTTACCCCAATTCCACCCCTATATAGAAGCCAGTTTGTCCAATCCCTAAAGTCCTCCACAGCCCTAAATCACAGACCAAAAGTGTAAAATTAACTAATCAAACAGTCCACATTTAAAATGATTTTGGATAGTAGTCTTACTTTTGCCATTCAAATCCAGATGGATTGAATATGTATGGAGCATAAAGCCATGATATAACCATAAACCAACTGCTAACAGTAAGAAGAATATAAGATAGGGCACCATCATCATCATTTCCGTATGCAAGATAGACTATCAACAAAAGTGCGACTTCCATTCTGAAAAGGTAATAAAAACAGGCAACTGCTCAGCTCGATCTTTTAAAAAGCTTGAAACTTGTGCATATGTTTCACCTCAGAGAGAGAGAGAGAGACAAACAGCCACACACACACACACACACACACACACACACACACACAGAGAGAGAGAGAGAGAGAGAGAGAGAGAGAGAGAGAGAGATACCCTTTGACAAAATGGCTGCGAGCATATAGCCTGTAATTCTCTGAAAATTTGATATGGCGTACCACAAATCCCCTACCAGTTGCATGATACTAAGGACAACACGAGACATAAAAATAGATATATAAAAGAATACTTGTTAATTGAAGTCAAAACTAATAGCAGAAGAATGTTAAAGTTTAAAACCTTTGCGCCTCCATGCAAAATAGTACGGCCGAAGTAATGAGTCCTTGTGCCCAAGGAGAATGTAAAAAATACAGTACAAAGCTGAAACTGCATGGTAACAAAAGTAACGACGGCCTGCAGAAGCGATTGAAGGGGAAATATTTATCTTCAAGCAATAAAGAAAAATATAGATGAACTGAACAATTGGATATCTCAAGCAAGACATGTGACATTTGAATCATATATGCTAAAGTACAAACCATTAATTTAGATATTGAAACAAATGTTAGCTTGGAACCTTCAATTGAATGCACATACAACATTCATCCAAGGAAAAGAATAAAATAGAAGAGGCCTGACAATATTGAAAGGTGTGTTCACTAAGAAGTGGTATCATGTGAACGCTTATCCGGTCAGTACTTGGTGTCAGTTTTTGATGTGTTCAAGTGAATATATATTAATAACTAAAAAAATAATATATGCTGTGGATGGAAACCAAAAATGAAAACTGATATAACATCACAGCCTTTAACAATAATGACTAGTGACTTGTACTATTATCGGTGATGATACTTGTATATGGCTTTTAAAGTTTTTAGGCTAAATTGATTTTTAGCCAAGCACAACTCGGTGTGTGTGTTTTAAAGAGTAGGTCTTTTCAGTAGGGGTAGTGTGTTAAGCCAGTTTAAATATTAAATTTTCCGGCATGAGGGCAAGATGTGTTTGTTTTACGTGGACCATCTTGGAGTCCTTAACCAAACAATGTTCACTGTTTGCATTCACAGATATAGTATGAGCTCTGAAATATGATATTACATTTTTTTATTAACCACATTATCAATAAAACTTTGTGTCTTTCTTAGTCAAATGTCGATGAACTGATGGTTAATAGCTGAAAAGAGAGGGGGAGGGGACAAGAAATTACTGCTAAAATAATAGAACTACTAGAAAATTATAATACAAGATGTAGGACAACCTAATTTCATGTAAATTTTCATCAAAATATTTAAAAGTTTTTCTATTTTCAAATGCTTCCAAATCAAATACTGATAATAGAATCTCAAGAAAGGCACATAAACGAAGACAGGAGTACATACCCGTAGAAAACCCTGTTCCAATATAAACCCAAGAACCATCGGAATAGCAGTAAAAATACCAATTTGAAACAAAAACTGTGTATTTAAGGCAGCACTTAAAGCAGTATTTTTTGTCACTGATGCTCTATCCTTAATATCTTCGCCAACACCTGACAGAGCCTACAAAAAAACAGCTTTATGAAGATAACTTCAAATGTAATTATATATATTTGCTAACCAAGGGAAAAAGTTGGAAAAAATAAGGGTGATAACCCCTAGGTTGCATTTATGGGATACACTATGTTCCCCAACTCTTCATTCTGCCTGAAGTACCTATAGGGGACACTCGGACGCTTATTTTAGGCCAGAAAATATATATTTTTCAAAAATTGCCAGGTCCAACACTTGAACATGGATTCATGTTCAACAATTCCTGCCAGACTCAGGTAACAAAGGGTATACAAGCTTGATTCCCATGTAGGTCACATTACAGTAACCATTAAAACGATATTCCTGAAGCTAGTGTCTACATAAATAATTGTCATAACAGGAAAAGTTCCAACAGCAGGTACGGATGTATAGTCATTTTGTGGACACACTAAAATTACAATTCAGGAAAAATTATAACTTACCAAGTATGTCTTTCCATATAGGAAGATGTATACAGTCAGAACGGTCAACTGCAAAGACAAAAGAGACCACTTATTAGATAGGTTACACGTTAGCTATGATATTGATTACTGTACACCTAGTTTCACGGATAAGTAGTTATAGATGACACACAACCCACATCACACAAGAAAAAGCATGTCAATATACATAGGTCTTTGTCTTATCCATCGATGTCCATGAACCCAGAATAATACTGAGAAGGACAGATCATACAATACACTGATATATTGCATAAATAGCATACCATCGTACAAAAATAGTAGCCAACAGTTGTAAAGTAGAATGACATCATCCTGTAGAAATCAAGGAGTTGTCCAAGCCTGTAAACATCCCTACTGAGAACTTGTTCGCCATTCCCGCCAGCCACTTTTCCCTCAAACAGAGCAATTTGATTGAGACCAACATCCCTTCCCTTCCCAACCTGTTCACCATTTAATTAATAGTATGCGTATACTGTTCGTTTATACTAGATGAAGTGCATAAGGGAATAGTGAAAGCAATATTGAGGAAGACCCATGCTTTACCTGGATGTATTCATGGTGAGTTATATTTCCTTGGCGCAAAGTTGAATTGAACCCTACATTTTATTTTGAAATATCAAAAGATGAAATATAGAATTTCTTATATCATTACATAACATACTTGGTAAAGAATTGGAATTTGAAAATGAAATTTTGTGCAAGACTTTGCCCTGGTTATATTTCTCGAACTCTAAAAGACATAGGCCATAATATTCAAAAGGTGGTTAATAATTACACGTGCATTCATGTAGAATTTGGAATGTATCATGCTACATTACATCATCTCTGTTTCCAACCAAGACTTTTGAATGGACATGTTCCTGCCATTATGTAATCCCTCATTAACTTAAAAATATTACTCTTTTGATTACATGTTGGATAAGGAAAATGTCAATTTTGACAGCGAATGGAAAAAACCAATGTTGTGGGTAAAAGATAATCAACTAAAATAATTCCATTCATAATTTAGATATATGAATGAGCTCGCTTCAACTGGCTATGACACCCAGATCCAGATTAAAGCATTAATAAACTTTACCAGATATAAAAATTTATTTAATACGAACAATTAAAAGAAAAAATTCAACTCTTACATATAAGTCAATTAGAATAATAGTCATACCAGCATAAATATCTTCACTGATGTTAATCACACGAGATGCTTTGCTGATACCGCCACGCGTGATATGGAAAACTCTATCAAAAACATCCGGATGACCATAGTGCATACGGACCCTGAGTATTACTAAATTTATCAGCAAGGAGAATTTTTAATAACTTTAGGAGAAATATACTGCCGATGCTTATTTGCAATCTCATTAGGTGTTGCACTTACTTCAAAGGATTCGCAAGGATACGTTGTCCAAGAGTAACAAAACTAGTTTCCTGATTTGACATGAAAGATGCCAAGGAAGAAACACTGCGAAAATATGTAATCAGTTGTGTCCTCTTTAACATAGGGTAGATCTATGTAATATGTACAGTAAGACCACTACCTTCCAGTAAATACATGTTCCCTGACACCAAGTATTGTAGGAGGACGAAGACCATGATTACGGTGAAATTCTTCAAGAAGATTTCTCATCTTCAAAGCTTCCTCAAAATAATTATCCTAAAATAGAATGAATTCAATAGAAGTGAAGTGAAATATTTGCAAGACATAACTAATAAGAATATAAGATTGCATCAGAAACGGATAATCTACAGAAAACATAATAGAAACTAGTAGCAGACCTACAACTTAAACCAGGGAAGACCAAATTAGCAAGATTTAAACAGGTTTTAATAGAACTAATAGCTGTAAAAATGTATGATAAATATAACTAATGAAAATAAAAACATATCAAGTGAACTTAACTCGATCTAATCAATAATAACATTAACACGAAGTCATGAATTATAAGGTTTCTATAACTTCATACTAAAACTTCATTTTACAAACATTAAAAACACCTAATTTACCCAGTCATTAAACTTCGGGCCTAGTTTTTGTTCTTCCAGGATTTCACTTTTAAACCTTTATAATATTATAAAGCTATTCTGCTAGGGTAGTACATGAAAAACTTTACTATTGAAATTTGATATTTACATTGACCAATCTTAACGATGAAATATCAACGGCGTACCAAGGAGTATTACCTAGGAGGAGGTTTCCTGGTTTTTCTTATCACCCACCTGAACCAGGTTCATTTATCTAGCAAAATATACATGATCCCGACAATTTAACAGTCGACTATTCATATCCAAATAATATTCGATCCTTTAGCACAAGTATTTTACTACATTGTCAACTAATCCTCACTCATAAGTTTGCTGGTGTTGAACATACATCGGAATAAGATGAACAACTGCTATAAAACCTTATGAGACATTCTTTAATAAAATTAAATAAGCACTTACCTGATTCATGTCAATCGTCTGCATTGCATTCCCACGAGTAAAAACAACTGCATGATTCTGGTTTTCTGGTTTGCCCTCACCTAGCTTTGGGTTTCCAGGCAACTTTATCGAGTAGATTTCCTGCAAGGAAATAATTTAATAAATAGGAACAAAACCAAAAGATAAATTCAATTTTAAATTCAAAATTACGTTAGGGATGACGATTATATTGCAACTCGGTTGGACTCTCGAAATTAATTTTATCTACTAGAAATTCGTGGTTTAACAGTGGACATTCGAAATGAATTATACTTTTAACACATTTCATGGATTCATCTTGCATCAAAATGCATTTTTCGAGCTGGCTTACCCAAGAATTAATCGGATTTGGTGATTTTATCATATAAGCTTCATGAAATCCCACTGTTGCAGTATAACGATGAAGAGTTTGCAAAAACATACATGAAACTGATACACGCATTTAAGAAAAGATTTATAAGTTGCTTACCTTCTCTTTTCTTCCGTAGCTGTTATAAAAAATATTTAACCATGGGTTGTTCATGTTTGTTTCCAAATAGATATTAATTATAAAATATTGGGAACAATATACTATTTGCATCTTTTTTTGTAACTGTTTTAAATCAGTAAGAAAAATAAAGATATAATTAATTGAAGATAATGTATTTTATAATTAGAAAGAAAAAAGTATACTAATTTAAACTTTATAGTAAATCAATTTAATGGAGACAAATGAGTTGAAACATCAACCCACCAATTAAATGTGCTTTCTATTTAGATACCGGTGATGTTGTAATTGTATGGTATCTAATGAGATACTATTAAGCGTATGATCCAGATGGGAATGCCAAATGACAGGCATTCTTGTAGTCCAAAAATTGTTTCATATACGCATCTAATATAATGTTTGCAACCCTTCAAATGTTATAATTGTGGTGTTCTATTGGTTTCTTTACCATATCAGATTGATCAGTAATTTTAGATATTTTGGTTTTGCACAACTCAGCTAAGACTAGGATTACTAAAACCAGGTTTAACGATACACATTATCCATGCCCAAAACTTGCAGGATTTTTGTGACAAGCTTTGTGGAAATGCCATGGTCAAAACCGAGTTTGATTGTACGTAGTCATATATTTGCAAAAGTTAACTTTTCACTGATACAAGATACAACTGAAGAGGTTTAGATTTCTACTACCTGGACTTTTTCTTATAATCTTATTCCAGTAATATGGAAAAGAAACTTGAGGCTAAATGATAGATATGGGGACGACTCCAGGAGGTCGAGGGAGTACTATTCAAAGCCCACATCATTCTGGCAGGATTTAGATTGTTACATTACATTTAAGGGTAAAAAGGTTGAAGATTAAGAGAAATGTCAGAAGACCGTGATGGAAGAAAGGGTGATGAAGTTTCTTGATGAACTTCAAATTAAGTATGATTTAATCAAAAATCAAACCATCAGATATTAGACAAATTTGATTCCCTACACTAGAAGAGAAACAGGGGGATGTTAAAGGATAATTGAAGGGAAAATAAGTACCCATCTCCCCATGATTCCAAATGTGAAACACATTAAACTACATTACTTTCCTCTTGCGAGTAGAAAATATAAACATATAAACAGAATGTGAAACACAACACATTACATTTAATCTTCACTCTTGAGTTACAAAATAAAGAGCGCAAGGTAGCAAAGAAAAATGACTAAGTAATCCATTTAAATTGCCCAGACATATAACGTGTTAAGCTTTAATTGCAAATACTGCACAAACTACCATGGAAAAGATAAACTAATATGGAAAAATACCTTATCTTTGCCATTGATGTCAGCTTTTACAAGTTTTGAGTAGAATTCTGTCTGCACAATTCCGTCTTTCATTGTCTCTACCTCATCAATATAAGCAACTCGAAGAGCTTCATTTCTAAGAGGAAAATTAAAACAATAAATTTTAGAATGACCGTCTATGGAAGCACCAGGAGTAAAAAAGACAACAAAAACAAATTTAACATGACAACCTTTGCATTAACAAAGCGATATCTGCAGCCTCAGGTTTTTGGTCTTCTTTCTGTTTTCCATATATTTGGCAAGTAACCACATATGTAAATTTAAGGTCAGCTTGAGCTCTTGCTTCGGGAGATAATTCAAAACCTTGAGTATCATTTGCTTCATTATTAGAAACAGCTGCTTCCATATCTAAATTGTCAACAAACAGTGAGAGAATATATATTTTACAGAAAGTGGCTGATTTTATTCTTACTTGTTGCAAGTTTACAAGAATATCTAGAGAGATAATAATGAACGTATTTAAGATGCAAACCTCCTGCAGTCATTCTCTCCAGATAAGCCTGAAGCATTACAGCTTTTCTGTAATACATCATTCCACGAACTGAAAACCACCAATTTACCAAAATTAAATTCAGACATAGATAATTCAACATAAAGTTTGAATTCGAACTAGAGCCATATAACAGACCATCAAAGTACCTATCATATGTGGGAAATCACAACCTAATTCTTTGTTAAAAATATTTGAACATGATTTTTAAAACAGGTGCACGATTAAGATGCAAAAGATATTTCCTTAAACACTATTAAATGATCCAACACAAATTCCAAAATTAAATTACAAAATCTTTATGAACAGCCATGTGTGAAATTCAAAACCATATGAAGCCTAAATAAGCTTAATGAATCCCAAAAAATACAGGCCAACACAGAGTATCACCTCTTCAAACCAAGAATCAAAGTTAGAAGAAAGGAATTGATCCCAGATACACAATCGAAAAGATAAAGAAACAAGGAAAAGAGATCTTTGGTAGGGAAAGGACAGCAAAGAAAAACATGTACTGACCCAAAACCAATATAATGATCCATTCCAGTCCCTGCAATCCCCTTTTAGAAATATAACCAGTGGTGCATGCAACAGGCTACTGACAATTGTCTACATTTTAATTTCCGTTATTCTGTATACAGCAAAAACTTGGGTGCACAACTTTTAATATTTGAGTTCTGCTTATTTATACAAACCCAACTATTCTTTATTAAAACATCTCATATTTTTCCTAATCCACCATTAAAAATAATTTACTAGCATGGGTCAACATGTTAATAATATTTAGTGGCCAATGACCAAATTACAGCTAAGGCCTCTCCTTCAGCAAACATGATTCTCTCAATTAGAATATTTTTTTGGTAGCTAATTATTACATGTCGAATTCATTGCATAAGACTCAAAATTAGACTAAAATTTTTATTTAGATAAAAATATATAACATTATAAACTGTAGTTTAAACTAGTTATTACTGCAAACTCGAAATGACCAAGACTTTCCTCACATTGTAAGTGTCTTTGATATTTTTATTAGGACTCAATATTTTTGCTTTGTCAAACCATAAGGGTGTAAAAATGTAAGGAAACATGTATCACCAATTCCGCACAGTTTCAATTCTTCTATCAGTCACAGGTTCCAGGCCTAAAACACAATACTCCACACGATGTAAACTACTGCTGTTTAAATATATTTGGTTATTTTAAAGAATTGTATTTGCATCAAAATATTAGCCTTTCTCTTGTTTCTAAAGTGCAACAAATGCTAATTTCCAACTATATTTGAATTAGTGTGGGTGGTTGTGCACTAGTAATAGGATTATAAGAACACAATTTAATATGGGATAATATTGTCAAATACACAACTACTTGCATTAATATTTATGAAAGTGGATTAAATATTGATGTGTACCCAACTCTAAAAAGTATTCAAGTTGAAACAGAGGGAGTAATATTTTTCATTTCGCCTTAGAAGACGGTCTTACATGAGATTACAACATGAGCTAGGGATGGCCACCGTGTCACTTCGGGGTCGGGGATAGCGTCGGGGAGTGCTATCCCCGCCCCCGATCCCCGAACCCGACCCGATCCCCGAACGGGGATTATTTTACTCCCCGATCCCCGCCCCAAACGGGGAACGGGGATCCCGGGAGGGATTCGAGGAATTTCTTTATTTTTTTCGTTTAATAAAAATTAAATTGTAAATAATTTTTTTCAATAAAAATTTACATGGTAAACCATAATATATAGATTTTCTTTAAAATTAAATATTAATTTTTAACCTTAATTTGAATTAATATTTATTTCTAGTATCAATAATAAACAAAAATAATATTACTATAATGAAATAATACCACGATAAGTAAACTTAAATCATTTAGGAGATAAGAAATTGAAAATAATAATATATTGTATATATTCCAATATTTATTTGAGGTATTTTATATATATATATATATATAATATTATTTATATTTAAAATACGATTCGGGGTCGGGGATCGGGGCGGGGAGACACTAATCCCCGACCCCGCCCCGATCCTCAAATTTTTCATGGAGACCAGATGACAGAGACCAGGACTGATGTGACCTTAACCTATTACTAGTAGATGCAAGGAAAAGCATCCAAGCTACATTACATGCACGCATACCAGCTCTCATTAAGGAAGCACAAAAGGTTGAAAACAACAGGAGACCTGGTAATACCTTTTCAGTTCATATAAAATATGACTAAAATTACATACATATGGCTATATCATATTAATATAAGGGTCGAATTGCTTCTGCGTCAGGAAAGTTATATTTTAAAAGTGAAAGAACATACCGGTTCTTGCTAGTGTTTGCCCACGGTATGATGCCCAAAATCGGAGTTCGAGAATATCACTGGGATTATCATTAAGTTCTGACTCATGTGCATTCTCATCACGACCAATCCGCGCAAGAAAATTTTTCCATTCATCTGTAAAGGAAGACTATATTAATACAACAGCAGAAACACAGAATAGAAGGTCACTACGATCGCATGATCCAAGCGCCTATAGAAGATTAAATTGAAGACGGAACAAATAGTTTGTCTCTATATTGGTTAATCAACTAAACATACTGAGAAGGTGATGTAGTTTAAGTGTAAGGTAAAATATTTGAATAATTACCAGAAGGAAAAATAGATTTTTTTTCCATTCAACTAATAAATCCTATGTTACTTAGACCTCGGCTAGAAGTATCCGGTATGGACACATGTCCAAGTATCAGACTCAAAAACAATTTGAAAAATATACAAATGCTTAAAATAAGTGTCCATGTCCGAGTGTCGAGTGTCCGACACAGGTACTCGAAGGTAAAATGAAGAGTCCGAATAACATAGATTAAATCTATTAGAAAGTAGTCACTAAACATCTAATTAATTAAATATAGCCATTAACGTTATATGTGTTTTTGTTTCTAGTCATTCCGTTATGTGCGAATGACATGTCGTTAAATAATGTTGACATGGACGCGGTTGTTAATCACACAATTTATTACTTTATTCACAAAAAAAAATCAATAATATCAATTAGCAGAACCAAAAAATTCGATAATATCTTCAAACTAATAACGATCTCCAAGATTTTCATTAATATTGTAAAATTTGGGACATTCAATTCAATCATTTTTTAATCCAAAATTTTTGGAAGTCGATATAAACAATAACTCAAATATAAAATCTTATTTTCAGGCATAAATTTATATCTATGAAATTTTAAAAACCAAATATACGAATCTAATCCAATTTAATAGAATAATATAATTTATTTTAATAAACACATATCTAACTTCATTTATGAAGATAAGTTTTAAAAAACTATTCTTAACAAGATAAATTATCAGGTCCAAAATGAGATAATTTATGATAAAAATTATAATAGTGATATATTTGCAACATTATATAAAGTTCAGTAACTATATTCTAATAAAATATTTTTCAATTATGCCACATCATTGATCTATTCAGCTCTTACGTCCACATCAACATTATTTAACGGAATAATTGTCGGAATGACTAAAAACTAAAACAAATATAATGTTAATGGTTATAATTAATTATTTGAATGTTGGGTGGTTACTTTCTAATGAACACAATAGTTAAGTGGTAAAAAGATCTATTTTCCCTTACCATAATATACCTCTTAAGAGAATAATTTTCAGAAAAACGAAGAACATCAACCATCATGCTTCAGATGTTATTAGAATACTGTGGCATAATTATCTTCATCTTAATAGATAAGATTAGAACACATACTATTGTATCCAAATATTAATATGCAGCAAGAGCTCTCTTTGGATGCCTCAAAAAGCATGATTTGATTATCTACAGAGTTGATACTATTTTTAAGTATAAAAGATGCCATCTTAAAGTGATGTGTGAAGGTGAAGGTGAACGTGCAGGTGTACACTTTGACAAAATTTAACTCAAACTGCAAACACTCACTTACCCCAGACAATAGCTGGGGTTGTACCTGAACTAGCAATATTCTAGGAAGAAACTTCCCTCAAATTATTTAAGGGGGTCTTAACCTATCTCTTGTAACAAGATACTCTGATGCTCAAAATCGTGTATGCTTTCCAATTAAAAGTTTCTTTACAACCCCAAAACCATTTAAATGTCTTTCAAGTGATTTTTATTTTCAACTTGTAGTTCACGTTCCTTCAAATTTCAGTGTCTTGATAAACTGTCGGGATAAAAGACTTTTTTATTTTGTTTGTATGTCACTAAATTAAAAGTAATCGCAACTCATCAAGGAATACAGATATGTTTATAAAGTTAATTATGCTCAAATTGCATAAAAGACAATTGAACACGGAAGCAAAAAAATGAAAGAAATGGGCATCTTTTACATAAATCAACTAACTATTTAAAAATAACAATAAATTGAGAAAACGAAAAGGTGATATCTAGGGATTGTTTTCAGGGTTTACACTAGTTCACTAAATTTAACATCTTTATACAAAGGCCATGCAGTTTTTTACTGATACCAGATTACTAGTCACGACACCAGATTACTAGTCACGACTTTTAACTGACTGAGCTGTGTATCAAGAGAAACACTAATAAGTAAAACAATAAATCTGAAAATTTTAACCTAAATCTAAAACTAAAGACTGCTTAGTTTTTTTCAGGTACCTGCCCAAACATTATGAGTATTATTTGTATCTTTTAAAAAACTGGAAAAACCTGGATATATCTTCTGGAGATAAAACAATGTTGAAATCCCATCTTCATTTTTTTTCAGTAGCTCGGGCATACTATACAGCACAGTCTCGGAATAGTAAGGAGTAAAGACACTGCAATAGAGAGGGTAAAAGGAAAACAATCATAAACTAAACCAATAATTAAGACAGCGACCAAACAACAAAATTAGGTGACTCCTTTCATTTTTTAAGGCTAAGTAGCTCAGTTTACACCACATTCGCAAAACATTAGGATTTAGGATTACAAAGCATTCTGTACAGATCTACCGATCAAATTACAGTTTTTACAATCCAAACCATTTTAAAACCACAAATGAGTTAAATTGAATATTAAACAATTATATAAATTTTTAATAACCTCCACAGGCAGACAGATATGGTATTTATTGAAGCTCGTGCATAAAATGTTTTGACTTTTAAAATGTGAATGGTCAACAATGTTATAGGAAGTAGGTGGGTTACTACGTGAGAAATAAATGTGTACTATATTTGGGTTTACACAATACATTTGGGACCACATGCTACAGAAAGAATAACGTGCGATATACTAGAAATATTTCATCATCACATATTATTAGCCAAATCAGAGACTGGATTTTTTGAGAGTCAGGGAGTGCCTAAGCAGTGGCAAAGGTGCTCTTAAGGTAGAGAGGTCCAGAGTTCGCATCGCAGCTCCCCCTACCACTATACTTTAAAATAAATTACCTATAAAAAAGGAACAAATTAATTACGATACCACTAGCACCAACATGTTTCCGGCGAAGAAAATACCTAAAGGACAACATAGCACGAACTGGCTTGGTCTGAGGCATGTCCATGAAGAGAGAATTTGTGAAGAATTCCAACCTACGTCTGGCCTCCAAGTTCCTTGGGATATTGGCAGCAGAGTCTTTTATAGTTAATAGGGAATACAATCTTTTCACTTGTGATCTCTGCATATAGATTCAAATCAAATTCGATTTTAACTAATCAAGTCAAGGATCTAATACTACATATATTTTTATATAAAGATAAATCAAAAAGCAAAAAAAAAAAAAGAAATAAATAATTGAGCATACCAACTCAGCATCTGTAGGCCACTTTAACTTTGAAAACAGTCTACCTTCAGTCCTTGCTTTTTGCAACGAATTCCAGGTCTCATAATTCTTACTGTATATACCCCATGCACACACAAATAAAAAGGTATCAATTATGGATTTAAAAGGTATTATTAATAGAAAAGTAAAACGATGCATAAGAAAAATCAACTGCATGGCTCACCTCATATTGATAGAAAGGACATCGATCCGCACCACGTCATACAAATCCTGAACAGCTTTAATCGCACCAGTAACAAGTTCCGGAGTTTCTGTGCCTTTCTATAAAGCAAAATTATAAACTCACAGTTATTAAAACTAGAAAATAAGGACTCATTTAACTAAAATACTCAATAGAGTGGACGCCAAGCAATAGATTATAAAAAAAGAAAAAAACAATTATACGAGTAAATAATCTGGAACGATAAAGAGCTTTGAGAGATGATAAATCATGGGTTTGGCACAAGGATTCGGTTTATAAAGAAAACACATGTTCTAAGCAATATCCAGCACAAGTCTATATCTACTGAAGTTGTATGTTGCATGTCTTTCATATTGATTCTTACTCCATACTGTACCATAATTTGGTTTTTTTTTTCTAATCAACCATTATCTTTATGTCAAAGAGCTTTCAGGTGCCTGTATAAGAACTTAGCCACAGAAGTTCTTGACATGTGATCATTACCTAGAAATCTAGAGTGAACACCAATGGAAAAAACAATATTTTTTTATTCATATAGATAAAATTTTGTATTAATCTTAAGCAGTCCACACAACGATGAATTCAGTTTAGGGTGCCTATTGCCTAAGATGAAGAAAAATTCTTGATTTACATATCTAATTGTATCAAGGAATGAGCATGAATTACAGGTTCATGCGTATAATTGCATGAGCTATCTTGCACACAACGTAAGAACATTTAGCTTTATCCATATATAGCTAACATACATATTACACTCTGATGCCAGATGAATGGAAGAACAAATTCAATGACATACGAAATAAAATAAGCCAGCTAATCTAGATAAATTCTTAAGTTTCGCAGAATAACTATGCTATATTTGAACGAACCAGTATTCCCATTAATGCTGTAACTTTTTGAATCACGAGAGAAAGCATAGAGAGTCGGAAATCGTCACTGATACTCTTGTTTGCTATGCTTTCATTTATATCTTTACAAATACGCTCAACCCTGAGACATGAAAGAATAGAATAGCATCACAAACTTGCAAACTTTAACCCATCATACCGAATCATTCCTCAAGATTCTAAAACATTTAGGCAATAAGCAAACATACCACATCTTTCCTTCGTCATCCAATATAGATGTAAGGATAAGTTTAAATGAGTGATAGAATTCTATAACTGCATATTTCATGTAGTCATCCCTACAGATTCTATCCCACAGCTCATCTTGCGAGTCTCGGCTCTCTGCCGCTATATCTTTAGCAAGAATGATCTACCAGAGGATACATAATCATTAGATGAGAACACCATGAAGTTCATGATATACATTTTGAAAATATCAACATAATATAACTACAAAGCACAACTCAATCGACTTTGCATAGTGTAAAACAATGAATTTTAAGACAAATTAGTAAGCAAAATTTTATGAACTCGACAACCTTGCTTGCAAGAAGAAAAAGGGGCCACTGCACCATAGGAATAACTCCAGAATTCTTAGGCATCTGAAGCAACTCCATTTCCCTGAAAGCAGATAATAATTACTGCATATTTTCTACCCTTACATAATACTGACCTAATCTCGATATGTACAAGAAACTGAAAGCATGGAACTTTTCCCACTCACAAACTTGTAATGTAATCTTCTTCTCGCAGATTTCGTATAATCTCATTCCAAAAAGGAGAAAACCTAGTTGCATCGGCCTTGACCATCTCCTGGACCTATAAAAAAGTTATTGAGTCATAAATTTTTAACTTGAGGCCAACACGCATTAAGAAACTAGAAAAAAGAATCATACAAGCATATCAAAGTCCTTCTACAACGGCTCAAAGAATGTAACATAAATTAATAATAACTATCCACAACAGCGCCTACAAACTTAGACCACAAGCACATTAGCCAATAACTTCTGATACTTTCCTGAACAAGCCACATTGCGAGGGGGACGTGATATAATTTTTGTGACTTTTGTCCAAATAAGAAATAATTTATCGAACAACTGCACCTTTTTAATTTAAATAACAGGCTTATTCTTTTAAAAAAGTTAAAACACATTAAACATGCAAATACCAACTCCAGTGAATAAAATATGCCAGAGTACATATTACCTTAATAATACTAAGATATGGAACAACAATAGTGATCCCGATCTAGCTCTAAACCTAAGTAGATGATATTAATCATATAATCACCTGTAAATGTTGAACATAATTACCCCTAAGAGCATCTCCAAGGCTAATAGCTAAAATGGTTAGCTAAATGATCATTATCAAAAAATTTGTTAAATCTGTAAGAGCTTTTACTCCAGTGCTACAATCTATAATGGTTAGCTATATTCAATAAAATTATTTTATTACTATTTTCATATATATATATATATTAATATTTTATATGTTAAAATAAATTTATATTAATTTATTAAATACAAGTGAAAATATAAATAAAACATTCAATGAAAATATATTAAATATGATAGCAATTTAATATAGAGTCATTTGCAAAATGCATCCCCGTGGTTTGGCCAAAATGTATTTTTTACCTATACTTTATATAACTGAACTTTGCATCCCCTTACTATTTTTGGCGCGACAAATTGCACCATTTTCGTTAATTTTGTTAAAATTTTCAGGGGTATTTTAGGAAATGAAAATATTAAATTATTTTCAGATCTTTATTTAAGGTTTTTAACCCTCTAAACGATACATTCTGAAAAAATTTAAAGAACGGAAGTTGTAGAGAATAAAAAGACCTTCTCGAAATAAAAAGGTTCAAAATCGAATTTTTTTTTATAATTGTTTTTAATAAATTCAATAAGTATAGATTTTATTTAATGTTGGCTTCGTAAAATTTTTGATAATTTTGAATGTTATTGTTTTGAAAAGATTTTTTCGTTCTCTATAATTTTCGTTCTTTAATTTTTTTCGAAAAGTATCATTTAGAGGGTCAAAAATCTTAAATAATTATCTAATTTTAATTAAATATTTTAATTTCCTAAAATGCCCCTGAGAATTTTAACAAATTTAACGAAAATGGAGCAATTTGTCGCGCCGAAAATAGTAAGGGGATGCAAAGTGCAGTTATCTAAAGTATAGGTAAAAAAATGCATTTTGGCCAAAACACGGGGATGCATTTTGCAAATAACTCTTTAATATATATTACTATTGAAATATAGTAACATATTGAAATATAACCAAACATAATTAATAAACATTACTTATAAATCTATTTAACAATATATAATTATATTATATTATATCTATTACTCCCTCCGTCCCTTTCAATTGTTTACGTTTTTTAGACAGAGTCCGACACGCATTTTAAGATGCATATAAAGTATAGTTCTGTAATTTTTTTTTACAATTTTATTTTTCTGAATAAAAATTAAAACATTCAACTTTTATTCAGAAAAAGAAAATTGTAAAAATAAGTTACATAACTATACTTTTTATGCACCTTAAAATGCGTGTCGGACACTTCCCCAGAAATGTAAACAATTGGAAGGGACTGAGGGAGTAGTATTTATACAAATATGCAATGTACATTAAAATATATTAAAGTTTAAAATATTAAATATAAAATAAGAATTTTAACATATATGTATTAAGTGTAATATAAATATATGTATATATTAATGTGTAGAGTAGGTCAAGGTTTAAATAAGGCAGGAAAAGTTCACGTGGATGTTTTAGCTAACGGTGCAGGATCAACTGATATAGAAGATGTGATGGAGGATATCTAAAATTATTGCTAACAGATGTCATGGTTGGAGGAGTATATTTTTTAACTAATATCTATATCATGCTGCTGCCACCTAGACTATTTAACTAACATGTAATCATGGTTGGAGATGCTCTAACAAGGTACTTTTTAAATCAACATAGAGATTACAGCATTTCAGATCACTGTAATCAACCGAAATACATGTCCTTTCAGAAACCATTTATATGAAAAATGGTAAGAAACCTTATTGTGAATAATGCAGCTTAAGTAATGCACAACTCACCTGACCAGATGAACGATAAGCATTCCTGCAAAAAAAGTTTATAGAATAAGTAATCACCATCTTATACATATAAAACAAATTTGATAACAGAAACTGTGTCTACACCTGCCAGAAGGAACATCTAGTCTCTTAATAAAAGCTTCTGGGAAACTTTCAAATAGCTTGTGAACAGCATCCAAAGATCTAATCTAAAAGAAATAAACGATAACTGAATTATGATAACTGATAAGTGCATAACCAATAGATGAAAGAAATACTATTATCGTACTTTTGAATTTCAATGAAAGAAGGAACATTATGAAAACATAAGGAGAGCACAAAAAATCATAATCAAACTCAAATCCATTAAACTGAGAATGCATTGGACATCCTTAAACACAGAACTAAATGAATAATAGACTTACCTCCCCAATACGATCTCTGGCCCCAAGCAAGAACCCCCATAGAGCCGAGACAAGAGTGTAAAAGATATAAATATCCAACAAATAGATCTGCAGCAACGAAAAAGAAAGAGCAAGAAAGGACATGTAAGACGGACATATTTATATACATTAAAAGATATTGTCACAGTATCCCAGCCTAGCCAACCCAAATATCAACAACTGTAATTGACACGAGAAAGCAGTATAACATCTCCAGATTACATAGAAAAATAACCAACACGAATGCAACAAAAACAAAGAAAACTAGGTGCATTAGTTGTCCAATGATTTTTCAGACCTTCAGCAGGTAGAAAGTGACTAAATTCAATACAATTTATCTCAACAATTAAGCAGGATTATTATTAATATAGAAAACAATCACCAAAATGATTTTGGTGGCAAATTTGGTAGAAAATGATTTCCAAAAAATGCAAAAGTTAAATGATTGCCAAATGATTTGGTGGCAGATTTGAACGGTTCTGACCCTATTTTATATATATACTATATTACTGAGGTCAGGTGAAATGAATACCCTATTAATTTGAAAAGTTACAGACAAAGAAAATCAATAACAATTCAGTAGCTGCTATACAGACTCAAGCTGCACCATAATGTCTTTACAAATTGAACATCGCTATCAACACTTCCTTATGCTACATGAATTCCAGCAAAAATTATAAAGCTCTGTGAAATCAAAATAAAGATAAAACAAACAAAAGTAGCTAACAGCAACAAAAAGGCTGTAGTACACAAGTAACATGAAGAGAAATGCAAAGCATGAGATCGCACAAACACACAGAGACAGACAGACAGACAGACAGACAGACATAACCACACAAACACACACTTGCACAATACTCCAAAAGGTATTATCCAAATAATTGTATGTCTATTACGGTGGATATAATGTAAGCGTGCGGGTATTGGGACAAAGGGCGCCAAGCATGCTACTTACACAAATCACTGGGGCCCATATGCTAGCAACTGTTAATGCATTGTGATTATCTGCAATTGACATAATATGCCGATTAGAAATAGTAAGACATATAAAGGTACTGAAAAAATATGTCTTACTACTACTTCGCTTGTTATAAACAAAGCCAAGTATACATTAATACAGTAAAACTGTCATTAACAGTGACCACAAGGAAGTTCAATCTCCCTGATCCATTTCATACACAAATATATAGTTTGAACAGAATTCAGCAACTTCATTACTTAAAATCTAACGCTGCAAATAATGGTACATAAAGTTGATTGCTCTACAGTTATCACTCAAGTTTACCCCTTTCAAATGAGTGAAAAGCTTAAAAATAGTTAAAGAAAGATTCCACTAAAGTAGGAAACAGTTCCTTTCAGGACAACAAAAAGCCATTTCAACCACTGTCATTTGCAGTAGCACACCCCATTGTAAAACCTTTGTTGCTGATTTTATGCCAAAGTTCAGGCACTAGATTAGTCCAGAAGCCATTATTGCAATCATTTAAGAAGATTAAACATGCTCCCAGTTTCACCTGGAGTTCCAAAAGCTCTATCATAAAAGAAAATGAGCAATAGGTCATCCTAAACAAATATAGAGTGTGCACCAAACGATTAATGACTCCACACCAAACAAAGAATAGGCTTCCTTATCTAATTATACTACAAAATTAACGCAAGTAAAGAAATATAAGAGTTTGCAGTATGAACAACAAAAACAAGGACTAGATCAGTGAACTCACTTTTGGATACAAAGTCATGCCACGAATACCTTAAGTCAGTGATATCCAATATTATTCTCGTTGGTTTGACAAGGGGTCTTATCTGGATGACAATTAAAATGAATGTGATAAGACTTGAATATGATCACAACTCCTTTCACTGACAGGAATAACAGAACATTACCTGAAGGAAATAAGCGAAGGTGAACTTGCCTCCCAGGACAAGTAACCAGAAAAACATATACCTTCAACGTAGAACAGAAATGAAGAAGATATTTATTAACCATGCAAGAACCAGAGACATTCAAATAAATTTTATCTTCCAACAACAAAAATTAGCAAGACAAATCAGTAATTTGTCATTTACTAATCTGATCCAAATATTGAACAGCCTAATTATCTGAGCTACTGGCAACGAAGTTTCAACACAGAAATAATTAAATCATAATAGACAACATCGGAGAAAGACTAACATCGGTTCAGTAATAAAAGTACATAATATTTTGGTGTAGGATTTTTGGGGGAAAGGCCATTTACACAAAGAGTACTGTGGGTAAACTGTAGTGTAGCAGATACCTAACAAATTCTATGAAGAAGAATATAAAGATTTGGCTATTACTTGATATAACTAGTAGTCTTCTCATACAAGCCACGGCCAACATAATAGCGTTCCTAAACAAGCAAATCAACAAAGAAACAATAAATCAATATCAAGAAGAGAGGTGCAAACTCAGCTGACTAATTAGGGTACATAAATGTAGGGGTGTGCAACGGTCGGTTTGGTCGGTTTTTTACGATCAAATCGGACCGGACCATATATAACGGTTTTACAGAATATCAAACCGGACCGGACCGTTTGAAATTTCGGACCAGACCAGACCGCAAGTTAACGGTCCGGTCCGGTCGGTAACGGTTTGAAACCTAACTAAATACATAATTATAAAATTTATTTATTTTTTAAAATTTAGAATACAAATATTACATGTAAAATACAAATTTGAAGATATTAATTTGAAAATATATCTAAAGTATAAAATAAACTTTAGTAATTAATATATATATATACATAAAAATGGTATATAGTTATAATAAATATATTAATATATATTGAAACGGTTCGGTTCGACCTTAACGGTCCGGTTTGGAGATGAAAACCAGGTCGAACCGTAAAATAACGGTTTTTATTCACACCAAACCTAGACCAAGTCGAACCGCCGAAAAAACCGTAAAAAGCGGTTTGGTCGGTTTGGTCCGGTCCGGTCGGTTTGACTTTTTTTTGCTCACCCCTACATAAATGATACAATCAATAGTGTGAATACAAGTAAAAAAATTAGAAAAACCTGGTTCATCCACTTCAGAAAGTGAACTATAGTCCAGCTACTGCAAGAATTAGTAAGACTGTGGCAAGCTGGTAACCTCATTAGGACACTCATAAAGAACATGATGCCGGCATAGATGGCTATGATAATAACATATACTCTCAATATAAGTGAACCCGCAAGTGATTTATTTCTCTCTTGGAGAGCTTTCCTGTAACACATAACATATATCGACAGACAAATTAATAAAATTGAACTCATATATATATAGTCATAGGCCAACTGAAATTATGAGACCAACGGTAGCAGCATACACATAAAGAAGAGTCATGATAACTGAAGCGGCGCTGAACCACAAGAACTTGATAAAAATTCTTGAAACTGCTGCAGCTCTAGTCGTTGCATAGGCACCATACATCATTAAAATGTCAAGTACACCTACCACCAGAAAGTGGGAAATGTTTAAAACTGAAGGAAAATGATTGAATCTTATAACACGCCAGACATAACGTTTATAAACTGGACTAGGAGACAATGACAAGCTAAAAAACAACTTGCAAAGCAGAAAAACTTACTTTGAATAAACTTCATTACAAAATAAGTTGGAGCAAGACTAAGAGCTTCTCGCAAGGTCTTGGAGTCCAGATTTCCATCATTAAAAGCAATGATTGCAAGTCCCTGAATTACACATTTTAATTAACAACGGAGCAATCTAAAGTAATTGAAAAACAAACAAGGACCGGTAACATAAACACACATAAGGGTACAACTAATAGTAAAGACAATTTTATGTGATTTATGAAATAACCCTATCAAATAAAAGAACACTGTAAATGATAGATTAGATGGCTATAAGTCTGACCCTGTGTTCCTTATCTCAACGCACTAGCATAACATCGTAGGGATGTGAATCCTCCTCCCTTGCTGATTCCAACACGTTATTGCCCAAACATTTGCAGTGCATTACTTATACAATTGTGATCACCCCAGTCAAATATCCTTCTGAATCATATTAAGACAAAACTACTACCTTGAGAAGAAACTGCCTAGTCATCCTAACCCAAAGCAAGCTCACACGTAAGGTCATGAATTGTACATACAAGTACTCAGTAGTGGTTTGGATAATTAAATACACATGATGATAACCAAATGTTTAGACAATGGACTAATGACTGATCATGAAGCTGTGATCTTCCCCAGACAGGAAATAATGTAGGTCGGCTTGGAGTCTAAGTCACAGGAAATATACAGATTGACATCATGTGGTTACAATGGGAATCATAACTGATTCAGTACATTCATCATACAAACTTCTTAAGCAATTTCCATTATCATATCACTTAACGGATTAGATTAATGATTAATGTCCTCAACTATCTTATGAAATAGGCATGAGAAAGCTAGACAATTACACCATTAGTTTTAAGGTACACTAGTTAATGATAATGGTACGGTGTATAAACATACCTAAGATTAATGCCAGTAAATTGAATGCATCTCTTTTTAATTAAGAGTAGCAGGAAAAAAAAGATGAAGGATGATACACATATGAAGACAAATTATAAACTTAACAGGAAGAAAATAATTATAGCAAATGTAGTTAACTTCCGGACCTGAAACATCATAAATAGGAATATCCACAGGCGGTGGAAGCTGTGATACAGATGCAGAAATGTTCGATGCTCAACAAAAGAGGTTTTTCCCTGGCGCTTGCTTTTTCCAGATTTTAAAAAATTCTGTAATAAAAAGATTCATGATAAAATTCAGACAGAGTTGAATACTAAGACAAGCCCGAACTGATATTTACACCACAAAATGATCTCATATTAAAAACAACATTAACCACCAAAAAAATTTGCTTACATATTTAACAACATTACTCCTGATGAAACAAAACAAAATTATTTACTTTTCACAATGCTTAAAACACAGTCACCAAGAACCACTTAATCAAGATATGGACATACTGCTCCAAAAACTAAGAAGAATCTTGACCAACACACTGAACTTGATCGAAATATTTTTACCCACCAAGTAGGCATCCTAAAGAAAAGCATTGACACGACTTCCAAGAAATCGCAGTATTTCATTTCATGTTCCCATATGTTACTATTTCATAAACGCAAAGTCACTCCTAGAAACTTCCTCTAACAAAAATTCATAGTACACCTTATGCTAGACCGAGTTTCATGTATCTAGCAAATAGTATAACTACAATGTGAACCTCAAACAAATGAAGAACTATCACCTTTTTAATGAAAATTCGCGAAAAGCACGAAAGCATATATTTAGACCCTACTCTTGACTGCTTCCATGTTTCTGGAAATAGTTTAACTGGAATGACATTCTTAAAGACATGACCTATACTCTTATTTGAAAGAAACGGAGAACAATAACATTTGATGATGAAAATTTAATTGTGTATAAAAAATGAACAACTCCATATATTAAAACAAAGCAAGATTAATCAAATGACTACCCACAAGCAAGAGAGATTAGAATTTTGCGGACCTTTGACCTCTTTGGTGGCTTAATTAAAAAAGAGGAATCTTTGCGCCAAGGCCAACCAAGTTCTTGAAAGCAAGGGATTGACCTGCAGAAAAAGGTAACGCAGCTTAGTTGCAAAAGATCAATGGTACACTAAAATTTCTAAAAGTACCAAACTTAATAGGCTCACCAAAAATACTCGTTAAAATCATCATAGTTTCTCCAAGCGGAATGAGGTGCTCTCCCATTATCATTATTTCCAGCTTCCTGAAACCCCATATGTTTAGCACAGTCTTTATAAATGACATCCGAAGCTTCACATGAAGATATATAATAGTTACTCCCTCCGTCCCTTTCAATTGTTTACATTTTCTAGAGAGTGCCCGACACGCATTTTAAGGTGCATATAAGTATAGTTCTGTATTTTTTTTTTACAATTTTGTTTTTCTGAATAAAAATTAAAACATTCAACTTTTATTCAAAAAAAGAAAATTGTAAAAATAAGTTACATAACTATACTTTTTATGCACCTTAAAATGCTTGCCGGACACTTCCTCAGAAATGTAAACAATTGGAAGGGACTAAGGGAGTATATGTTAAAAGAAATAAAACCTATAAGTCACAGCTATAATGCATCCTAAACATAGTCGAACTCAAATGTATGAAAAAGCAAGCACTTAATCCCGATCTTCTTAAACTGCAAAAATTGAACCCTAAAGGCAACATTTGTCGATCAAACCAATTACTTGATCTCTTCTTCTCGGGATATTGTAATCCAGAGATTGCTTTGTACATATCTCACACTTGTTTATCAGAGATTTAGTAACAGTTACATGTTAGAACGTAACTACTTTAAAATATTGCAGTTCTATTTTCCACATTAGTTGGATGCTATGGTTTAACAGATTTTAGTGTTTAGGTTCAACATGTATATTCATTGAACTTATAGGTTCAAAATGTATTTAAGCCAAATATTGAGACAAATAACAGATTTATAGATTCGGACTAGAATTTAAATATAGTAGTGGCTAACTTTTTGAAACATATTTATTTAGATAGATATAAATACACACACAAACACAAATATACATACATTGGTTAGAATCTTTCATATTAATTAAATAGAAAAATTTTAGATTTTAGATAAGATGGTATAGATAATGGTATTAGTTAAAAAGGATTTGTTTCCGTTTATTAGAATTTTACCTACAAGTCTGGGATTACCATATAAACTCTTGTAATATTCGTTACTAACTAGAGATTACTACAAATTGGTGATTATTGGTTAATCTAAACATAGATTTGTTGCTCCTCTGCACAGAGATGTAATCCCGTCTTTAAACAGCTTCTCCGCCTTTATTTTATAACAGTAATATATTTTATGTCAATATATGTTTTGTATGCCGCATGGCCTGTGTGCGTCTACTTAGAGACAGTCCGGGTAAGCTTCCAAGTACAAAATGGCTACCAAACTACACAACACAAAAAATACCGCCCAGTGTAAACATAGCACTGGCATAGAATTGCTTAATTAACAGCAATAAGATAGAAAACAGTACAACTAACGCTTCATGTACACATTTGTGAGTCGTACACAAGCAGAAAAAGTGAGAAATGTCCATAACTTATTTGCATAAAGTACAAGGTAAACAACTCTAATAACGAATTCGATCGGTGGATAGTCTAGTAGTCATATTTTGCATCTTCATCATGTGCAGTATCATCACATTTTTAGAGCTATTGAATAATGAATATATGCATTTTTTTATGATTTATATTGAATTTGCTAGATACTTGTGGAATGTCACATTTGTAACTAATGCTTCACAACCACATGTAAGAATGAACACGGTTACGTAGCTCATAAACCAACCAAACTCATGTCTACGTAAATCAGCTACTTCACCAATAATCTATCTCTTCTCTATGCTCAAGATATCTTAAACATCACTCCTAGTTACTCACCGCAGAAAATCTAGAGAATTTTGCAAGTAGCAACAGCAGGAAATATATACATAACAAAACTTCAACGCCATATTGTGATCAACTTATAACATGCAAATGCCAACATATATTCCTATAACATAGGTGGCTGATTTGTAAGTCGCAAATTTACGCCTCATAACCAACTAAAAGGTAGATTATGTATAACAAAATCGCTTTATCTTTTTCAACAACTAAAATACATGGGGGGAAATAAAGTACTTTATATTTTACATTTAGGTTCATGCAGGCATTGCTTCTTAATCTAATGTATAATTAGATTATGTACTTGAAAGTTTTAAATAAATCAAATATTAACAAATGTACTTATACGTACGTATATATAACATATACCTAAATGTGTAAATGAAGAAAAAAAAACTTACAAATGAACACCATAAAGCACATAACATGATGACAACCAGCTCAAGTACAAGCCAATATATTTGATAAATCTAATACTTAGGGCTATTTTTGCAAGGTCCAGTGGGGTTACATCCCATAGTACTAGGCCTTTTATCCTTCATTGGTTCTATCACATTAAGCTGAAAATTTTTCTTTAATGGTAAAAGTAATCAAGAAAAAAAAGGGACGAAAGATAATAGGTGGTCCATACCGCAGCAACAACATCATAAAGAGGACATATAACTTGATTAAGGAAAGAAACCCCAGCTTCAGATGCACAACTCTTGGCTGGTTGTGCAACCTGTTGTCGTAAAATTTCGTTTAATTCCATTCCCATCTGCAAGAATAATAACTTTCAGTTACGAAATAACAGAAGGCCAATTAAGGTGGCGATTCTACTGTCTTAGATCATGTCTTCCTGATTCTTTTCTAATATAACTTGATGCCACAGGCCCACAGTTGACCAATAGATAGGTATATGAATTTATAAACTAACATTATTGTTTTATGAATCCAGTGAGCAAGTCCTATTAGTATTATATTAGAAAAATGATCAACATTTACTCGATTAACATAAAAGGAAAACAGGACATATGGTCATGTGAGAGCAAAAGAAAAGGGAAACGTTGATTGCATAGATAGTGGTGTGGAAATATGAGAGCACGAACATTGTTATTGCTCCAACACATTGCATGAAGGAAGATAAAGGTTATTTCCAAGTATCGGCTTGAAGTAGTTCTTAGTGTAGTTTATTCGGAAACCCGAATTTATTTAGTATGCAAGTACAATTTAAATTGAGAACAGATATCTATTTTCAAACCTAACTAGTTTGTAAGAGTCGAGGATTTTGGACTAAATATTTAGATTGTTCTGTGACTTCGTTGGTGGTAGGACTATAGTTGGGCTCTGTAATTGTCCAGAGCCTTCAACTTTAATTTAATCAAGACAATTAAAGACTACAATTAAGATTTATTTGAAGAACAGAAGTCAAGCTTTATACTATACATGTATGCAAGGATCAAAAGTTTGGAGGTTTAAAGTATTTACATTAGGTTTGATTCTTTAAAATGTGAATGGCTGGCAATTATGCCTAATGTCTTCCTCCTAATCTATCTTTGCAATAGGTGAGGTACCGTAAAACTATGCCTAATGTCTTCCTCCTAATATATCTTTGCAATAGGTGAGGTACCGTGCCACAGTCCTAAAACCTGATTGATATTTAGGCCACAGTCCTAATTAATATTTAGGTCAGACCATGCCATAGAAAGGAAATAGAGGACCAAACAATAGTATTAATTTACGAATTATAAAGTAGTATAACTATAACTAACTCGTTGTTGCTGCATTCTAAAAGGCAAAAAAAAATAAGCAATTGATAAATTTAGAGGATAAATGTAGCTAATCACAGAAAGTACTAGGCACACATAACCATCCTGATGAATATATAATATAACATTACGGAAATTTCAAATATCTTGCTTACTCAACCTACATGGTGGAATATGTAGCACAAGCATTCAGGAAGAAATCTGATGTTGGCTGCTTCACCCCATATTAGAAAATATAAACTTAAAAATAGCACCTTCCTCTCCATGCTAACTTCCGGTAACCTGTGGAAGGTGACCAAAAATAGGAATCAAATTTTTAGGCCATGAAAATCAATCAAAATAAATTATATCAGTATTGCATATAGATACACATACAATGTAGGTGTGTTCAGTATCGGGACATAGAGAGACACATTTTATAATAACGCGCGAAAAGAAACAATATAAGATGCCATCGGTAACAAATATATAACAGATTATAATGGTTAAGGTTCAATACTTGCTCCAGACCAGTGAAATGCTCAAATAGTTGCACCAGTTGATGTAGTTATCCAATGATTTCAAAAATAACTCCTGTGCAGCAGCCTCATCCAGTTTCTAAATGAAACAAGATAGCAGATACACAAGTCAAATGTTGCACAGAATTGCAAGATAGGCCATCAAATCAAATAATCTGTGGATTTTAACAGAAGTCGTCACTAATTCAAATTTTCACACTATCAAAAGGAAGGAAACTGACACGAATCTGCAATGGGAAACAATCTTATAATAAACCAATAATTTCTTTTCACAAAATTCATTTTCACTTGCAAGGTAAGATGCATGCTACTAATAAGATATATAGAAAATGAAAATCACATATAGCTATAGCTTTAAATTCATTTTCTTGAGATGAACCTGTTGTGAAGTAGCCTACTGGCTTCTTTTTCTCTAACGGGAAAGGGGTTGCTTTACCATCAGATCCAAGACAATCTGGGGACAAGGGAAATTTGCCTAGCAAGGGTAATTATTCAAGACCAACTCTTACCGTCAATCCAGGATCTCAAGATGCACATTTGCTAGACTTGTCAATATGTAAAATCAATAGGCCCGCTAGTAAAGGTAAAAGGTCGTTACTTTACTTGTACTCCAGCAAGAACGACAAAGATATATACTAATTACTAAATTCGTATCTAATATAATAACCCTGACACTTAAACTGGGAGATAACTATGATCGGCAGTTATGGTCCACAGGGAGGCCGGAAAATTATTCTCTCTTTATCGTATAATAGGGAATCATTTCAAATTTTCAAAAACATATTTGGTACACAGAAATTTCAGGATGATACAGATTCACCTACATATTGTGTAATCAATTACTATATTTACGGAATCAAGAATACAAATAACTACAATGAGAACTATATTTATAACATCCTGAACCAGCCTACTTTCAATTCATATTTGCAAATTAAATTTCAGATTGTCATTGTACAGCCTTTCGTGAATGTCATTGTACTGCACAGTTTGAGACTCTCTAAACTAAAGCAAGTGGCAACCAGCTGGTGAAATATTCATAATGGTGAGTGGCTAAAGACCCTCAGGTTAGGCTACACGCAAAAAATGAATGGCCCTTTTAATCATGCATATGCTTAGGTGCACCTTCAACAACCATGCACATAGAAGAGGCAATTAATGATTAATTCTGTTATGTTAATCATGCAAAAATGTCTTCTTCCGATTCTTTTAATTAGTGAAACACTAGCTAATAATTACTTGGAAAGGTACACCATCCAATTAATCCATACGGTACACACATGAATGTCTTCAAAGACTGTAACTCTTCCAGGAAAAAAGAAGACCTACCGGTTCAGGAACCTCAGGTATGCCAAGGCGACTTTGTCCATTTGCGAGAAGATGCACAACATGTTCGCGCTGATTGGAAACATTATCTTTCTGGAAAAGAGGATATAACCATCAGGACCACATGTCCAAACAATTTGAAAGCATAATTATTTTTTTGAAGGTTAAACTTATACAAGGGGACAAACATATAATTTACTTTAAACTCTAAGAATCATAGCCAAACACATCCTAGATTAGATAACTGACATCGAAAATTTTGGCTGATACCAATGAGCACTGACTTTATCCCGTAACTACTGACAATTTTCACTATTGCTATTTAATACATCGTGTTATGGCTTTGACCTTTACGCTCACAAACTAATGACCCTATGCTTTATTGCTCAAACTTCAAATTTACTTCTGACAACATAATTTTTTGATATATTTTGAGAAAACAAATGCATATAATAAGCTATTATAGAGTTAATGAGCCATTTTTGCCACTGATACTAAGAAAGGAAGTAAATAGCTACCAAGACATAATCAAAAAACATCGCTGGCTATATACAGGGATCCCACCATAACAATATCCAAACACCAAGGAGCTTAATAAACTCCTCCAAACCAACATGAGCAGAGATTACAGCACAGGGGATACATTTTTTTACTTGAATTAGGGATAACAAAGATGAATAATTTGTCAAATATAGCATTTATAGTAAAGAGACTGTGTGTAAAATGCTTATTCAAATTTATCAGCCCAATACTAGATCTATTTGGGTTACATACATAGAACAGATCCTCTTCTTTTTTATCATCTAACCATCAGGGTAGACCTATATTGGAAATCAAATTATGTAAAATCTCACAGGAAGACATTCTGCAGATCTATTAATATAAACTAGTTGCAGGATCTTGAAGGTTTAACACACCACAAAAACAAAAAACTGAAAAAGTTTATACCACTTTTAACAAATGTGTAAACAAAGATGCCAAGCGTTAGATACATTAATAATTTATTAAACTCTATGACGTAATCAAATTTAATAAGAAGGTCTGAAAGCAGAAGATAACATCTAGTTATAAATATAGAGCACAAAGCGGAAACTGCAGAAAAAGGTAAAGAGCTTCTAAGAACCGTAATGTCACCTGAAAACCAAACACATAGTGCAGAAAATCAAAGATATCTGCATTTCTTGAAGCGGGGATGGGGAAATTATCTGGCAGTTTTGGTAGACCCCTGAAGTACTTCACAGCAGCAATTGCTGCTTGTACCTGTATGCAAGTTGTGTCAGCATATGATTAAAGGTAGCTATATTCAATAAGCAACAAGATGAAGCTACTAACCTCAGCATATGATTAAAGGTAGCTATATTCAATAAGCAACAAGATGAAGCTACTAACCTCGGCAAATGATGTTATGACATTTGTCACTGTGGGAGCATCAAGCGGTATAATGTTATAAGCAACTAAGTCCTCTGTCATTGCCGCATCTGATTCAATCATGCGTTTCAGCTGAAAAGTGAAGCAACTATTTTCAGTGAAGAAATAACAATTCATAATTAACAATACTTGCTCCTAGATTGTAAAATATTTAAAGTCGGAACAAATAATTATCAGTACAACTAATCAAGGAAAAAACAGCCGAAAGTAATCTAGGGAAAAACAGCTGTCCACTATACATATCATGGCACAATAAAGATATTTTGTCTAAACACATTACTTTATATACAATTTTATTCTTCACACAGTTTATCAAATTCATTTATGCAAATTAAGCTTACTATTAGGCTTCAAATTTCTTCTAGTTTTGCTGTAGTGTGGTAAAAAAAGGTGGAGTACTAAATTCCCCGGATTATGCAAGTCTGAAATTTATTGGATATTTTGTCTAAAGATAGTACTAAATTCCCCGGATTATGCAAGTCTGAAATTTATTGGATATTTTGTCTAAAGATATTTTGTCTAAACACATTACTTTATATACAATTTTATTCTTCACACAGTTTATCAAATTCATTTATGCAAATTAAGCTTACTATTAGGCTTCAAATTTCTTCTAGTTTTGCTGTAGTGTGGTAAAAAAAGGTGGAGTACTAAATTCCCCGGATTATGCAAGTCTGAAATTTATTGGATAGGAATTCATGACTCTAAGAGCAAATTACATGTGAGCTATCTAGAGCAAAAGAGATCATTGATAAGAAGACGATCAGAAGTGCATCTTACACGGTATCAGTGTGGGTAAGTAGGTAAAAATGATTTGATGCCCATCTTTCAGAACACATTTATGAACTTAAGGGAACTTGAAAGACATTGTGACATCAAAAAATTCAGAATAAAACTTTACATTTTGATATGAGAATGATGTCCTTCATTTCTGTTTTCACACTCACAGGTAGGATTAGGAGCATATTTTTTTAAAACCACCCCCCCAAGGCAAATAGCCAATTACAGTCCGAATAATGTAGGGGTTCTTGAGCAAGCTTAGGTGTAAAATGGTTGAAAAAGATAAAACCCAAAAAATGAGAAAATAGATACAAATAAGAGAGTTGCCAACAATACAGATTAATATTTACACATAAAAGCAGGAAAATATTACTGCCAAACATTTTTCAGCTTATAAATAACTTAGTAGACATTCCAAACAGGAGGCTCAACAAACACTGAAAGATAACTCCGAAGCCATAACTGTAAAAGAAATTTCATTAAAAAGATATTATACTTGAAAACTTGTATCAGAAGATACCATAACACAAATATCCAGACATGTAATATGTTAGAGCATTCACAGTGGGATCCCTATCCTCATCCCCAAAATCATACTAAAAGTAGTATTTCCCCAAAATTATCTTCAAATTTTATTTACCTCTTAAAAATCTCCTCCAATGCATTCCTCATCTCTATCCCCATTTTCTTTTTCTATTAATTTCTTGAGAGTGGATAGCAGTAATTGGAGAGAGAAAGCAGGGAAGATGATGATGTGGCAGGTGATAAAGGACATATGGGGATCTACAGTGGAACCCCAAATATGGGGATTGAATTTCAGTCCCTAAATCTAAACCTCATTTTAGGGTGCCAGATGCAGGATGATTTTTAGATGAAATGTTATAAATTTTCTCAAATAATGAAGATGGGGATTCGAATGAGAATGCTCTTAAACCATAACAAAGGATCATTACCCAAATATCCAGATATGTTAAACTTCAATAAAAGAACATACAAGCTTATTTAATCTACTTCAATCCTATAAAGTTTACACAACAGAAACATACATTTTACATACTCCACAAAAATGCAAAACAAATTTTTACATGAAAATACTTAAAACTATACTGACTCCTTAGTTATCATAAAACAAGTCAAATTTTAAACTTATATGAAGCAATATATTAACCTCTAGCATATGAGCTGTGTTAAATTGAGTCAAATTAGGTTTTTTGATGCACATGTACATATATTCTCGACATAATATGATGTATCTTGACTCTTGTACATACATACTTTAATTGTTATAAGAATATAACTATTATACAATTTATTTCATAAGATATAAACTGTTTTAGACTTCCTCGCTACTCATTCATTGTTATACAATTTTCATAAAGGATAATTTAGGAAAATGTTCACATTTTTGCTTTGGAAGTTGGAAATGGACATGTAAAATAGTATTTAATCAATTTCTCTCAAAAGAGACTATCATTGTGGGACGGAGGAAGTATATTCATAACAAAAGGAATTTACAACAGAAATCAACACCAAACCTCATCAGGAATTAATCTATCTGCATCTTCAGGAGAAACCTCATTACTAAGCTGCTCTAGTACTGTCCCTAAAACTTTAAGAGTTGCAAAAACCCTTTTTCTCTTGACAGTTTTTCGTTCCAACCTGAAGTTCAGACATAAAATTATTAAACAAAAATGTCAGAAACTTAACTGTAAATTAAGGAATCAAAATTAGGTACATACATGACGACATTTAAAAATGCTTAGGAGCGAAAGGAAACAACTACGTTTAATTGTAACAGTGAATAGAAGACAACAAAGTTTGAGATTAACACTGAACATAGATGAATGAATGAAAAAATAACAGCTCTAAAATACAATTAGTTCCCTCTTCTCATGACATGACATACTCGCCAAGGTTTCCGCTAAATGTGCCAGACTCTCTCAACAACATTTCCTCTTCCTGCATCTTGTCTACTCTATTCTTCTCTCTGTATAGCTTATAAAATTCTCGCAAGCGAGCAATGTCTTGGCTCCTATCAATACCTCCTCCATCCCTTTTTGCTAGCTTTTGCTGCAATATTGTCAAAATATTGTTAGGTAGTGAATATAGCATCTAAAGGACATGTTCAAATTATTAGTAATTCAACGTCCCCGAGAGAGTTCACGAAAATGTTCATACTAATCGACAAATTGTAATATAATTCTAAATTGAAGAATTATACACTGGAAAAGCAATCAGAAATACAATACTACATATATATTGTAACAAATTGCAAACTATGCCAGTATGCCAATGATAACAAAGATAGTCCAGGAGAACAATTAATTTCAGTTCGTTTTTTCTGAATTACATATTAATTTAGCTGCATACCAAAAATGTCTCAAAATTGTCAAAACACATTTCGTGTACAAATATCGAATCAGGGTGTCCCTATCATGCACATGCAAGTAACAACATACCTTGATGACGGACATCAACCCAGTCTTAAACTGTAGGACACCTCTTCCCTCGCTGTTAGGATCCAGATTTTGGGCCAACGAATATGCATGTTCACACACTGAAACAGTTTAATCAAGGAGATAAACCATAATTAAAAGCAATTAGAAACGGATATCATAAAAAATTTAAGTTTTGTGGCAGAGTGAACAAAACATAATCTGTTGTATAAGATATCCTCCCCCCCCCCAAAAAAAAACCAAAAAAAACATAATTATTAAAATAACAACACGTCCTATATGCATTTGGACATCTTAAAATAGTGTGCCATTTAAATCAATAACAGTATAACACTTAACGAATTTTCCCAATTTTGTACTCGTAATCATATGACCAGTGACCAATATAACATTATTTTGCAATAAACAATAATAAATTGAAAATCTGGACAACGAAGATTAAAGAATAAGAAACAAGACTGAAATTTGCATGCATGAGGTAGATAGGAAGATATGTACTAGAACAGTGGTAAAACCAGCAGTTAACCATTTGAGAGACGTCTGACCTATTACATATGACACATCTATAAGATGTTTGGCCAAAAAACATTTTCCTAAAAATAATTTAAAGTATGTCACGCAATTAGGAGATGCAATCAATTTTATTGAAATCAGGCACGTCACTCGTTTGGCGGATGTGTGACCATTTAAATAACATTCTGTAATATGGAGATCTGAAGTAGTTTGCGTCACCATATCTATTTGCGCTATCAAGTGAAATCTACCACCTTTTAGCATGATTTTATTAATAATTGACTAACTTTAAGGCCTTTTAAATGCAATAACATGTTTTAGCTTTCTTAACAAGGGGATACATGGTCTCCACCCAATGATACGTGTGTTTTATGTAAACCTATGAACATACTGTTTTCCCACACAAATATATTAAAAGGATTTTGAGTACTAGTTACTAGGGTCAAGATAGAAAGAAAAAGAAAAGGTGTGTTTTAACTTCTAAAAATTGAATTATTAATTAATTTAAATTGATGGCGTGCAGTTTAAAAGAGGTAACTAACGGTTAAAAAAAATTATCAATAGGCCCATTACAACATTTAATAGATAAGAAAAGGTATAAATATTCAAGGATATTTAGAGCACAACTTGTGTTTCTCAGAAAGGCAAATTATAAATTTAATACACAACTATACTAAAGCCGGTAAAACAAAGGAAGAAAAGGGCACAATCAACCAGTAATATAGAGAAGCATTAATAATGATTTGACAGCTACATAGAAAAAATTACTAATACAAAAGTTTTTCATCTTGTGGCTCCCCGAAAGGTACCTGGGACCTAAAAAAATTTGAAAGCAATACATACAGATTCTAGATATGGTTGCATCTTCATCTTGGATTTCGTCTGCTGCTCTTAATATGGAATCGATATCCCTATTGTTTGTAAGAGAAGATGGGACATTAGCAGCAATACCGCCATGACGTCCATATGCATCAGCCCCAGTTCTATCCCTATGCAGTGCAGCACGCACCAACCTCTCCCACAAATCTTCCACCGGAGGCATCTTCTACACACAGAATAAATTAATTACACCTTTTAAATTCCCTAATAACATTTCTATAGACATACTCGTCGCGTACAGCTAACACTTACACGTCTACAATCCGTTAAACATAAAAAATAAACTACAAACACGTCGCGTACAGCTAACACTTACGAGACAAAAACTCAAAAAAATTAGATCTATAGTAAAACCAAATGATCACTTCTCTACACTCTCAAACCCTAATTACACATTCTACAAAATCTATTTTCGAGTTTCTCTACTAGCTCATCCACAAAATTGACAGAAACTAACAATATAACGACATTACAATCACATATACTACGTAAAATTAAGTACGAACACATTGCATACAGCTAACAACACTAGTAAAACTAAGTACGGAAAAACTCAGAAAACTGGATCTATTCACTTAATAAAACCTAATAATCACTTCTCCACACTCTCAAACCCTAATTACACATTCTACAACATCAATTTTCCCGTCCCTCTACTTGCTCATCCAAAACAGTGACAGGAATTAACAAATAAACAACACTACAATTACATACACAACAATTTCAAGTACAAACACTAACTAAAAGCCGCATCAAATAGTATAAAACACGGAGACAGAGAGAGAGAGAGAGGGAGAGAGAGAGAGGGAGGGAGAGAGAGAGAGAGAGGGAGAGGGAGAGAGAGAGAGAGAGGGAGAGGGAGAGAGAGAGAGAGAGAGAAGGAGAGAGAGAGAGAGAGAGAGAGACTAACCGGATCGGAGATGTGGCCGGAGCTGTATTAAAGGGAGATCTATACTTACGAGATTGTGTATGTATATATTTGAATAAACCCTAGGTGAGAGCGATAAGGATTTAAAATGAAAAAGAGGGAGAGAGAAAACAAGCTCGAATCTAGCTTATAAAAAGAAAGGGAAGATGTATATATATGTTTTGTGAGTCACATCTCACAAGGATGCGCACTGATGAAAGTAAACGGAAACCTTTGTTGCCAAGGAAAAGAAAAAAGAAAACGCGGATTAGGATCAAAGTTTTTTAAATTGAAAATAGATTTGATTCGTTTTCTTTCAGAGCAAATGAATACTCGAAATTGGAAAAGTATTTTAAAATACTGAAGTCACTATTTTTGTAATATTTCTCTCTCCTAAATTAAATTTATTTTATTTAAATTTTAAGATTTAATATTTTCAGTATTTTTGAAATTTTATTTTTGACAAATATTATAATAAATATCCTCTTTTAAACTTGATTAAATTGTCACAAGTGATTTAGTTAAGATATAAAATTAAGAATTACAAATACATTAATATTGTTTTAGCGCGCTAGACCCATTATAAAACGAACGTATTATTATGTCTTAACTTACTGTAATATAAATATTAGATTAATAAATATTCTTGAAATATGATATGAATTCCATATTTCTAAGTAGGGGACTTATAAATGAGATTATGGGAATAGTATCGACATTCGTAAATATCCATAGTCGAGTATTATTAAGGGATAATAATAATGAATTAAGACTAACGTGTTTGTTGATTGATGGTCAAATCTCATTGATCATGAGTATAGTGATATTAAAGCCGAAAATACATGCACATTTAAATAGACATGGTGTTGAATAAATCTAATGAGAGATTCTAAATGTGTGTTATTGTGTCATAAGTAATTTTCACAGTGATATTAATGTAATGATCCTTAGACTTTAAATCATTATTTTTTATGATAATTAATATAATTTGATAACAATAAAAGTTGTATTTTACCGGGTAATATCAAAAATGAAATTATGGTATATTATGAAAAGTACGAGAAATATGAATGGTAAAAAAAAGATGATTTTTTTGAGAAATATAAACATCTTACTCATAAGGTCAAATATTAGTAATATCTTATATTAATAAAGGAATGGTGTTTGAGTTCTCTGTTAAACATACTTGCTTTATCGGTAGTATATTATTTTTGGAACTTGACCCTGTTTTTAAAAGTATTCAAAATTTGACATGAACTGTTACGAAATTTGTTAAAACTACGACAATATGCTAAATTGATTTATTTTTCACATTTCGCTTCTAAAAAAAGAACTAGTTTTATAATTTTCGCTTCTAAAAAAAGAACTAGTTTTATAATTTTGTTCGATGATGGTGAATTTGTAAAGAGTTAATTCGAAAGTACTAATTCATTTCTGATATGGGCCTAAAATTAGCCTAGGAATATAATTAATGTTGAATTACTTAGACCTGATATGGTCTAGTAACGAAAAGCAGCTAACGAGGCCCAAAACCTTGAATAATTAATTAATTTCATAGTTAATTAATAAGGGATAAATCAGCTGTCAAGATAAGTCCTAGTAGGATATAGATTCTTGTAATTTGGCCTTCAAGGAACCTTATGGGATAAGGAATCAGTTTCCTACTTCATAGGACTCCAAAGTCCATTCTAATTCAGAGACTTGTCCACCAAGTCTCCTAACTCTAGTCCAATTCGAGGACTTTCAATATCTATATAAGGGGTCTCACCCCACATATCAGAACTACATTTTTTGGCTTGATTCTCTAACTCACAGAGATACGTAGGCATCTCGTAAAGGCAGAGTTAAGCTACGAAGCACGAGAGCAGCCATTAAAGGCCTTGAGCTCCCGAACCTTAGTAATAAATACAACAATTAATATACCCTAGTTTTTAATCCATAACATTTGGCGCCGTCTATAGGAAAGCATAACAACAACCATGGCGAGAACACGGATTGGACACAGCGCCCCTGAAGGAACACCAGCTGGGACAACTCAAACGATTTCGTCGATGGTGGAGATACCCCCACACTCGACCTATGCCACCATCCAAGGAGGAACCCAGGTAGGGGCAACTGAACCTCAACCACAAGGGACGATTCCCTCAGCTCCTCAAGGGACGAATCCCCAACTTCAGCAGCTACATACACCTGTGAATTCTCGACCCGTTGGGTATGAGTATTCAACTATGGTAGCCACTAACCCCCCTTATGGGATGCCTCTGTACCTTGAGGTTGGAGGAAGTGGACATACTGGACGGAGTGAAGTATGGGGGCAAACACCCCCTACATACGAGGTTTGGCTCCTATCCCGGAGGATCAGGAATTTTCTGGTCCTTACACTGAGAGAAACTCTGAATCTTCGGATGATGAAGTGGCCCCAAGAAGGAGGCGTGCTGGTAAAGAGCCGATGCCTGATGGTAACCAACGTCCTAGGAGCACCCGAGGGACGAATCCCCGAGAAGTACAGGAGAGAATCAGGGCTCACGAGGCTGAGATTCAAAGGCTGAAGCGTGACTTGGAGGCGCACCAGGCCCCCAGACCCCCACTACCTCCAAGGGGGAGAAATCCTCCTTCAATCATAGACCTGGATGGTCCGCTGCAGAGAAGGACTGTTGTCCCAAGAGCTGATCCAAACAATCTTCTTCCCCTTGGAGATCCTGATGATCCTACTCCACCATTCACTGAAAAAATAATGAGCGCCCATATCTCAAGGAAGTTTAAGATGCCCACCATCAAAGCTTATGATGTCACTGGAGATTCCGCTAATCATGTCAGGACATTCTCTAATGCACTGTTGTTGCAGCCCGTGAACAACGCTATTAAGTGTCGGGCCTTTCCTCAGACCCTGTCGGGAATGGCTCAAAGATGGTATAGTCGTTTGCCCTCGAATTCTATTGGGTCCTTCAGAGAACTAAGTCAGACTTTTATTAAGCAATTCATCAGCGGGAGAGTGCATGAGAAAAGTTCAGCATCCCTCATGAGCATTGTGTAGGGTGCGAAGGAATCCTTGAGAGATTATATGAATCGTTTCACAAAGGAATCTTTGAAAGTCCCAGACCTTGATGACAAGGTAGCTATGACAGCACTGCAACAGGGAACTAGGGACGAGTTCTTCAAGATGTCATTGGCAAAGCACCCCTTGAAAGTATGTTACAACTCCAAGATAGGGTCGGGAAATACATCAAAGTGGAAGAAAGCATGAGGAAGACAAATAACGAGCCCGCTGGAGGCAAGAAGTGAAGGACAGATCTGGAATATATTACTAAGGATAAGTATAATAGAACTGAGCAAAACCCTGATTCAACTCCGAAGAAGGGAGGACCTGGGCAAAAGTTTACTGAATATGTTAAGTTGAATGCTCCTATAAGCCAGATCTTGATGAAAATCGAGAAAGATAGAGATATTCATTGGCATAAACCCCTGAAGGCTGATCCTACCAAGTTAGGTAAGAGCAAATATTGTAGGTTTCACAAGGATGCTGGTCATGACACCGATGAGTGTAGACAACTGAAAGATGAAATAGAGTTCCTCATTCGAAAAGAAAGATTGAGCAAGTACACTGGAGATGGAGGAGATAAAAACAACAATAGGAGAAAGAACTTTGAATATCGTAGGAGGGACCAAGACGATCAGGGGCAAAATCCCCAGCCTAGGGGACCGGTGATAAATGTAATATTTGGAGGACCGCGACCCCGAGGGCCTGTGATAAATACAATCTTTGGAGGACCAACTGCTGTTGGTTTGTCTAATAACTAAAGAAAAGCTTGTACTAGAGAAGTTATGCATATTGTTGGGGAAGCCCCGAAGAGGGCTAGGACAGGAGTGACAATGGCATTTGATGATTCTGACTTGGAAGGTGTGAAATTTCCTCATGACGATCCGGTGGTCATAACACCAATAATAGGGAACAACCCGGCAAAGAGGGTCCTTGTAGATAACGGTGCCTCAGTGGACATCTTACTCCATGATACCTTTTTAAGGATGGGTTACAATGATTCTCAATTAACCCCGACCGATATGCCAATATATGGATTCGCGGGAGTGGAGTGCCATGTGGAAGGGATAATTAAGTTACCAACGACCATAGGTCAGGAACCAAGGCAAGCAACACAGATGTTGGACTTTGTGGTGGTGAAGGCTAGTTCAACTTACAACGCGGTCACGGGAAGAACAGGGATACATGCCTTCAAGGCAATCCCTTCCTCCTACCATTCAGTGATGAAGTTTCCCACCCGGAACGGGATTGGAGAAGAGAGAGGAGATCAAAAGATGGCAAGGAGTTGTTATATGGCCTCTCTTAGGTCAGATGGAATTGGGGAGCAGGTTCTGCCTATTGAAGATCAGGATATCTGAGAGAATGATGATAAAAGAGGGAAGCCAGCAGAAGACTTGGTTTCGATTCCTTTGGCTCCCGAGTATCCTGAGAAAGTGACTTTCGTTGGAGCAACACTAGAGGATCCCCATAGAGGGAAGTTGGTGAAATTTTTGCAAGAAAATAGTGATGTGTTTGCATGGTCAGCAGCCGATATGCCAGGTATAGACCCAGAACTGATCTCTCATAAGCTAAATGTAGATCCAAATCAAAAGACTGTGAAACAAAAGAAAAGAAGCTTTGCTCCAGAGAGGCAAGAAGCTATCAAATAAGAAGCAGAGAAGCTCTTAGAGGCTGGTTTTATTGAAAAGATTTAATTTCCAGATTGGTTAGCAAACCCTGTAATGATGAAGAGGGCTAATGGAAAGTGGAGAATGTGTGTGGACTTCACTGATCTAAATGATGCATGCCCAAAGTATTGTTTCTCGATGTCGAGGATAGATACATTGATAGATCATACTGCTGGTCATGAGATGTTGAGCTTCATAGATGGATTCAGTGGATACAATCAGATCAAAATGCATAAGGATGACATCACAAAGGTATCATTCATTACTGACTTTGGTGTTTTTTGTTATCTTGTTATGGCATTAGGTCTCAAGAATGCAGGAGCCACCTATCAAAGATTGATAAATAAGATTTTCAAGTATCTTATTGGTAAGATTATGGAAGTTTATGTCGATGACATGTTAGTCAAAAGTCTAGTGAAGACTGAACATATAACCCATTTGAGGGAAGCTTTTGAGGTCCTGAGATACCACAAAATGATGCTAAATACTGCAAAGTGTGCTTTCAGAGTGGGATCTGGAAAGTTTTTGGGACTGACGGTCTCCAAGAGAGAAATTGAGGCCAATCCCGATAAAATAAAGGCAATATTGGATATGGAGCCATCAAAGACTATCAAAGATGTTCAAAAGCTCACTGGAAGGGTTGCTGCATTAGGGAGATTCATCTCCAAATCTGGGGACAAGTGTTTGTCGTTCTTCAAGTCCTTGAAGAAGGTTAAGGATTTTGTATGGACTGAAGAAAGCCAGAAGGCATTCAAAGAATTAAAGAATTATATGGCCCAGGCCCCGTTGTTAGCCAAGCCAGCTCTGAATGAAATTTTATACTTGTACTTGGCTATTTCAGAGAATGCCTTGAGCGTTGTATTGGTTAAGGAGGAACTTAAAATCCAGAAACCCATATACTATATAAGTAAGATTCTGCATGAAGCTTAATTGAATTATTCGACTATTGAGAAGTTTGATTTAGCCTTAGTAATGGCCTCAAGGAAGTTGTGCCCGTATTTCCAGGCTCATAAAATTGAAGTATTAACAATTCAACCCTTGAGAAATATTATTCATAGTCCCAAAACTAGTGGGAGGATGATTAAGTGGGCAATAGAATTGGGATAATTTGACATCAAGTACAAGCCACGAACGGCAATAAAAGCCCAGACATTGGCTGACTTCGTGGTGGAATATACCATACCTAACCAAGAAGTCGAAGGGCAGGAATATACTATACCTCAAGACACAGAAGGTGATAAAGGAGACAAAGAAAAGGACGTTAAGGAAGGAATATTGGGTTCTCTATTTTGATGGATCATCAAAAATAAATTCAAGCAGAGCAAGGCTAGTTTTACAAAGCCTCGATGGGTTCTTGATTGAATATGCTATGAAGCTAGACTTCCCAACTACAAATAATGAAGCAGAATATGAAACTCTGATAGCTGGCCTCGGCCTAGCAGGAACACTGAAAGTCAAGAACTTAAAAGTCTGTGGAGACTTGAAGTTGGTCATATCCCAGGTCAAGGGAGAGTTTGAGGCAAGGGATGACACAATGGCTAAGTACGTTCGCCTAGTAAGGGCTGTGATGACCCAGTTCGATGAATGTCATGTTGAACACATCCCAAGAGAGGAAAATGCTAAGGCAGATACATTATCCAAGTTCGCTTCATCAGAGATAGAGGAAAGTTCAGGAAGTGTATACTTCCATGTTTTGAAGACACGGAGCATTGATGTTAAGCTTGTAGCTCCTCTAGGGTTGGGGACATCATGGATATATCCCATTAAAGCCCATATCAGAACTACATTTTTTGGCTTGATTCTCTAACTCACAGAGATATGTAGGCATCTCGTAAAGACAGAGTTAAGTTACGAAGCATGAGAGCAGCCATTAAAGGTCTTGAGCTCCCGAACCTTAGTAATAAATACAACAATTAATATACCCTAATTTTTAATCCATAACAATTTCATTTAAAAATAAATAAATAAAACTACAATAATAAAATATTTTTTTTTTGATTTATGATGGTAAGAAATTTGATGATTCTTAAAAAAGATATAGATGAATTTTTATTCAAATGTTTGTAACCACTGAAATATTTGTGACTGAAATTTCAAATTTTACATAATTGTCCAATTTGATATGGTTATTAAAAGCATTCATAACAAAATTTATAATATTAAATATTTTTGTTAAATGGTAATATTAATTGTGGAAGCTAATATTAATTGAAAAATATTTAATTTTAGGAATATATAATACAATGTTTTCACATTATTATTAGAAGAATGATTAGAATCACCCACAAGGGTTGACTCAGTTGGTTAAAGAGGGGATAACTATCCTCTTGGTCACATGTTCGAATCCCACGGGAGGAGAATTTATGATTATGCCTCCTGAGTCAATTTATGATTATGCCTCCTGAGTCAGAATCTGCCGCTTAAATGTGGTTTACCTTGGTTCACGTGGTTTGCAGGCTACTACGTGAACCCGTAGGGTTTATCTAGTGCGCGCCCGAAGGGTAGAGGCTGCGGGTTACCTACGATAAAAAAGAATGATTAGAATCATTTACGAAATAAATTTGAAAACGATTTTAATGACGATTTTAGTACAAATTTTTTCTTCGAATTCTTAAAAAAACTGTTAATATCAATAGTTAGTATTTACAATATATTAATTATTTTATGTCATAACCATGATTGATAGTCGGGTTAGTAAATTAGATATGGACTTTTGTTAGTGCTACTTTAACTACAATTTATTAATAACTACAATTTATTTATTTGATAATTGTAACTTTTGTATAATTATAAATTCATGTTATTTGAGTAATCAATTGACTTAATACATGTAAATAATGATTAAACATAAACACTACTAATAAGATATTTAGCATATAAATAAAAGATATCATCGTAATTTTCTCAAAAAATATAACAAACAATAATCTACATACATGCACATACATGTATTATTTTATCTTTACTAACTATACAAAATTCAATGTTAATATATTATTCGGGTTCTTTGATACATTAGAAGAGAACAGTATAAGTGATTTATGTTGTGAAAGTAAGAATGGTCGATTGAATCCGAGATTCAATATGTTAAAAATTAGGTGAATTTTGCCAATTTTCATATTCAATGTGTTAAAAACTAAGTGGATTTGGCATATTTTTATTGATAAATTATGATATTGACAATTATCTAACAATACATTAAATTATGACTTTGTTTAATAGATTAAAAATAAAGGACACCGGATCAACTTTAGTTAATATATTATGACATTGGCACTGATATCAACATCAACCTATACATCAATATTTTTCCATTAAGATCAACTTATATTACCGGTAATTTTATTTTTACTTTGTTGAATATTATGATTACAAATTTTTACAACTTCACTTATGCATTTTTATTTTTTAGTTGGGCAATGTAATTTTAAGTTAGTTGTGAATTTAGTAATAAAATATTACATTACTCACGTGACAAAATAAAATATCTCATTACTTATAGTTTATTTGACAAAAACTTAAAAAATTTGTTTAACTCTCCATGCAATATATGTGTTGATGTTTAGTTTACTTTTTGTGAATATAACACGACATTATATAGATTAAGTTTTTAATCTTCTCATTTGAAAAATACATCGACTATCTTGTTTATATTCATTCAGTAAATACAAATTATCCGTCACAAACAAGAAAATGTATAATTTGCTTAAGGACCTATATTAGAAATGTTGTGTTGTCAACATTATTTTACATTAAAATCATTCACATTGATAATTAATCAACTTGTATATGACATACATGAGATGTTGCACAATATTCACTAATATGCAATATTAAGTGTATGGTACATAAAAAATCTAAAAACTGACTCTCACCTGGGTTGTTGTGCTAGTTAATCCATTAATGTCACAAATACATCTTATGTGTCGAGACTTATGTGTCGAGATTAAGACACGTAAGCTTCAATGACACAGTTGTATAAAGTTTAATAAACTAATTAGTAGACTCAAGGTCGATTGTCATGAATGACATATTTTGTTAATAACTAATAAACATTTGATACAATTGTAATTTTAACTTGAATAAAATATCTCATGAATTTGAAAACTAATAAAATGTCTCAATATTACCCCATGTAAATATAACCATTAGACAAAAAATGAAAATAAATTAAGATTTAACATTTACTTAATCAATAATGTAATATGCTTTTAAGTAGCGGTTTTATTAAAATCTGCGCTACTACATATTAAAATTAGTAAACAATGTTAAATGATCATATTCATAATAATACAATAAATAAAGTTTATAATACTTGTTTATTAAATAAAAGTTGTATTGTTCGAAAGTGTATGTAACAAAATTTTAAGAAAATAGAATGTTAAATTTTAGTGATTTGACTAATTCGATTGTAAAAATCAATTAAGTCAACAATTATGGGATAAACAAAGTAGTCTTAAGTGTACTAACAATTCATAAATTTATTCGATTTTTGATTTAGACAAATATATTTAATTTTGTTTCGAATTTAGCATCAAAATCTACTTAATTTAAAAAACACAAAATTTGACTATATTTTAAAAATGTATCAGAACTCGATCGAGTTGAAGTGCATTTTTTAATTAGCAGATTTAAAATGTTTGTTTATTGGATCGAGTCACTACGCCATAAGTGGCCTGATGCAATACTTTTTGAAAAAAGTTGCAAGCATTTCGTTGTAGTAGCTATGGAATTTTATTTTATTGTAACACTACTGATTTAATGTTACAATAGCTCTAAAGTTAGTGTTGCATTGGAGTGACGGTGTTGCATAACATGTAACAAATAAATAAATTAAAAGTATATATATTATCATAAATTTAGAATTATGATTATATTTAGGATTATTCATGACTATCAAATGTCATATATAATATTATGAAAAATTTAAAATTTAATTTATTTTATTTTTGAAATAAATTATATTATATTTATATAAAACAAGACATTTTTAATATATATATAAGAAATAATTCTATTAATCAAAATAAAAAATTTAAAAAATATATGGACACGGTTATCTAGGTGAATTTTTGGGCGGTATTATTCCCCCAAACTAAAACACGTACTCCCCTCCCAAAATCCTTGACTTAACAGAAAGGACTCTCCGTCTCTCTCAAACTCTCTCGATACACTAGCTCTTCAATCACACACTTTCTCTCAATATACACTCCGAATTAAAGATACACCGAGCTCTGAATCGAATAATTAAATTGGTATTTGAATACACAAACACACACTATACCTCCGATTAGGGTTTCCAACATTTTTTTCAATTTGCAGGCCTTTAGGGTTTCATATATTGGGGCTTTTGTTGTTACTTTAATTAAGTAGTAAATACACGCATATAGCTCTTTTACTTTTCATATTGCTTTAAGTATATGGTAAATGCATATATATTGCTCTAATAAATTGGTTTTTCCTGTATAAACTGTGGGATCTTTTAATTTCAGGCGATTGGGTCTAAGCTGTTGGTTTTTTGTTTAAGGCAATTGGGTCTAAACTTAGGTCTAAGATGTTGGATCTTTGTTGGGTAATAATATTTATCAAGGTCTAAGTTATTGAGGTAATACTTGTATTTTTATGTCCTCTATTTTTATGGGTCTGGTGAATTTTGATGAACTGAATAGTTATTTTTAATGCGAGGCTCGTTTCTCGATAAATCTGAAGTCTCCGATCGTGTTATCTCCGTTGTCAAAAACTTCCAAAACATCGACCCCTCTAAGGTACATAAATTTAATTTATTATTGTTCCTTTTTCAGTTATTATTTATGATGTGTGTGTAATTGATTTATTGTTACATTTTTTAGGGGAAAATATTTATTATTTATGGTGATTTGTTGTTTATTGTTGTGTGTGGTGGTTGAGAGAGTTGTTGATTTGATGATGAATTTAAAATCTGGTGTGAATTTCTTTAAATTAGATTGTATATAGTTATTATATATAATGTGATAAAGTTAGTAGAGATACTAGGGAGTAGGCATTAAGGTTTGTAGCGTAAGATTTTGATTGACAACGTACGAATGGGTAACAAACAATTTATTGTAGAATTAGTAAATATAATACATCAAATTGTTTTTTTGCCTGAATTTATGAGTTAGGGCTAAGTGTGAGGCAGTTGCTATGTGTTTGGAGAAATGCAATTTTGACAATCACAATCTGATCAAACCTCAAAAGCCCACTTTAGCTTCTCATATAAATGAATGTCCCTTAAAAAATGTGCATAAGCTTCATAAACATATACTACATATTAGAATAAATATTAAAATAATCATCAAGAATTATGATCAAGAACCAAACTTTACAATTAAAATCCAAGGCAATTATATAATGAATTGACACAAAATCATATTTAAAGAGTATCAAAGCAAGCAAGATGCAACTTGATTAGAATTTAGATTACAAACTTTTGGATCAGAGAAAAATTAAGAAAATGTTATCCAACCATATCATTTATAAACACAAAACAAACATGTCTTGGGTATCTAGAATTAAATATATTAAAATCAATATATATAAAGAAGAAGAATAAAGATTTGAAGGGCTAACGTGTAACAACTACTTCTTAGATCAGAAACTCCCTGCTTTCTTGCAAAACATAAAGATTACAAAATATGTATGTCTGTAATGTAGAGTGCAGTGGAAAAGTTTTATACTTGAATTATTCTAGTGGGCTCGGGATGGGCCTATTTGTTATTTTTATATCTGATAGTAGTAACTATCTATATTGTTATGAGATAATAGTAATATGCTTATTGCTCCATGAGGAAACTTTTTTAGTTGTTGTTAAAATAGTCTATATAGTGTGTAACCTTTGCTCTGCAATATAAACTCTAGGTGCTTTATGACAATTAATTAAATCTGTTAGTTGAATTACAATATGTACTCGGGAACACTAGCAGGTGCTCGAGAAGTCATTTTCTATTGGATACCTTTTATCTCTAAAAAAACTTATAATATGCACTACGTAGAGACTCATCAATCTATTGTGTATGGGTAACAGAACTCTTATATTTTTTTAATTAAGTTTTTGGAATAATGATATAATCGGTGGATTGTGTTGGTTGATTAATTAGATTTTGTCAATGATTATCATTACATATATGTAAAATATAACTGATCAATTGCAGAGAATGGAACAAGATATTTCTCAGTTATTGTAAATGGTCACCTGTATACTCAGCAAAGGTTGATATGTAAGTTCTTTTATTAAAGTGTGAAGATGTGTTGCTATCATAAATATGTGTAAATGTATAATGTTAACTATCTTCATGTGACTGTATATTTGTAGGTCTTGAAGAACAAATCAAGAAGGATTTGCTCCATTTGTAGTCGTAGTCCTTCTTATATGGTATGAAGCTTGGTGGGACAACATTTATTCCTGGACAAGATTTAGAAATGGGATTTGAAAAGATTGTGTAGTTGGCACATGCTCGTGGTGGTAATAAGCTAACTAAAACAAAACTGATCAAACATGGGTCATGTTTCTTCACTGTCCAAACTAATGTTTATTTGAATGGTGTGGACAACAGGGAACAAAAATTGAATCTTTGGTTCTACCAATCCTTTGGTACCCAGGAGCCTTACATTTGGAACCAACGCCAAGTTATGTAAGCTCTCCTCCCCCGCCCCTCCTCTATACCATATCCATTATAATGTTTTAACTCTTTGTATTTACAATTATGCAACAATAGGGACATGCTTATGTTCTTCAATCATGCAACCACAGGGGCAAACTTATGTTTGATATTCTCTGCACTCTCAACGACATGGATAAGCTTGTAATCTTAAAAATTTCATAGAAAATATAACTGCATTAACAAGTGTTAGATTTCACAATTTATTATTATTTAAGCTTGTTGCTCTCATCTAAACCCTTTTGTTTGTTCAAAGGTGGCACAACAGATGATATAATTACATTTCATCTAACTAAAGGCATAAGTAATGTGTTGGACCCTCCATAGCTTATGTAAGTTGCTTTTAATAGGTTTACACGAGTCTTGATTGCTACTATTGTTTGCAAACATTATTTTTCTGTTCATTAGGCATAATTTGATGTATATGTGCAGGAGAAATGTCTCTCAAAGATTCTTTTTTTTATTTTATATAAAAATATGGAAGTTTTGATCCCCTAAATCTTGGTAGCATATAAGCTTATATATGAATTTCTTCTAGTAACAAATTGGTGGCTATACACAGTTACTGATTGATATTTTTTATTGGTTACAATTGACATAATTGTAGGAGAATTAAATAATTGATTGATGATTTTTTCTTAAGGTATATATATTCTTATTGGTGGTTGTACACAATTAATGGTTGTCCTACACATGAAGTCTTGGCATAGTTGATAGATCTTCTTGGAAGGGATGTGTTTATATCAAATTTAAGATCAAATTTACTCTGCCCCCAAAACATGGTTGATGATATGGGGACATGGGCTGGCGTAGGTTGTCGTGTTGGTGTAGCTGCATCTCTGTTTTTTCTTGGAAAGGCCTATACATTGTAAGCTACACTATATTTTAACTAATATGACTCTTTATATATATATATATATTTGTTAGTTGAAATTAATTTCTGAGCTTTCTTTAAAATGATTTAGGGATGCAGGGTCACTCAGGAGGGTTCCTCGCATTAATCGGCCATTTTTTATAGTTTTTTTGACATGTAGATTTATCTTTTGCAGCGTTCTCTTTTCTTTTCTTTAGATTGCTATGTATCGCAAAAACCACTCCCAATCTTGAGAAGCGGGCTGCAATTAACCTGTTCTTTGCAGATCTGGTGGCATGGCATCGGGAAAGAAGCAGAATGTAACACAAATATATTTTCAATTTATATGCTATGAAAATGTAGTTAATAAGTTTGGTTATAATGCTATTGGAATTGTTGTATAATATAACATATTTGTGACTGGGATTTTTTGTCTAAACATAGGATTTATCTCAAATTTTATAAAATTAACTTTTGTACTTATCTTGGTTAAAGTTTTTTATACTCCCTCTGTCCCTTCCAATTGTTTACATTTCTGAGGAAGTGTCCGGCACGCATTTTAAGGTGCATAAAAATTATAGTTATGTAACTTATTTTTATAATTTTCTTTTTCTGAATAAAAGTTGAATGTTTTAATTTTTATTTAGAAAAACAAAATTATAAAAAAAATTACATAACTATACTTTATATGAACCTTAAAATGCGTGTCGGACACTCTCTAAAAAACGTAAACAATTGAAAGGAACGGAGGGAGTATATTATAGTCTTACATTAATGAAACCTACTATTGCACAATAAAAAACACACTAGTGTTACATTATGCAAACATAGTCTTACATTAGACTACATGGGTCCCATATGTGGGTCCCACTTCTGCAAAATAATTCCAACCTAATGTAACATATATAAAACGTTACAATTAGCAATGCAGTATTACATTATGGGTCTATTCACTATTGTAATACTTTTAGTCTTGTTGCAATAGGCAGCTAAAGTGTTACAATAGGGGGCCGAATGTAATGCTCGCAAATGCAACGCCCTTTACTGTTACAATAATCCTATTATAATGCTTTTCTGGCCTATTGTAACAGTAGAAAAGCATTACATCAGACCATCTATGGCCATCTATGGCGTAGTGAGTGATGATAATGTTATATATACTATACTATTATAAGCGAAACATGGTTTCGTTTGGTTGTTGGTTAACACCTTCCTACAAAATATGTTAACACCTTCCAAAAAAGTCTAAACAAATATAATTTAATTAAAATAAATGTATCATGTATCCAATATAACTACAAACTCTATAAATTATTATCCAGCTTAATATCTAATCGCACTCAACTTCTTTCTTAGTAGGAAACCAAAAACTTCCAAATTTAATTTTGTTAATTCAAATTATAATATTATAAAATATTAACTAAATCAAGAAAAAATTAAAAAACAATAGCAAATCATTCACATCCACGTACACATATTCAAGACTCCCACTTGTCTATAGGCCCTACATCGGCACATAGGCTATAGAAAAAGTTTTTGAGACTTTTTAAAATTTTAACTATCTAAATTTTGAATCTTTCGGTAATATAATATATTTAAAATAATACGTAAATATTTTAACTTCATTAATTTCAATAATATATAATCACTATTTTTATAACTTAATTTTACAAAATAATAAAATTATAAATATTATAATTAGTCCGTGCATCGCACGGGTTATAGACTAGTACCAATAAAATAAGGTATTTATAACATCCTACGCACACATGGATTAATGTGTTCGAGACCTTTATAAAACCAAGTTAATAAATAATGTAAATCAAATTGAAAGCTTGATTTATTCTGATTTGTGAAGTTACGGGCGTTGCACTGATTTTTTTTATTATTTCACTTTGTTACCAAAAATATACATTAATACAAAAATTTAAACTATGTCTATGCAAATTTTTTAATAATGGTAAATTCTTAAACAACAAATTTTAAAATCTAATATATTTTTAGTAAGAAAGATGTTATTTTTTTTACAATTTAAAAAAAAAATCTAGTACTAAATGTATGAAAAATAGATAACTTTTATGTAGCGGTTTTAATTTAAAAAAATTTAAAAAGTATTTAATCCTGAAATGCTAGGAAAATAATATTTAATATAGTTTTTTTGTAAAAAATTCAAAAAGTAATTAAACCCAAAATGCTATGCAATCTGGACTTTTTAACGCATCTTTATCTCACGTTTTAGAGTGTCATTTCGGCCACACTTTTTTATTTTGGACTGTGCGACATTTTTTCTCAAAAAGGTGGAAAATGGGACGATATTTTTTACAAAATCATTTTTATCCGTTTAATCAAAATTGTGATCAAATTAGTGGTTGAAAACGAGTACTCAGATCAAGTATTCGACCGAGTCACCAAATTAGACAATAATTAAGATAAGTCGGTGCTTCCATTTACCGTACATCAGAAAACATTCTTTGTACTTTAAAAACAATTTGGTTAAATCAATTATATATATTTTTAGAAACTAATTATTACGTTTTATTAATTTAGGAATACAAAAATCTTTTTGAATAATAAAATGCTAATTCTTTCATTTTTTAACAATATAAATTTTAGTTAAAATTCAAGTAAACATGACCTCCAAAATTAAATTGGACTAAAGTAGCATAAACGAAATATATTAAGCCTATTTGGCTCCCCTTGTTTATTTGAAATTAAAACTTATTCCGACAAAATATTTCTTATTTACACACTAATATTTAACGGTTTTCTAAAATCGGTAACTTATTTTCGAACCTTAGTGCAACCCAATTTTCAAGAAATCGCGTCCAAGAACAATTTTATAAAATATATGTCAAAATTCGGTTTGGCTCTGAGTAATGGAATTTGATAGGGTATAAGCAACCCGGCTATGGCCCAACCTGGATCTAAGGGGTATCAGGCTCGATTGATGAACCAAGACCCCCTCACCTGGCGCAATCAAGTGGAGAGATCCAGGCTCAGGGCCAACCTAGGACCTGGATCATCTCACAGTCAGGGTCCAACCCGGGACCTGGATCATATACCTACCAGGATCCAGACCATGACCTAGATCATCTGCCTACCTGGATCTGGACCAGGGCCAAGATCGCCATGAGGGGGGTCCCAGCAAGCACATGCACACTCCACAACCCGCCAAGGAAGGGTACGTGGGCACGTAACGATGACAGCTATCAACAACCAACATATCAAACAAACACAGCGCGTGTCAGAAGGCCGTTAGGACACCCTTAAGGTGGTCCTCCGCCCCCCAAGAACCAACGACCCCGATCTAGAGGTAACAACCCCTAAACCCTACCCTTGGGCTATATATACCCCCAAAGATGAAGGGTTTAGGGGTTAGAAAAACATTCACACTTTTGCACACTCACCCTCTCACATCCACATACACACAACGACCTTTCTATTACGTACATACATCTTCGTCTTCTCTAAAATCCTATTCTTATTCTTACACCGGAGGCGCCGTGGGGGCCAAACCCCCCTTCCGGTGTTGTTTTGCAGATACCCAGTCAGCAGCTACACCACATTAACACCCAGAAGGTCCAGGAACGGCGTCAAACGGAGCCTCCCCGCTCACCGGAGTTATCATTTGGGCTAGAAGGAGGGACACTCCATCCTTGGGTCTCGGTGCCCCTGGATTCACCTTCATCAGCAAACTCTTAAGAGAGTCCACATTTTAAACCTGTACGAACAAAAACAACCATACCCTCTCTTGAATATGTATGTTCATTTTAGCCATGTTTGTGTGAGCTCATTATTTTAGGCCATGTTTGTGTGAGCCCACTCTCGTTTGTTAATCTTGATTGTTTGGAGTTTAATAATCTTGATAGTCTTGAAGCCTGGGGTTTGATAGTTTTAAAATCCAGATCTGCTTTGTTTGCATATTGTCTTTGGATTCTAGAGCCTATTGTTCTTGTTCAGTAGTATTATTAGCAAAACCAAAAAAGTTTGTTTCGTATTATTCTGGAAATTTTTTATAATCATCAAAGAAGCGAACTTAGATCCATATTTTTAGCCTCAAATCTTGGTCAGTTGTTTGTACAATTGTGGTAATGGCAAGAGCAGGAAAATATACGGTTGGTAGGCCCTCCGCCAGTACCCAGGTCCAGGATCAGGACCACTCTCAGGCTCATGAACCTGGGGGAGACCGAGAGACCCTCCAGGAGCAACCATTGACGCAACACACCCCTGTCTTGGAAATGATAGTAACACCCTGGGATGCCAGAAATGTCGTAGAGCTCAATCAGTATAAGTACACCAATGTTCCAGTTGCAGAGGAGCATATGGCCAACTTAACAAGCCATGAGCTGGATGAAGCAATCAGGCTCTACAGAGATGAACAAGCCCGGGCTCAGATAGAATATGAGCAAGATGATGAGCAAGAAGAGTCCGGAGATTCTCAGCAATCTAGGAGATCTGTCTTCGACCGAATCGGAACTAAGGCAAAAAAGAATAAAAAAGAACTTAGTAAGAAGGAGACAGAAACAACCAGGAAGAAAAAGTTGGAAGAAATGAGGAAACAAATAAGAAGAGAAGAAGAGGCAAAGCTTGAGCTAAAGATCCAGAAAAGGATGCAACCGGAAGAGGATAGGCTCTTAGCAAAGACAAAAGGCAAAAGGACTCGGAGGGACCCTACCCCCGAGGTCATTTCTGACGACGAAGAGGAGGGGCAGAAGGATATGAAAGATATGATTTATGAGCTCCAACGAAAAATGGAAAAAGATTCCGGATTGGAGATTGGGGAAACCCTTACACCGTTCAGTCATTCCCTAGAAGCCATCCCTCGACAGAAAAATCTCAAACATTACAACTTTGACTCTTTTGATGGATTGGGGGATCCGGAAGAGCACCTCAATTACTTCGAATAGATAGCCCAGATATATTACTACAACGACCTAACCAAGTCCAGATTCTTCACCTCGACCCTCAAAGGGGGGGCTCAAAGATGGTTCAGCAGGATCCCATCACGAAGCATTCACTCCTGGAAAGAGCTCAGGGGGCCTTCCTTAGAAGATTCAGAGCCAATAAGACACATAAAATGTACATGTGTCACCTGGAAACAATCCGCCAATATGATAACGAAACAATCTCAACTTATATGCGGAGATTCCAGGAAGCCATCAACAAAGTCTCGAATCTTGATGAGAGGGAGGCTCTAAGCATATTCCGGAGGAACCTGGATCCAGAACACAATGAGAGGTACATTGTAGAGTTGGTAAACAAAGAGCCACAAAGCTTGGCCGCTGCCTACTCTATGTCAGCCATGTTCATAAAGGAAACAGACGTTCTCCAGGTGATGAGAATAACTCAGAATGGAGGATCCAGGAACAAAACTTCTGATGACCGACCGAAAGGGGGTTACCATCAGGAGAAGTTCAAGCAAAGCCAACAAGCCCAGCAGACCAATATTGTGCAAAATACCCCAATATTTCAAAGACTGGGTCCTAAGATAGAATCCAAAAGTGATCCCGGTCCACCTAAGCAAGCCAGAGAGCCTAAGAAAGAGCCAGACTGGACACCACTGACCAGGACCCGGGAAGAAATACTAAAGGAGATCAAGGGAAAGCCATTCTACTACCCACCGAAGCCCATACAGACTCCCCCAGAGAGCAGGCCTTACAACAGACAATGCGACTATCATGAAACCCATGGGCACAAAATCGAAAATTGTCTCTCCCTCAAATACTTCATTGAAGACCAAGTCAAGAAGGGCAACCTAAATCAGTACATCTCCCGGGAGGCAAATCAGAAAGAAGAAAGGCAAAGGAGAGGAAAGAATGTAGTGAATGTGGTCCTAGGAGGGTCACACTCTCCCCCTAGGAGCCCGGGCTCAGGAGATGAAGTATTCTCCATCCAATCCTACCCGGAGATGGTGATCTCGTTCAGTAGCAAGTATGAAGGGGTCAACCCGAATCATAATGAAGCCTTGGTGGTAACACTTGATATTTTTGACAATGAGGTAAGGAGAATGCTGATAGACAATGGCTCTTCAGTAAACATACTTGTTAGGAATATGTGTATCAGTTTGATGATAAGTTAAACAAAACACTTAAGTAGAAATCTAGTGTTTGTAGCCTCAACGGATAAGACCATTTTGGCTATTCGTTGAAGGAGTAGCTTTACTTAGAAATAAGTTTAGTATTGTAGCACATTTCATTCTCTGTATTTAAGTTGTAATTCTTAGATGTTTTGGGAAATTATCAGTCATGTTGACTACTAGTGGATATGCAAATAGGAGGGCTAATTATAAATATTTCATGCCTTGTAATTTTGTCTAAGTGAAGTAGTATCAACTGATATTAAAGGCCTTCAACGGATGAGAAACAAAGCTTCAACGGATGTCTCTAAAGCTTCAACGGATAACATCCATCAACGGATGAGTGCTTCAACGGATAAAGCTTCGACTGCTAAATGCATCAACGGATAAAGCTTCAACGGATAAAGCTTCAACGGATAAAGCATCAACGAATGGAAGCTTCAAATGATGCTTAGTTCAATAGCAGTTGATAGTGACAATTCATAAGCTGATAGAGGCACATGGGTTGACAGAGATAAACTGGAATGTGGCAGCCTCTAGGAGGAATCAAGAAAATGCAGCATTTCCATTCTGGTGCAAACAAGGAAGTATTCAAAGATTCATAGCTAAACCTAAATTGCATTGGATAGAGAAATGAAGAAGAAACATGTGAAGAATCTTTTATTTGTATTTTACAGTTTTGTCTTCACTTGTAAACTTGGTGATATATAAACCAAGTAGCAGCTAGTAATTAGATGTGAATTTTCAAGAGCTGTTTAGAAAAATCCAGAGAGAAAATCATCTAGTTTGTACTAGGACGCAGCTGTGATTTAATTCTTTGAATCACAGATTTTCTGAAATAACACATCTCTGGTGGAACAACAAATCCACCAGAAAAGTTTTTAAGTCTGTTGTGTTCTTTACATTTGTGTTCAAATTTATATCTGTCTGCATTAGCTGAAAGCAATTCACACACACTTGTTCATCAAAACACAATAGCCTAGAAACTGCTCAAAACTTGAAAAAGTTTTGAGATTTACATTCAACCCCCCTTCTGTAAATCTCATTGTTAGTTCACTGGGAATAACAATTGGTATCAGAGCAAGCTCTTAACATACAAGAGTTTAAAGATCTATTCTGCTAACATCATGAGTAAGAAGGATATTGGTGTAAAGATTCTAATCCTGGAAAGAGATAACTATCATCACTGGAAAGTGAAGATGCATTTACAACTTCTCTCTCAAGATGAAAGCTACATCAACTGCATTGAAAATGGTCCTCACATCCCTCACAAGGTGGCCACAGCTGCTACTGCAACAGTTGTTGTTCGACAGTCTATTCCCAAGCCAAAAGCAGAATGGACTGTTGAAGATATTGAAGAGATTCACAAGGACAAGAAAGCCATGAACATTCTGTTTAATGGCCTAGATCAAGATATGTTTGACAATGTCATTAACAGCCAAACTGCTAAGGAAATTTGGGATACTGTACAACTTATCTGTGAAGGTACTGAGCAAGTTAGAGAAAATAAAATGCAGCTTCTCATTCAACAGTATGAATATTTTCATTTTGAAGAAGGAGAATCATTGAATGATACCTTCAACAGATTTCAGAAACTGTTGAATGTATTGAAGCTGTATGGCAGAGTATACCAAATCAAGGACTCCAATTTAAAATTTCTGAGGTCTCTACCAAAGGAATGGAAGCCTATGACTGTTTCTCTAAGAAATTCTCAAGATTATAAGGACTTCACACTTGAAAGATTATATGGAATTTTGAAGACATATGAACTTGAGATGGAGCAAGATGAGCTGTTGGAAAAGGGAAAGAGAAAAAGAGGATCAGTTGTACTTGTAGCTGACAATGAGAAGATTGAAGCCATGAATGAGGAAAAGACAATGCCAAGTCTCAAAATTGGCACAAGCAAATCAGAATCAAGCAAGGGAAAGGAGCAAGTAGCTGAGGATGAAGACAATTCCAGTCAAGATGACTCTGATGATGTTGATGAACATCTGGCCTTTCTGTCCAGGAGGTTTGCAAAAATGAAATTCAGGAAAAATACAAAATTCACTAAGCCAAACAAAAACATGGTGGACAAATCTAAGTTCAAATGTTATAACTGTGGCATTAGTGGACACTTTGCAAATGAGTGCAGGAAGCCAACCTCTGATAAGAAGAAATTTGAGCAAGTTGATTACAAAAAGAAGTATTTTGATTTGCTCAAACAAAAGGAAAGAGCTTTTCTGACTCAAGAGGATTGGGCAGCAGATGGAGCCAATGAAGATGATGATATGGAATATGTCAACCTAGCCCTGATGGCTAATTCTGATGAAAATTAAACTAGTTCATCAAGCAACCAGGTAATTACTACTGATCTCTCTCAGCTTTCTAAGATTGAATGCAATGAAGCCATAAATGATATGTCCAATGAATTATATCATTTGCGTGTTGGGTTCCGAAGGCATAAAACGCAGCGGATAAACGTAAATAAAACAAAAAAATTCGAAACCCAAAAACAGGATCCATGTATAATTATGGGCAGATTATGGAGATAACGAATCATACCTTTCAAGAGATTAACTTTTACGAACTCAACGGAGATCCTAGCTATCACGCTTTGTGTCTACCTCTCGGAGAAACACCTCTATGGTATCCACACGAGCACCTTCAAGAACGTCTCACGAACTTGACTACGGAATGGATGTACTAGCCTCCTTCTTGACGATCTGAATTGCCTCTGCCTCTCTTTGCTGCTAGGGTTTTCTTAAAAACGTTCAAGCCTCTTTAACCTCTCATTATCTATTTATAATGACTGATTAAAAAGGCCCATAATAGCAAAGCCCAACCCTAGTAGGTATTGGATTAAATAATAAAAACGAATTTCTATTATTTAATTAATAACTAAGTCATACTTAATTATTATGGGCAAAAACATTCCTTTTAATTCGAATTTATATTATCTCAATTAAGTCTTACTTAATTATAATAAAATTCAAATAATCATCAATTAATTTAAATCCATAATTTAAATTAACTATTCCATTAAGTGCTCTATTTGTGCGACCCTATAGGCTATTATTTAATTGGCAATAATTTTATTCTCTAATAAAATTATAAACAATGAGCGGTATCTAGTAATACATCATTGTTACCCAATTAAACAATAATTAAATCGTGATTAGATAAAACCTTTCGTGATTAATGTTTTTTCGTGTAATATAATCCCTTTAACCATACATATTATAGATTAAACTCGAGGCATGTATTTAGTCATCCTCTTCAACATTTAATCTGGGTTTACTTGATGCATGAGTAGATTATTGAAACAAATCATTATTTGAGCATGGCCATGCTTTTATAATCTCACTCAATCAAGAGGCCAATAATATCTCTCCTAATTATAGGAGGGTTAAATCCTTTATCTATCATTCATATTTCTCATACGACTCATGATATACCCGATGTCCACTTTTATCATCACCCGATCAAAAGTAACTTTTAATGTAGTCAAAGTATATTAATCCTCGTATAGAAATATAATGATTTCAAGTCAAAGGATCATTACACCATTATCACTGTGAGTCTTTCTTATGACTTTATTAAACATGAAGAATCTCACTGTGGGTCTGTCCAGTACCATGTACTCTCACATGTACCTATGTATTGACTTCAGTATCCCCATACTTATAACCAATGAGATGTGGTTATCTTGTCAAACAACATACTAGTCTATCTATGTATTATTATTGTCCTATATAATAATACTCGACTAGGGACCTTTAAGAATATGATATATTATATAATCTCAAGTTCAAGTCATGTACTTAAACTATACAATTTGTATCATGATTCTAAGGACATTTATTATGCTAACAAAATATCGCAGTAATTAAGGTCATAATAAATACATTTATTGAATGATCAACTGACATAAAGATAAAAGAATAATGTATTGCCTCTAGGGCACCTACACTAACAATCTCCCACTTGCACTAGAGCCAATCACCCATATATCTAATACCCATGGAACTAGTGTGACCATCGTGCTTCTGCTGCGACAAGCCTTTGGTCAGTGGGTCTGCAATGTTATCATTTGTGTGCACTTTACATATGTGTATATCACCCCTTTCATTAATCTCTCGAATAAGGTGAAATCTCCTGAGTATATGTTTAGCCCGGGAGTGTGATCTAGGTTCTTTAGCCTGTGCAATGGCTCCATTATTATCGCAGTATAGATCAATGGGATCTGCGATCGATGGAACCACTCCCAAAACAGAAATGAACTTTCGAATCCAAACGGCCTCCTTAGCTGCTTCACAAGCTGCAATGTACTCAGCCTCCATTGTAGAATCAGCTACTGTTTCTTGCTTTGAACTCTTCCAGCTTACAGCACCTCCGTTTAGACAAAACACAAAACCAGACTGTGATACAGTATCATCTCTGTCTGTTTGGAAACTTGCATCGGTGTAACCTTTTACAACGAGTTTCTCTTCTCCTCCATACACCAAGAATGAATCTTTAGTTCTTTTCAGGTACTTAAGAATATTCTTAACTGCCGTCCAGTGACCTTCACCCGGATTAGACTGGTATCTGCTCGTCATGCTCAAAGCATACGAGACATCTGGGCGAGTACATACCATTGCATACATGATAGATCCAATTGCTGAAGCATATGGAACTTTATTCATGTGGTCCTTCTCATCCAATGATTTCGGACATTGGTCCTTAGAGATCGTTATCCCTTGAGACACAGGGACATATCCCCTTTTTGCATTTTGCATTCCAAAACGATGCAAAACCTTATCAATGTATGTGCTCTGACTTAGACCGATCATCCTTCTAGATCTTTCTCTATAGATCCTCATTCCTAGAATGTAGGATGCCTCTCCTAAGTCTTTAATGGAGAAATTGCTCCCTAACCACGTCTTAACAGCCTTTAGAGAAGGTATGTCATTCCCCATTAGTAGTATATCATCAACATATAGTACTATGAATGCCACATAGCTCCCATTAACCTTCTTGTAAACACACGGTTCATCTTCGTTTTGAACAAAGCCATACTCTATGACTATTTCATCAAAACGGATATTCCATCTCCTAGAGGATTGCTTCAATCCATAAATGGATCGACGCAATTTACATACCTTGCCAGCATTCCTTGGATCGACAAAACCCTCAGGTTGTGTCATGTACACATCCTCTTCAAGGCTTCCATTAAGGAAGGCTGTTTTGACATCCATTTGCCAGATTTCATAATCATGGAATGCTGCAATGGCAAGTAAAATCCTTATAGACTTGACCATAGCCACTGGTGAGAAAGTTTCATCATAGTCAATACCATGAATTTGTTTGAAACCTTTTGCAACCAGCCTAGCTTTATAGGTCTGAACATTTCCATCCATGCCCTTTTTCTTCTTAAAAACCCATTTGCACCCTATGGGTTTTACCCCTTCAGGTGGATCAACCAAAGTCCATACTTGGTTTTCGTACATGGAATCTATCTCGGATTTCATGGCTTCAAGCCATCTCTTAGAGTCTGGACTGTTCATAGCATCTTTGTATGTGAGAGGCTCATCTTCATCTATGAGCATCAAATCACCACACTGAGTCATGAGAAATCCATATCTCTCTGGCTCATGGCGAAATCTACCAGATCTACGAACAACCTGTGTTTGTTGAGCATTATCATTATTCTGCTCTTGTTCCACTTCAGGTTCAATGCTATTTTGCGGTTCTCGATCTTCATCGAGATCTATAGTTCTCCCACTGTTTCTTTTGGAAACAAAATCTCTTTCCATGAAGACAGCATCTCGAGCAATAAACACTTTCTGCTCAGAAGGACTATAAAAATAATACGCCTTTGTTTCATTAGGGTATCCTACAAAAATGCACTCTTCGGATTTAGGTCCAAGCTTGTCAGATTCTTGACGTTTCACAAATGCCTTACATCCCCAAACTTTCATAAAGTTCATGCCTGACCGTTTCTCTTTCCATATCTCATATGGAGTCTTTTGAACCTTCTTAGTAGGAACACGGTTAAGTGTGAAAGCCGCTGTTTCTAGAGCGTAACCCCAGAAACTAATTGGAAGATCTGCATGACTCATCATCGATCGCACCATGTCCAACAAGGTGCGATTTCTCCTCTCTGAAACTCCATTCCATTGAGGTGTTCCTGGCGGAGTGAGTTGCGATACAATACCACACTCTTTCAAATACTTTCTAAATTCGGTGCTTAAGTATTCACCCCCACGATCGGATCGTAAGATCTTAATACTTGCATCTCCGCCAATTTGCTTCTCTACTTCAACCTTGTATTCTTTAAATTTTTCAAAAGAATCGGATTTGTTCTTCATAAGATATACATATCCATATCTACTGAAATCATCAGTAAATGTTATGAAGTAGTAGTAGCCTCCTCTAGCCATTACACGCATTGGGCCACATACATCACTATGTATTAGCTCCAGACGTTTAGTGGCCCTTTGACCCTTACCAGTGAAAGGGGCTTTAGTCATCTTACCAAGCAAACAAGATTCGCATTCTTGGTATGATTCAAAATCAAACTTATCCAAGTATCCATCCTTATGTAATTTGGATATGCGTTTCTCATTTATGTGGCCTAGACGACAATGCCAGAGGTATGTTTGATTTGAGTCATTTATTTTAAGTCGTTTGTTTTCTATATTACAGACAGGGTTATCTAAATCAAGAACATATAAACCATTAAATAAACGCGCAACACCATAGGTTAAATCATTCAAAGCAAAAGAGCAACTGTTGTTCTTTATTGTAAACGAAAAACCTTTCTTGTCCAAACAAGAAACAGAAATAATGTTTCTGCGAATCGCAGGCACGTAAAAACAGTCTTCTAGTTCTAAAACAAGCCCAGAGGGCATAGATAAATAATAAGTCCCTACAGCTAAAGCAGCAACTTTTGCTCCATTGCCTACTCTTAGGTCCACTTCTCCCTTAGCCAGAGTTCTACTTCTCTGCAGGCCCTGCACATTTATACAAATGTGAGAAGCACATCCAGTATCAAATACCCAGGATGTAGAAATAGACAAATTGACTTCTATAACATAAATACCTGATCCAGAAATCTGAACTGCTTTCTTTTTCTTCAGATCCTCCAAGTAAATTGGACAGTTTCTCTTCCAGTGACCATCTTTCTTACAGTAGTGACATTCACCCTTGGCCACACCACCTTTAGGCTTTAAAGCCTGTTTGGGACCTGACTTTGGCTTGGTTGTAGAATCAGATCCAATCTTCTTCTTACCCTTCCATTTTCCCTTCCCTTTGGCCTTACCTTTATTTCCCACCATCAGTATGGGAGCAGGTTCAGCTGTCTTCATGTTGGTCTCATATGTTCTCAACATATGCAACAATTCAGTAGGTGTTTTGTCAAATTCATTCATATTGTAGTTCACAACAAACTGAGTGAATTTGTTGTTCAAAGAATTCATGATTAGGTCAATACCAGTTTCCGGACCAATCGGGAAACCCAAAGTTTCAAGGTACTCAATGTAACCAATCATCTTCAGAACATGTGGGCCAACTGGTTCACTCGCCCCTTGTTTGCAATTAAAAAGTGACTTACTCGTGTTGAACCTTTCTTGACGAGTTTGGCTTGCAAACATGCTTTGCAAGTGCTCATTGATAGTATATGCATCCATATGCACATGTTGTCTTTGAAGCTCAGCACTCATAGTTGCCAACATAAGACATGCAACATCATTTGCATCATTCTCATCCTTTGTGCGTGCTGCTCGTTCATCAGCAGTAGCACCCTCAGGAAGGGGGCCTGGAGGAGGAATATCAATGACATGAAGCTTGCGCTCCTGCCTGAGGACAATCCTCAAATTCCTCTGCCAGTCTAGGAAGTTGTTTCCTCCTGTCAGCTTGTCCTTCTCAAGGACTGAACGTACGGATAGTGTGTTTGTGTTGTTTGCCATTACTCAGTATCTACAATAATAAAAGCGCAAAATAAACATTAGATTGTTTGAGTTAAAATTTTATGTTCATATGATTATGATATATTCGTAATATATCTCCCACTATTTTTTTTATCAAATTAATAGCCCTAACTATTAATTCGGAAAGTATATCCCATAAATCTTTCTAGTGAGCCAAGATCCATATTTCGTCATGTTCTAAGTCAACCACTGGTATCCTTAAAACATGATTATTTAGGTAGACAACAGTTGTCAATTATATCATATATAATTCTTGGATAATTTGGTGAACAACAATTGATCTTATCTATCTAATAGATTTTTAACCAAACTCTATGCTTCTAAGTTCATAATAGTTGAATATAACCGTTTATATTCACCTTATTATGATGACTCAGTTAAGTTAGACCCAATGATACAACGTCCGAATATAACTGTTTATATTCGTCGCATTTCACCATGATAGATAGGAGTCCCCTGCCACTGACAGCCCTTCCCCTTATCGATCTAGGATTTAATGAGTGTTCATTCATTGGAAAGCATCTGATTAAAACTTAATATTTTTACTTAGGGATTTTAATTTAGAACGATCATGATCCCATCATAAAGAGATTCCCAATTTTTCCTTGAATAAAATACTTAAAATCAATACTCGTCAATGGTTTGATTTCCAGGTAGTGGAGGAGTCACATCGGTCTCGCTTAAAACCCACAGCCTTACAAGTTCTATGAACCCGTTGTTGACAAAATCGCCCCATGTCAGAAATAAAGAAAATTCGTATTTTATTCCGTGTTTCATAAACACGAGAATCTCATGATCGTTTGTTAATTTTAAATCTTGAGTCGTTACAGATTTTATCTTGTTTAAAGGCATGGCATGGGTGATGTATCTAATACATACATACATCATTAATCTAATTAAAACATGCATTTTTCTACTCTACACATACTATTTATACATCATATGAAAAGTACGTAAAGTAAACGTGCAATAGTTATGGCCCAATCCTATGTGATCTTTTCAGGCTAATGAAAAGATCAAGGTCAATCTATGGTGTAAAAATAACTATTACATATGTCTTCTCTATTGCTTCCATTGTCTCCTTGGCCTCCATAGGATGCCTCCTCTTTCCCTTGTCCTTCTAGGATGTTACATTAAGAATTATACTAATGAACTTACAAAAGAACTCGAGTTACATTCGAGATAAAACAACTACAAATAGAAAACGACATGCAAGTCGTATTTATTACAAACCAAAAGAATAAACCATTACAACTAAGGTCTTAAGGCCATAACTATGCACCATGCTCAGTAACCATTAAAGAACATGATAGATCATATAAAGATGACATACTATTTATCACTTATCATGATCCAATCAAGAATAATAAATAAGTAAAGCATATGTCATAAGCACAAATTAAAAACGAAACCCTAACCACGCGGTTCGACCTCCGCGGTGAGGTCGCTGGGGGGGTTCGGGGGGGCAGCGAGCCCCCCGATGGCGGAAATTTTTGCAAAATCAAGTATCAGAATACTAGAAAAACATGTATCAGAATACTATTCCAGAAGCATGTATCAGTATACACACGATCCATATCCCAGTTACCAAAAACGTGTATCAGTATACATATTTTAAGAGATCGCATACATATGAGTTATGGCAGATCTTAAACATACTAGTATCATCATATAGATCATTAACAGATTCATCATATCATTCATATAACATAACTGTTATCATGGCAGACTCATATAACATAACTGTTATCATGGCAGACTCATCACACATGCATACTTGTAAAAATACAGTAAACACGTAACCAAATCAGCCCCTTATACACGTAGCTCTGATGCCATTGTTGGGTTCCGAAGGCATAAAACGCAGCGGATAAACGTAAATAAAACAAAAAAATTCGAAACCCAAAAACAGGATCCATGTATAATTATGGGCAGATTATGGAGATAACGAATCATACCTTTCAAGAGATTAACTTTTACGAACTCAACGGAGATCCTAGCTATCACGCTTTGTGTCTACCTCTCGGAGAAACACCTCTATGGTATCCACACGAGCACCTTCAAGAACGTCTCACGAACTTGACTACGGAATGGATGTACTAGCCTCCTTCTTGACGATCTGAATTGCCTCTGCCTCTCTTTGCTGCTAGGGTTTTCTTAAAAACGTTCAAGCCTCTTTAACCTCTCATTATCTATTTATAATGACTGATTAAAAAGGCCCATAATAGCAAAGCCCAACCCTAGTAGGTATTGGATTAAATAATAAAAACGAATTTCTATTATTTAATTAATAACTAAGTCATACTTAATTATTATGGGCAAAAACATTCCTTTTAATTCGAATTTATATTATCTCAATTAAGTCTTACTTAATTATAATAAAATTCAAATAATCATCAATTAATTTAAATCCATAATTTAAATTAACTATTCCATTAAGTGCTCTATTTGTGCGACCCTATAGGCTATTATTTAATTGGCAATAATTTTATTCTCTAATAAAATTATAAACAATGAGCGGTATCTAGTAATACATCATTGTTACCCAATTAAACAATAATTAAATCGTGATTAGATAAAACCTTTCGTGATTAATGTTTTTCCGTGTAATATAATCCCTTTAACCATACATATTATAGATTAAACTCGAGGCATGTATTTAGTCATCCTCTTCAACATTTAATCTGGGTTTACTTGATGCATGAGTAGATTATTGAAACAAATCATTATTTGAGCATGGCCATGCTTTTATAATCTCACTCAATCAAGAGGCCAATAATATCTCTCCTAATTATAGGAGGGTTAAATCCTTTATCTATCATTCATATTTCTCATACGACTCATGATATACCCGATGTCCACTTTTATCATCACCCGATCAAAAGTAACTTTTAATGTAGTCAAAGTATATTAATCCTCGTATAGAAATATAATGATTTCAAGTCAAAGGATCATTACACCATTATCACTGTGAGTCTTTCTTATGACTTTATTAAACATGAAGAATCTCACTGTGGGTCTGTCCAGTACCATGTACTCTCACATGTACCTATGTATTGACTTCAGTATCCCCATACTTATAACCAATGAGATGTGGTTATCTTGTCAAACAACATACTAGTCTATCTATGTATTATTATTGTCCTATATAATAATACTCGACTAGGGACCTTTAAGAATATGATATATTATATAATCTCAAGTTCAAGTCATGTACTTAAACTATACAATTTGTATCATGATTCTAAGGACATTTATTATGCTAACAAAATATCGCAGTAATTAAGGTCATAATAAATACATTTATTGAATGATCAACTGACATAAAGATAAAAGAATAATGTATTGCCTCTAGGGCACCTACACTAACATTGCGTGTTTCCCTTAAATCACTAGCTAAAGAAAACACATGAATCAAAGAGAATAATTTGTTTTTAAGTGATAGGAATACTGTGTTAGAGAATCAGGTAATTGAGCTTGAAAAGATTAAAATTAAATGCTTGACTGTTGAGGGTGAACTAGAAGAAGCTGTTAAGAAAGTATAAATTCTTTCTAAACAGTTAGAAAGTGAGCAAGAGGTAATCAAGGCCTGGAAAACATCTAGGGATGTTAGTGCTCAGATTGTCAAGGTTCAGGGAATTGAATCATTCTGTGAGAATGCCTGGAAGAAAAATAAAAGGAGTTAGAATTAATTGATGGATTGTCAACGGATGTGGAATCAACGGATGATGAAAGTTATCCGTTGAAGGAAGAAAAAGAGCATCCATTGAAGGCTCATCAATTAAAACAGGCAAGTGATTCTAAAAAGAAAAATCTCAATAAAAAGGATGGTTCAACTTTCAAGAACTTTGTCAAAGAAGGAGCTAGCACATCCAAAGATGCCAGTAAGGTGAATATAGGACACATGACTTTGGATCAGCTGAAAAATAGGCTTAAATTGGTTGAGGATAAAAAGGAGACTAAAAGAAAATCTAATAGAAATGGGAAGGTAGGGATTAATAAACACAATAATTACACACCTGACAAGTATGCTCCTAGAAAAAGCTGTGTGCATTGTAAAAATGTTAATCATCTATCTGATAACTGCAAATCTGTTAAGAATGCTCCCATGCCTTTAACTCCCTCCATGCCTAACATGTCTATGTCACCTCTGCATGATATGCCTGTTATGTCTCATCAGAACCCTCATGCATATTTTGCAAACATGCCATATGTTAATAATCCTTATTTTACTGCATTCAGTATGTCTCAGATTCCATACAACATGCCTATGTGGAATAATATATTTGCACAATCCATGCCCTATCAAATTCAATCAAATGTGCTAAATGATTCTGTGACTAACCCTACACTTCAACCAACTACATCTGAGATCAAGGTTGACCCAAAGTTACCTAAGTCAAAAGATGCAGGAGGAATGAAGTCTAGGAAAAAGACTAACAAGGCTGGACCCAAGGAAACTTGGGTACCAAAATCAACTTGATTGATTTTGTTGTGTGCAGGAAAAAAGAAGGAATCTATGGTACTTGGACAGTGGCTGTTCAAGACACATGACAGGAGATTTCACCCTGCTCATAGAGTTCAAGGAGAGATCTGGCCCTAGCATAACCTTTGGAGATGACAACAAAGGGTTCACTATGGGATATGGCTTGATTTCAAAAGAAAATGTCATCATTGATGAAGTTGCATTAGTTGATGGTCTCAAACACAATCTATTGAGCATCAGTCAACTATGTGACAGAGGGAATACTGTTTCCTTCAATTCTGAAGCCTGTGTTGTCACAAGGAAGAAGGACAACAAAGTGGTTCTAACTGGAGTTAGAAAAGGGAATGTGTACTTAGCTGACTTCAACTCTACAGATTCAGAATCAATTACTTGTCTTCTCAGCAAAGCAAGTCCAGATGAAAGTTGGCTATGTCACAAGAAGCTGTCCCATTTGAATTTCAAGACAATGAATGATCTAGTCAGAAAGGACTTAGTTAGAGGAATCCCTCTAGTGGAATTCACAAGGGATGGACTGTGTGATGCTTGTCAGAAAGGAAAGCAAAAGAAAGCATCATTCAGTAAGAAACTTGAATCTGCAATTGATGAACCATTACAACTGCTACACATGGATCTTTTTGGACCAGTCAATGTATTGTCAATTTCAAGGAAAAGATATTGCCTAGTGATTGTAGATGATTTCTCAAAGTTTTCATGGGTTTATTTCCTTGGATCAAAGGATAAAGCTAGTGAAATCATCATCACCCATATCAAGCAAGTCAACAATCATCCAGATTTCAAAGTAAGGAATACCAGGAGTGACAATGGAACTGAGTTCAAGAATACAACCATGAAGATGTTCTGTGAAGAAAATGGGATCATGCATGAGTTCTCAGCTCCAAGGACTCCACAACAAAATGGTGTGATGGAAAGGAAGAACAGATCACTAATTGAAGCTGCAAGAATAATGCTTGAAGAGTCAAAACTCCCAACATCTTTTGGGTTGAGGCTGTTAACTGTGCATGTTACACTCAAAATATTTCTCTAATTAATCAGGCAAAAGGCATGACTCCCTATTAATTGTTCAAGAGAAGAAAACCAACTTTAAACTTTTTGCATGTCTTTGGTTGCAAATGTTACATTCTAAGGAATCAACCTGATCACAAAGAGAAGTTTGATGCAAAGGCTGATGAAGGAATATTTGTTGGTTATTCTGCTGGAAAATCATATAGAGTCTACAATCTAAGAAACAACATTGTCATGGAATCTGTGCATGTTGTGTTTGATGATAAAAAGATTGATGGATTGACAGATGAGGGACATCATGAAGGACTCAAATTTGACAACATCGAGATATATTGTGATGATAGTGAAGATGAGAATGATGGAGAAGGCACCTTGAAAAGAATTCAAAATCTGCCTTTGGATAATGCACAGAATGCTGCATCCGTTGAAAGTCATAATTCAGCTTCCGTTGATAGAAGCAATACAGCATCCGTTGAAAGACAAAGTGCATCATCCGTTGAAGTTCATAATGAAGCATCTGTTGATCACAGTCTGTCAACGGATAATCATTTCACTTCATCAGTTGATAGAACTCCCAATTCCTTTCAAAGGATCAACAACTCAAGGGGAGTTTCAACCAATCAACATTCTATCTCACATCATGATAATACTGAGGCAACCTCATCTAGAGCTAATCTACCACCTCAAAGGAAATGGACCAAGAATCACCCTTTTGAACTAATCATTGGTGATGCTACATCTAAAGTGCAAACTATAAGGGCTACTCAAGATGAATGTCTATATAATAGCTTTCTATCACAGGAGGAACCTAAGAGAGTGGAAGAAGCTCTATTGGATCCAGATTGGATTTTAGCAATGCAAGAGGAGCTAAACCAATTTGAAAGGAACAAAGTATGGAAGCTGGTACCCACGCCAAAGAACAAGAGTTATATTGACACAAAATGGGTATTCAGAAACAAGATGGATAAAAATGGCATTGTCATAAGGAATAAAGCCAGATTGGTTGCTAAAGGCTATTCTCAACAAGAGGGAATAGATTTTGATGAGACATTTGCTCCAGTTGCCAGACTTGAAGCCATTAGAATCTTTATGGCCTATGCAGCCCATGCCAATTTCAAGGTCTATCTAATGGATGTCCAGAGTGCATTTCTGAATGGGGAATTGGAGGAAGAAGTTTATGTAAGCCAACCTCCAGGATTTGAAGATCCAAATTTTCCAGACTATGTGTATTATCTGTTGAAAGCACTCTATGGACTAAAGCAAGCACCTAGAGCCTGGTATGAGACTTTGTCAAAATTTCTTCTAGATAATCACTTCACAAGAGGTACTGTTGACAAACCTCTTTTCTTTAGAAATGTTAATGGCTCTACAATACTTGTTCAAATTTATGTAGATGATATTATATTTGGATCTACAGATGATAAGCTTTGTAAAAAGTTTGCTAAGTTAATGCAAAGTAAATATCAAATGAGCATGATGGGAGAGCTAACTTATTTTCTTGGTTTACAAGTTAAACAAGTTAGTGGTGGAATTTTCATTAGTCAAACTAAATATATTTATGATCTTTTAAAGAAGTTTGACTTAATGGATTGTTCATCTGCAAAAACTCCCATGGCCACTGCCACCAAGCTTGAATTAAATAAGGTTGAAAAGTCTGTAGACATTTCAAGTTATAGAGGCATGGTTGGTTCACTTTTATATTTAACTGCTAGTAGACCTGATATAATGTTTTCTACATGTCTCTGTGCTAGATTTCAAGCTGACCCTAAAGAGTCTCACTTAGTGGCTATTAAAAGGATTTTTAGATATCTCAAGGGGACTCCAAATCTAGGAATTTGGTACCCTAGAGAGTCTGGTTTTGATCTAATTGGCTACTCAGATGCAGATTATGCAGGTTGCAAAATAGACAGGAAAAGCACAACTGGCACCTGTCAATTTCTAGGGAATAAGCTTGTATCATGGTTCAGCAAGAAGCAAAATTCTGTTTCAACATCAACAGCTGAAGCTGAGTACATTGCTGCTGGTAGTTGCTGTGCACAGATACTGTGGATGAGAAATCAACTATTTGACTATGGACTAACTGTTGACAAAATTCCTATCTTCTGTGACAACACAAGTGCCATTACTAAAAATCCAGTACAGCACTCAAGAACCAAGCACATTGACATCAAGTATCACTTCATAAGGGAACATGTGATGAAAGGTACAGTGGAACTTCATTTTGTTCCAAGTGAAAATCAGATTGCAGACATATTTACCAAGCCACTTGATGAATTAACATTCACAAGATTAGTAAGTGAGCTAGGTATGCTTAATTATTCATAAATTCATGTCCTCATTATAATCTGCTTTGAAGCCTGAAATGAATTTATGGCAAGAACAAAATTGGCTTTAAGTAAAGATTATTCTATCAATGGATATTCCCTATCCGTTGAAAGCCAAAATTGTTCTATCAACGGATGTTCATCATCCGTTGAAAGACAAATACATTTCTGGTAATTTTATCCTTCAACGGATAAAACAGTGTTAACCTTTAACGGATAACTATTTACCTCATCCGTTGAAGTGTGTCACATAAGTTACTTTAAGTGAGTCACAGCCGTTGATTTGTTTACTTAACCGTTGATACAGATATACACTGTTGTATGTATTTGTATCATAGGCAGTTTTCAGAATTTCTACAGTTTTCTTTATTCTCAAACGGTTGTAATTTATTTAAAAGTATCATTTAATCATTTTATTTACGTTTTAATTCAAGAAAGTATAAAAGCCCATTAAATTCTTATTTTCACTTTACGTTTTCTTGCAATTTTTACTCTCTTTCTCTCCCAAAACTCTCAATCTTTTCTCTGCAACCTCTACTCACAAAAATGGCACCAGTAGTCAAGATTATGTCTCAGTCTGGCTTTGTTTATGAAAAGAACAATTTCGTAGCCTTAGTGGAAAATAATGAAGCCCATTCAGATTATCACAAGATGATGGACTTCATCAAGAACTGCAAACTAAGCTATGCAATGCTGGAAGCCCCAACTATCTATTGTGAGGTAATTGAGGAGATTTGAACAACTGCAGAGTTCAACTCCACAGATATGACCATTGTTTTCTCTCTCAAAGGTAAGGATTATTGTATTAACTGTGATGATATACAGTCATGCTTTAAGTTACCTGAGAATAATGCCATGACACCACACACTGATAATGATGTATCTGCTATGTTAGATTCCATAGGCTATTCTTTTGATTCTGCTAGTTTAGGGAGCATTAGAAGAAAGGGCCTTAGGAAAGAATGGAGTTTTCTTGGAGATGCCTTTATCAAGGTTTTCTCTGGGAAGATTAGCAATTTTGATGCCATAACTTCTTCTCTTGTTAATATGCTCTATATGCTAGTTTCTGATAGGTACTTTAATTTTAGCAACTATGTCATGCTAGAATTAGGTTCCAGGTTAGGTAACAAAGCTAATAGACCTCATAACATCTACTATGCTAGATTCTTTATGTTATTGGCTAACCATGTTGCTGAAGGTTTGGTCATAACTAATGAGAGCAATAAACTCAAATGTTGGGCACAAGAAAAAAGGGTCCTTGCAGACCTTTTGAGAATTAACCTCAACAACCAGGTGCCATTGGTATATTTACCAATAATGAATGCACCTTAGGTAAGTGAGGTAAACACTTCTGCAACTCCTACATCTTCCACCCCCATTGTTTCTTTATCTTCTAGTGTGGCAATGGAATCTGTGTCTTTGTCCCAACAGATTCCTACCAAAGCCACCAAACCTAAAATTCCAAAACACAAGTCAAAGAAAACCACCTCTGTTGTTTCTCAAAAGACAACAGTTGTAACAACTACCAAAACCCTTAAGGGAGTGAACAGGGTGTGAGTGGTGAGGGGAGGGGTGAACATCAAGAAACCCCCCGGGATAAGGTGGGAGAGGCGAGTGGCACCCTAGCCAGCCAAACCACAGTTTCTCAAAAGACTGTGGTGGTTCAAAAGGAGTCAAACACATCCCTAGTTGCATCCTCCCAAAAGGATGCAGCTATTAAAAATAGTCCCCAACCAGGGACACAGAACAAAAGAGAGAGGGACACTGAAGCCACACATTCACCTGTCAAAGCATTTTCAAGAAGAAAGAAGGCTAAAACCCTAGTTTCCACACAGGGGCACACACTGCACAGATACATCCACCTGTATCTTTGCCTTCTCAAATTCAGCTTGATGTGGCTCCAACAAATGTGGAGTCACAGCCCCATTCTCTCATAATAGACACACAACAATCACCAAATTCTCCATCACCATATCTGGATGTGGATATGATATTCATATCAATTCCTGATTCTCCCTCTTTAAAACTCAGGGAGGAGCCCCACTCAAATCCTGGTGATCATCATTTGTTAGATGACTTGTTGGATCATCAGCCAATTCTTTCAGACTTAGTTGAAGAATCTGTGTCACCTCACTTAAAATCAATTCACACAGATTCAACAATTATGTCACTTTCAATATCTACATCTTTTCCTTCTTCAACGGATATCTCTCATCCGTTGACAAGTGGTTGTTCTTCGACGGATAAGCTTAACAGCAGTTATCCGTTGATATCATCAGTTTCCACTTCAACGGATACTCCCTATCCGTTGATGGTCTCTACACATATAACTGATTCAATTCCAAGTGTAGAAGACATGGTTACTGTACAATCACTTCTAAAATTGAGGGAAGGGAGTGATAATTTGAGTGAGAGGTTGGGTTGCTCATAGGCAAAAGGAGAGGTTGAGAGTCAAAATATGTATGCTATTTCTTCCAGCATGGCAAAAGTAAGTGAGGGGAGTGCCACCTTAGTAGGTGAGGGTGAGGGTGTGAGGGTGTGTGTGAGCCAGGGGGAGCCCCTGATGCAAGAACATAGAGAAAATGAGAGAAAAGCAGGTACATAAGCTATAAGGGTGGATCCAGCCATTGCTAGTGAGTCAATGATTGTGGATGATGCTGAAAAGGGAAGACAATTTCAGCAACACTACAAAGCTGAAATTGATAACATTTCCTTGGATGCTGACACTTTTACTCATCCTGTTTCAGCCTATCAACTGTTGGCTGCTCAGGGTGTTAGGTCACACACACACTATAGAGGGGGTGAATACAGTGTATAGTACACTCAAATCGAACTTTAAGAACTTAAGTAACAGAAAACAAACTTTATTGAAACAATAAACTCTGTTACAGTATGGAACTGTTACCTCTCAGTGATGAACAAATATCACGAGAGCTGCTAGGGTTACAATGAATAATCTTCTCTAATAATGATAACACTTATAGTATAAACCCTATGTCTGTGTTTATATACTACACAGTTATAAGATAATCGCTAATTGATATGGAATATAATTCTGCTTCCTAAAATATATCAATCAGATATCTTTTCTTCCAAGTATTCCATTCTTTACAGAATTCCTTCTTCATGCATATCTCTTCTTATGTTTATCTTGATCTTCTTTCCTTTAATCAGCTACTGTCCTTATCCGATCGTCCTTCAGCACTTAAGTTCTGATATCAATCTTCTGATGATTATCTCCTGATAACATAAGTACTGATATCCTTAAGTCCTGACTTCCAGTATAAGTACTGATCAACAGTTAAGTACTGATTTATCCTGTTCAAGTAAGATCTAAAAGCTAAACATAAAACATATTAGCCATGACATTATCAAATATATCTAACAATCTCCCCCAATTTGTAAATTAACATAATATACAAGTTTAACAGATATTTGATGATGTCAAAAATATTAAGTACAAATGCATGAGAATTAGACTAGATAACTACAACTTACAGTCCTTAAAGCTTTTACCAATTTTCAACTTCTGATAACAACTTCAGTCTGTATAAATATCAGAATTTAAGCAGTTGTAGATCTTCGACTTGGCTTCATCATTTTCTGATCTCTCTGATGTCAGGATTTGTTCTGAGATAGTTCTTCAACAAACATTTCTCAGCATATCTGAGTTCATCAATCATTCTCCTTTTGACATCTTTAAGCTCTGCAGTATCTTCACCAGTTTGAAAGATTGCAGCTCTGAGATCATTGATCTTTGCTTTTCTCAACTCCTGATCTAGTCTTATGACATAAGCTTTGTCAGACTCTAGATTGAATTCAAGTCCCTTAATACCAATATATGTTCTGATCTGTGCAGTATTAGGCTTCATATCAACAATATCACCATTGTGATCTCTGTACTTTGGAACATATATGCTGTCAGACTTAACATAATAAAGCCTTTTCTGTCTCTGAATCTGTTCTTTTAAGTAGTTTGCAGCAGTCCCTGTTATTCTGTCATCTACTTGAAGTAAGAAAAGTACATGCTCCAATTCTTCAAAATACTTCAATGGAATGGCATTTTGTCTTATATGATAAACCCTACCATCTGTCATGAAATATAACATGATGTATTCTTTCAAGTAGGTATGGTAAACCATCTGTACAGATTCCAGTTGATTCAATCTCTCAGGAGTTGCTCCAATACCTGGTTCACTCAAGGAAGTTGGATCATTGGTAGTGTTGTGTACTCTTCTTTCATCAGCACTTCCCAATCCAGTTTTATCTCTAGCTTCCTTTCCAGTAACTACTCTTGCTTCAAAACCACTTGCAGTAGTCTTCAAAGATTGAGTCTGTTTTGCTTTAGTGAATCCTGGTAGGAGTGTCTTTGATCTATTTTCTGATATCAAGTTAACTTGAGCTATGTCAGAGGTTACTTGCTTCTTCTGAATATCAGAACTTACAATTTCTTGACTCTGAACAACTTGAGCCATGTCAGAGTTTGTTTTAAGAACTTTTCTTGAAGTCAGAGCAAGATCATCCTTTTCATCAGTAATTTCTTCTTCCTCAGGAGGTACATAAACCTTGATAGGTTCACCAACCTTTTCTTTACCCTTGGATCTTGGATCTATCTGTGGTTGTGATCTAGCCAATGTTGCTTCAGTATGTGTCCTTTCTTTGATCACAATGCCTTTGAGTTTTGGAAGTGATTTTTTACCAGAAGCTTCAGATTTAGATGTGACTTTCTCTGATTTAAGTCTGGCTTCTTCTTCCTTTAAACTTTCCAAGTCCATTCCTGGATTTTCTTGAAGAAATAACTGTCTTGACATTTCCTCATCAAGATCTAGAAGTTCATCAGAACTTATCCTTTTACCAGCAGCAGAATTTATTCTTTTCCCAGTATCAGAACTTGTCCTGTGACTAGCTTGTCTTGATGTAAACCTTCTACCTTGACTATGACCGCTACCCATTCCAGAGTATCCTTGATCATCATTTCCATCATCCTTTCCTTGCAGTGTCTTGTTAGTTTTGCATTTGGACTTAATTACCTTCTCCCCCTTTTTGGCATCAGCAGGTAGTAAAAGAGAGATAAGTAATTCTACTGAGGATTGGATTTCAGTAAGTTGCGATTGCTGAGAAGCTTGATTTGTCAGAATTTCATCAATCTGAGCTTGTTGTTTCTCTTGAGTTTTCTCAATATAAGCAATCCTGTCAATGGTAGGTTGAAAGAACTTTTTCTTATCAATTTTCCAAACTTGTTCCTGTTTGATAAAGTTCTCCTGAATCTTGTGTAGCTCTGCATGAGTAGTTGAATGAAGACCTTGTAGATGTTTAGTACTCAATGCAGTGACTCTAAGCTGGGTTTTAAAATCATCAGAATTTAACATTTCATCAGCTTTAGTCAAGTGCTCAGCAAGATGTTTTTCAGTTGGAACACATGAAACTGAGTTCCATTCCTTAGTCCACTCCTGACCTGCAGGAGTTTCACTCCAAGGTACTGGTGCTTCCCCGGTAACAAACTTCTTTACCAGTTCAGACTTAGGAAGAGTCTGTTGAGGAGTATGTCCTGAAGGACCTGCTTCATCAGCATCTACAGTTGGAGCAGCATCACCAGTATCTCCAGCATTTGCAGCATCAGAACTTAAAGAATCAATATCTTCTGATAAGACAACAGTGTGAGTAGCAATGGAGGCTTCAGCATCCTCTAATTGCTTATCTGATACTAAGTTCTGATCAACAGTCATATCCTGATGCTCACCTAAAGTCTGATCATCAGCATCTTGATGCAGAGAAGGTGTTGTTGATAACTCTGGAGTTTGAACAGCATCAGTAACAGGTGTTGTGGAAGGATTATTTGCTGTTGGAGCTTCTAAGAGAAATACTTCAGACACAACCAAGTGTTGAACATCAATATCAGCACTTGTGCCTGGATCAACAAGAGACACAGATGGTGAGTTAGCCTTGTCAGATACAGCTTCCTGAGATGGAGTTGATGGAGAAGAAGTGACTGGAGCAAATTCCTTGTCTTGTGAGATCAGAGATTCCTGATCCCCTTCCTTAGCTGCTTCCTCTTCATCATCTGAAACTGGCCTTTGTGCCCTCTGTTTCTCGTACTTCCTTGTTGATTTGGATTCCTTGGGAATTTCAGGAACTGTCATTCGTCTAAGCCTCTTGAGAAGCCTAGATCCCCCAATTTCAGAATCCTTCTGAGAAATCTCTTTCTCAGCTTCAGATACAACAGGTTCTCTAGCAGGAACCGGTTCCTCAGAATCAGATTCATCTCTCAATGCAATCCTCCTTCTCTTTTGAGGTGTTTGAGGAACATTCTTTGTCCTCTTTGGCTTGGAAGATGAAGATTTCACAGTAGGTGCTGAAGATGAAGGTTGAGCAGTCTGTGAAGTGGAGAGATAGGATTTGAGATATGATCTGAGGGTAGGTTGAGTAGAATGAGAGGTAGGTACTGAGGTTGATGGATTTTGGGTGTTTGGAGTTGGTTGGACATCAGAGTAAACAGATCTATAAGTATCAGGATCAGCATTTACTATGATCTGTTTTACAGACTGAGGAATCTGTAATGGTCTAACCACTTTTTTCTTAGTATCAGCATTTACCAGGTCATTAAAGTATCGTTTTGCAACCTTAAAAGGTGGGGTTTGGGTGCTGACTAAATGAGGTTCATCAGTACAATAAGTGTAAATAAGTTGACAGAATCTAGCAAAATAAACAACATCTCGATCCTCTGTCATCCTATCCCCAATAAAACCAATTAAAGCAGTTGCAAAATCAAAATGAGTTTGATTGATAATTGCATACCCGATGTGCTGACTCATAATTGGAATAGCATCAAAATTCGAACATTTGTTCCCAAAAGCTTTGGTGATGCAATCAAAGAATAAACTCCATTCTCTTCTGATATTAGCCCGTTTCAACTGTCCAAGTTTCGTCAGACTCTTTTCATATCCCAATTCAGCCATTAACTCCCGAAGGGCTGAGTCCTCTGGAATTGAGAAAGTACAATCTTCTGGAAGATGTAAAGCCCTGCGTACTGTACCAGGAGTGACTACAAAGGATGAATCACCCACTTGGAAGATAATACCGGGAGTTCCACGTTGACCACCATCATCAAAAAGTCCAGTCCTCCAAAACCTCAGAACTTGTTGGCTTGAAAAGAATTCAGGCTGTGTTAATGCATACCCAACCTCACTATGTGCAAGAAGATCTTGCACAAAGTGCAATTCAGATGGAGCTTCAGTGTGATCAAGAACTGCAACATAGTTGTTGGGGACAAACTTAGCTCCATCAATGATTAAATCCTTTGGTGCTATGTGAAAAAAAAATTGAGATTCAAGTATGCCTGTTAGGTGTTTGATATAATGTCTGTATGAAAAACCAATGTGAGAAATAAAGAGAAAGAGAGTAAAAGTAAGGAGAGATAAAATATGAAGAAAATAAAAGATTAAAGAAATCTTCTTTCTGTTGTACTTATACTCTGAACAAAAATGTTACCGTTGGACACCTGTCAGACATGCAGTAATAACGGACAGTTACTGGGCTCGAGAAAACAGGAATCATTACTTACCCATTTGCCTAGTTTCAAGGAAAAACCGTTCCATTTATCAAGAGAAACAGTTTTAATTCAAAATTTAAACCGTTATCACTGATTGAATTATTTTTCACTGCATCATTAATATTCTGAAAATACATCACATGAAAATGACCAAGATAAATTAGATAAGTAAGTGCTGAAAACGAATCAGAACTTAATATAAAACAAAATTTATATGGTCATCAGAATATCAATCAGGATTTATCAACACAAGATAAAATAACTCAGAGACAAAATCTTGAAGTAAAAACAACGTTCATCAATATATCAATACAATACATTTATGAAATGGAAATTACATCAATACTTATACAAGATTTTCCCTAAGCTTCTAAACCGAACATCAACAGCCTTAGTCCTAGCTAAGAAGCCTGACAAAGCTGATGATGAAGAAAAACAGGAAGAAGACAAGATTAAATCATTTCTTCTTCTTCCTACTCTCGACAAACCGAATGGCGAGTCTGATGATTCGCTCTTGCTGGCGGAGAGCTTCCAGCCTTTCCTCCTCCAATCGCTCCAGATGGCGATGGTAGTCCATATAGAAGAATAGAAGGTGTGTCAGTACCTCCTGTGGGACAGAGTCCCATATCTCCTCAGGAATGGCTGTGACATGCCATTCCTGCTGCCAATCGGCACAGCTTAGCTCCATATTGAAGTTTTGGTAGTTCAAAAACATATTGTATCTGACCATTGTATTTTTGAAAGAAGAAGTATGAAGATAAGTGTGTGAGAAGAATTTGATGGAAAGACTGATGTGAAGTGGCTGCTTATATAGGCAAGAGAATGCCAGGAGACGCAAAGAAATTGAATGCTGACAGGTAGAATTAATTCTACCTCGTCTCCCTAGACTTTGAAAAAGAATAACATTCATTGGAAAGAGGAAACATGGTTTAAAGCGCACAAGAAACAAGTAACATTTGACTGTTCAGGTACAAATACCATTAACCCTAACCATAGTGACTATTAATCTTCCACTTCAACATATTCAATTATTAACTGAGACTGTTATCAAATTTTATTCACAGATAAGTCAAGTAAAACATTAGACTGTAATATCAGAACTTAGACTTATATCAGAACTTAACAGTCATCAGAACATAATTTCTTAACTCGAAAAAGGAATGCCCATCTTAGTAAATCCTCATACAAGTTCTGAGTTATAGACTTCAGAACTTAATCATTAGAACGTGTAACTAGAACTTGTCCTCAGAATTTGTGCAAAGTGACACAGTGACTGTTTATCTAAAATAACATAGACCACCACAGTAATTTTCATCATTCATATGGAGTGATTAGTGTGTGCATTAAGCTAAATAAGAGACAAAGAGTAAAGTCTGAGTCACTTCAGTACATCTTAGAAATAAGGCATAACTAAAATTTTGCTAAAGAGCTGTCATTGTCCTGAAACCTACTGATGAATGAGTTCATGCATGAGTCCACCTCAACTGTTTTGTGCTAATTTTATGCATCTTTTGAAATTCTATTTTACAGTGGCTTCTCAGTGTAAGTGAGTCACGACTGTTTATCAGAATTTATGCTATAATCAGAGTATTTCTCCAGTAATCATAGAGTGTGAAAAGTCACCAAGAAAATATTTTGCTTTTCTAATGCATATTTACTTAATACCAGCAATGCACTTGGGTCGTCCCTTCCACATTTTTACTCTAGATCTCAAAGGAGTACCTGATTTTATTCATTGATCTTTTTGCTTTTTCTTTTGATAAGTGAGGTTTATCAGCACTTAGTACATTCAGCAGTTTTACTAGTATCAGAACTTAACAGATGAGTAGCATTATTCTAATTTGTGACTTAGTAATAAGATATACAAAGTAAACTTAACTAAGCTCAATTATCAGAATTTTCTAGTGTCATAAAATTTCCACTGAAATAATTACTTCTTACATGGAATCATTTGTTTATTAAATACTACTAGGTCAGTATCTAGCACAGTTATCCTCATAGGATTGAATAGGTACTTGAACAGACATATCACTTATCAGAGTTTAGAAACATATATCAGACAACAGTCAGTACTTAAAGACATTTATCAATTAAGCACATAATACACAATGAGATTAATTCTGTAAATACCGAGCATAAAGTCTGATAACACAGAACAAGACTAAGCAGATTTAGAGAAAGAACCTGAAACCATTCCAAGTTCATTTACCAATCTTGTAAAAGTAGCTTCACACAGTGGTTTTGTGAAGATATCTGCTAGTTGTTGATCTGTGGGAATAAAATGCAATTCCACTGTACCTTCATCCACATGTTCCCTGATGAAGTGGTACCTGATGCTGATGTGCTTTGTCATAGAGTGTTGAACTGGATTACCTGTCATAGCAATAACACTTTGATTATCACAGTAAATAGGGATTTTGAAATATGTTAACCCATAATCCAGTAACTGATTCTTCATCCAAAGAATCTGTGCACAACAGCTTCCTGCAGCAATATACTCTGCTTCTGCAGTTGATGTGGAAATTGACTTTTGTTTCTTGCTGTACCAAGAAACCAATCTGCCTCCAAGAAATTGACAGCTTCCACTTGTGCTTTTCCTGTCAATTTTGCAACCTGCAAAATCTGCATCTGAGTAACCTATTAGTTTAAAGTCTGATTCTCTAGGATACCATAATCCCAGAGCAGCTGTTCCTTTAAGATACTTTAAGATTCTTTTTACAGCTGTTAAGTGAGGTTCTCTTGGATCTGCTTGAAATCTTGCACAAAGACAGGTAGCATACATGATATCAGGTCTACTAGCAGTTAGATAGAGTAGAGAGCCAATCATACCTCTGTAGTCAGTAATATCTACTGATTTACCGGTATCCTTATCCAGTTTTGTTGCAGTGGCCATTGGAGTGGATGCACTTGAACAATCTTGCATTCCAAATTTCTTCAGCAAGTTTCTGGTGTACTTGGTATGACAAATAAAAGTGCCTTCCTCATTCTGCTTGACTTGAAGGCCCAGAAAATAGCTAAGTTCCCCCATCATACTCATCTGATATCTTGACTGCATTAGTTTGGCAAACTTTTTGCAAAGTTTGTCATTTGTAGATCCAAAAATGATATCATCAACATAAATCTGGACCAGAAGTAAGTCCTTTCCATGGTTGAGGTAGAACAGTATTTTGTCTATTGTCCCTCTGTTGAATCCACTTTCCAGAAGAAACTGAGCTAAAGTCTCATACCATGCTCTAGGAGCTTGCTTAAGTCCATAAAGTGCTTTATCAAGCCTGTAGACATAATCTGGATGTTTGGTATCTAAAAAACCTGGAGGTTGTTCAACATATACCTCCTCCTCCAATTCTCCATTGAGAAAAGCACTTTTCACATCCATTTGAAAGACAGTAAACTTTTTGTGAGCAGCATAAGCCAAGAATATCCTTATGGCTTCTAACCTAGCAACTGGTGCAAATGTTTCATCATAATCAATTCCCTCCTGTTGAGAATATCCTTTTGCAACCAGCCTTGCCTTATTCCTTGTAATTATGCCATCACTGTCAGTTTTGTTTCTGAATACCCACTTTGTACCAACAACAGATCTATTCTTTGGTCTTGGCACTAGGGTCCAGACTTTGTTTCTTTCAAATTCATTCAACTCTTCCTGCATTGCTTTCACCCAATCAGCATCTTGAAGAGCTTCTTCCACTTTCTTTGGCTCAGTATGAGAGAGAAAAGAATTGTAAAGACATTCATTTGAAGTACCTGTTCTAGTTCTGACACCTGCATCAGGATTTCCAATTATCAAATCAGGTGTATGTGTTTTTGTCCACTTCCTTGCAGATGGAAGGTTTTCTCTAGAACTGGATGCTCCCCCATGATCCATGTTATCTTCATTTTCATTTTCTGATGCTCCCCCTGAAACTATGCTCCCTGAGTTGGAGTCTTCAGTATTTAAATTTTCAGCACTATCAGAACTTGGCTTATCAGAACTTGACGAATCAGAATTTGAAGAGCCAGATGTATGTTCTGATGTTTCTTGAGCTGTGGTAGGATCTTGAGTATGCTCCCCCTGCATCGGTGCATCTTCCCTTGGCGTAGCCACCACAGTTTCAATAACATCAGAGTTTATTCCATCAGAGTTTACAATATCAGGACTTAGACTTTCAGGATTTTCAGTATCAGAATTTGAGTCTTCATTTTCAAATCTCAGCTGATCATGGTCAATGAAATCTTCAAGACCAGTAATCTTCTTGTCATCAAAAGAGACATTGATAGATTCCATGACTACTTTTGTTCTCAAATTATAGACTCTGAAGGCTTTTGTGAAAAGTGGATATCCAACAAAGATTCCTTCATCAGCTTTTAGATCAAACTTTGATAGCTGTTCAGTATGAGTTTTGAGAACAAAACACTTGCATCCAAATACATGAAAGTATTTCAGATTTGGCTTCTTTTTCTTCACCATCTCATATGGTGTTTTTCCATGCTTGTTAATGAGTGTTGCATTTTGAGTAAAACAAGCAGTCTGCACAGCTTCAGCCCAGAAATAGGTTGGAAGCTTTGCTTCTTCAAGCATTGTACGTGCAGCTTCAATGAGAGTTCTATTCTTCCTTTCAACAACTCCATTTTGTTGTGGAGTTCCAGGAGCAGAAAATTCCTGCTTTATTCCATGGCTTTTGCAGAACTCTTCCATTATCAAATTCTTGAACTCAGTGCCATTATCACTCCTTAAAACTTTCACAGAATCTTTGACCATTTTATCCAGATGTTTGACATGATCAATCAAGATTGATGCAGTTTCACTTTTTGTATGCAAGAAATACACCCATGTGTATCTGGTGAACTCATCCACTATGACCAACGCATATTTCTTCTTTGCAATAGACATGACATTTACTGGACCAAATAGATCAACATGTAGTAGATGATAAGGCTCAAGAATTGATGATTCAGTCTTGCTCTTGAATGAAGATTTTCTTTGTTTGGCTTTCTGACATGAATCACAAAGACCATCGGGAGCAAATACTGTGTTTGGCAATCCTCTCACAAGATCTTTCTTGACCAGTTCATTTATATTGTTGAAATTTAAATGAGAGAGTTTCTTATGCCAATTCCAGCTTTCTTTAATTGATGCTCTACTCATCAGACAGATTGCAGAACCATCAGTACTTGTTGAAAGCTTAGCTTCATAAATGTTACCACACCTGTATCCTTTCAGAACAACTTTGCCTTTAGATTTACTCACAATTTCACAGTGTTCTTCAAAGAAATCAACATGATAACCTCTGTCACAGATTTGACTTATACTCAGTAGGTTGTGTTTAAGTCCTGAGACCAGAGCTACTTGTTTAATTATGACATTTCCAAGATTGATATTGCCATATCCCAATGTTTTTCCAATGTTGCCATCTCCATAAGAAACACTTGGGCCAGCTTTCTCCACAAAGTCTGATAGCAAGGCCTTATTTCCAGTCATATGTCCTGAACATCCACTGTCCAGAACTAGAATATTTTTCCTGTTGCCCTGCAATCACAAAGACCACTAATTATTAGTTTTAAGGACCCAGACTTGCTTGGATCCTTTGGCCTTATTAAGTTTGTTAACATTTGCAGCGGATTTAGCATCATAGTTTATGTTAACATTTTTCTTATCACAACTTACACTATCAGACTTTGAATCAGAATTTACACTAGAAGGAACAATGGAAACTTTCTTCAAAGAAGGTTTTATTTGATAATAATCATAGTACAAGCTATGATATTCCTTACAAGTATAAATGGAATGCCATAAACTACCATAATGAAAACAAGGATTTTGTGGTTTGTATCTAACAGACTGACTCTTAACTCCTGACTTTGAAGGTAAGGAGTTAATATTCTTATTCTTCCCGCAAAAAGAAGCCAGATGGTTAGAACTTCCACAGTTATGACATGTTTTCCTAGAAGCATCAGGAACAGGTTTATAATTATTGCTTTTATTCACACCTTCCTTTCCATTCCTATTTTTCCTAGGTGATTTTAGCTTGTTTACATTCTTAACATCTTTCAGCTTATGCTTAAGCTGCTTCTTTGTCATTAAGCCTATGTTCACTTCAGCTGTCTTTTCCTGTTTTAGTTTGTCAGAAGTTAATTTCTTTGTAACTTCAGATTTTTCATTTTCAGACTTTGCAGTTACAAACTTAACAGGTTTTAACTTTGGCTTTTGCTTATCAACAGACTTAATTTCTTCAGTTCCTTTATCATTCTTATCTTCTCCATAACCTAAGCCCTCTTTCCAGTTTCCACTACTTAGCAAATTTTGAGTTGTTTTGCCAAAGTTAGTCCAAGTCCTGATAATCTCTCTTTCCTTTTCTAACTCAGTTTTTAGAGATTCATTTATTTTTAGCACTTCATTCCTAACATAAAAAACATCATCTCTATCCTTCTAAGTTTGATGGAACATGACTAACTCTTTTTCTAAGAAATTATTTCTTTTCTTAAATGCAAGATTTTCAGAAGTTAATCTTTCACATATTAAAGTTTGATCTCTATAACTAACAAACATGGTTTTAAGATATCTTCTCAACTCATTAATATCATCAGTATGAAAAGCATAAGTAGTCTGAGGTACCTTTGTTTCAGCAGCTTCAGAACTGCTCTCAGCACTTTCTTTATCAGCATTTGCCATCAATGCATAGTTTTCCTCACTTTCAGAGTCTGAGGTGTCTATCCAGCTTTTCTGCTTTGTGACAAGAGCCTTGCCTTTGTCACCCTTTACCTTCTTGCAATCAGAAGATATGTGGCCTTTCTCACCACAGTTATAGCATTTAACATTGGTGTAATCTCCTCTGTCAGACTTTCCTCCTCTGCCTTCAGATCTTCTGAAATTCTTCATATCAGAACTTATGCCTTTCCTGGAAAACTTCTTTCCTTTCCTGAACTTCCTGTATGCAATCTTTGTAATTCCTTTCATCATAAGAGCACACAGCTTCATCATTTCCTCATCAGCATCAGTCTCAGGCAAGCTTTTAGAATCTGAGTCATCATCACTCTCAGAACTTGATGACTCAGTATCAGACTTTATGAAAAGAGCTTTACCCTTATCTTTCTTTGAGGAAGCTGCTTTGGGGAATTCTTCTTCAGCCTTAAGAGCAACTGTCCTTGACTTTCCTCCCTTCCTCTTGCTTCTTTGTTCCATCTCCAGCTCATGAGTCTTGAGCATTCCATAGATTTCGTCAAGAGTTGTTTCATCAAGATTGTAGTTGTCTCTTATTGTCGTTGCCTTCAAATCCCAGCATTCAGGAAGAGCTAACAGGAACTTAAGGTTTGAATCTTCAAGATAATACTCTTTATCAACCAATGACAAATCATTCAAAAGTTTGACAAATCTATCATATAAATCATTCAATGACTCATTAGTCTTTGAGTCAAAGTGTTCATACTCTTGAGTGAGTATTGTCTTCCTGTTCTTCTTAATTGTGTCAGTTCCCTGACACCTTGTTTCCAGAGCATCCCATATCTCCTTAGCAGTCTTGCAGTTGATTACTTTGCTTGACATTACATTATCAATGGCACTATGCAATAAGTGTCATACCTTAGCATCCTTAGCAATTGATGTTATGTCTTCAGCAGTATAATCACTCTTCTCCTTTGGTACGGTCTTTGCTGCTTCACCTGCAACTGCAACAGCGAGCTTGGTTGGTTTGTGAGGGCCTTCCTTGATTCTATCAAGGTATTCTGGATCTGTTGCTTCCAGGAACATGGTCATCCTTACCTTCCATATGGGATATTCAGATGGTCTCAGTATGGGAACTCTGATGGTCTCATACCGACTCTGAATTTGTGTCTTTGGTGGTTCCTCAGTTTTGGTAGGCTTAGTTGGAGTTTCTGTGTCCGACATGATTGTGTTTGGATCTTTAACTGTATGTATGTTAACAGATAGGCTCTGATACCAATTGTTAGGTCACACACACACTGTAGAGGGGGTGAATACAGTGTATAGTACACTCAAATCGAACTTTAAGAACTTAAGTAACAGAAAACAAACTTTATTGAAACAATAAACCCTGTTACAGTATGGAACTGTTACCTCTCAGTGATGAACAAATATCACGAGAGCTGCTAGGGTTACAATGAATAATCTTCTCTAATAATGATAACACTTATAGTGTAAACCCTATGTCTGTGTTTATATACTACACAGTTACAAGATAATCGCTAATTGATATGGAATATAATTCTACTTCCTAAAATATATCAATCAAATATCTTTTCTTCCAAGTATTCCATTCTTTACAGAATTCCTTCTTCATGCATATCTCTTCTTATGTTTATCTTGATCTTCTTTCCTTTAATCAGCTAATGTCCTTATCTGATCGTCCTTCATCACTTAAGTTCTGATATCTATCTTCTGATGATTATCTCCTGATAACATAAGTACTGATATCCTTAAGTCCTGACTTCCAGTATAAGTATTGATCAACAGTTAAGTACTGATTTATCATGTTCAAGTAAGATCTGAAAGCTAAACATAAAACATATTAGCCATGACATTATCAAATATATCTAACACAGGGCAATGTGGAGGCAGAGCAAACTTTGAACATAGTGCACACTTCAGACTCTCTTCAAAGAGATAAAGCTGCTGTTAATAGGATGCCTTCTCAAGATGGTGAACCATCTGAAGAATTTGAAGTAAATTCTAATGATGATGACTCTACTTCGGATGGGAGCATGAACTTAGGGAGAGATGAAGGCCCAAGTTCTGTTCCAGATTTACCTGAATGGGCATGGACAAAGAAATCTACACCAGGACAATTTGGTGTAGCTTTGGTCAAGCAAGTCATGGTTATTCAAAAGGCCCTTCAGGAGACTACAAATGCTGGTACAAAGGCTATTCTTCAAGCTCATCTAGACTCTCTGCATCTCTTGCAGTTGCAGCATATTAGACATAATTTAAGTGTGGATGAACTCAAAAAGGATATTGCTGATCTGAAATCCTACAATTCTGAGAAGTTGGATTCAGTTATGCCTTATGGTACTATGCAAGATTTGTTGCTGAGATTGAGGAGAGAATCTGATGTTGACAATAGGCTGGCCAAGTTGGAAACAAGAGTTCAAGTCATTGAAGACTCTGTGGTCACCATTTTTCAAAATCAACAATCTCAGACAAATCTACTATTGCAGCTGGCAAAAGCACAAGGCTTGACCCATATCCTTGATGATAACAAAAAGGGGGAGAATAAAAGGGAAGGGGAAGGAGAGCCATCAACAACAGTTCAAATATCTAAAGTACTAGTTCCTGCCATCACCACTTCTCTAACTCTTCAAATCAAAGGAAAGCTTGATGGAATTGATCTAATCCAGATAGCAGCAGCTGAGATGAAAGTCAAAGAGCAAAGGAAGAAAATTGATGAAAGGATGCAACAAATCTTTGGTTCTACAACTTCTAAATCACAATCTGTGAAGCATAGCACAAAGGTGGAGCCAATCATTATGGAGCTCAATCCAGTAAGGAGGAATAAGGTTGGAGAGACTTCTTCCAAGAATCTGAAACCTATGGTTCTCAAGCCCAACAACAGATCCAATAAGGACTCTACAAAGAACCCTCTAAGCCTTGCTCAGTTGAAAGAAGTGGACTTTCCTCTTCCAAAGCCTGATGAAGACAAGATTTTGGGTGGTAATATCATGAAGCACAAGGAGACCAAGGATGTGGTTGAAAGGATGAACATGGCCATTATCTTTAGAGAGAAAAAGAGTATCTGTGTGATACAAGGACATCCAAAATTCTCAATAGCCAAGAGGGAAGAAACCAGAAGGTTGAAGGAAGAAGCTAAAAAGCTAAAGGCTGACAAAAGAGCACAAGCAAAGCTTGAAAAATAGCTAAAGTCAAGTCAAGATGGAGAAAAGAAAGAAATTGAAGACAAGAGTGAAGATGTAGGTATGGGGGACATGATTAGTGATGATGTGGAAGAAAGAAGTAAGGAAGGAAAGGAATGGCAAAAAGGGAACAGAAAGAAGGCCAATGCAAAAAGGAAGATGGTAGATGAAACTGAAGAAACCCAATCAAAATCCAAACCACTACCTTCTATTCCTGAACCCATTATGCCTAAACCCTTCATAAACATCCATGGTGAAACAGTCACTCCTAAGGAGGAACCAATTGATTGGGACACCATCAAATTGCCCACCTTCTTAACCACCTCTCCACCATCAAAGAAACAGAAAAGGAAAATCAAATCAATACCTCCTCTAACCTCAATCAAATTCACTCAGAAGCCTAATCCTAAGCCACAAGCCTCAAAGGATGATTATGTTCACATTTGTGACATAAAGGAATTTTCAAACATTGAACTCTATCTAGATGAGCTGGAGGAAGTAAGGGGAATAGATGCCTACAGACAGCTTCCAGAAAGACTAGTGTTAAAATATAAAGGAAGTGGGGAAAGGCCTTGGCCTCTCTACAGGATTCTGAATGAAGGCTATTCTACCTTGGTTAGAGTCTACTCAGCCATAAAAAAGGATTTTGGCTTTACCAGGACTGCCAAAACTGAGATTCTCAACAAGATTGCCAGCATAAGGAAAACTTGGTGGGAGCCCAATGCCTTGCCTAGAACATTACTCATCCAAGAAAGAGGAATTGGTTGATGGAGTTCAGAGACAATAAAGGAGTCAGAAGATTTTTCAGACTTGAAGATCAGCTCAAGATTGCCAGTAATGAAACTCTCAAGGATATGCAATCTAAGTTGGACATTAATGAAGAAGATGAAGCTGAATTCTACAGACAACTCCAACTCCAAATAGAGGAGAATGATAGGAGGCTAGGGAAGAAAATAAGGGATCAAAGGAAAAGAAATTAATCTGCTCAGACTAAAGGAGCACCCTTGAAAACAATGTAATTCTTCAATTCTGTCTCAGTATACACACTTTTGCAGCACTTTTGTATTTCTACTTTATTTCAGTTTATATGTTTGTTAAGTGTTTTGTTATCATCAAGTTGAACCCAAATTTATGCCTACAGTTCTAGTAGACATAAATAGGGGGAGATTATTAGGAATATGTGTATCAGTTTGATGATAAGTTAAACAAAACACTTAAGTAGAAATCTAGTGTTTGTAGCCTCAACGGATAAGACCATTTTGGCTATCCGTTGAAGGAGTAGCTTTACTTAGAAATAAGTTTAGTATTGTAGCACATTTCATTCTCTGTATTTAAGTTGTAATTCTTAGATGTTGTGGGAAATTATCAGTCATGTTGACTACTAGTGGATATGTAAATAGGAGGGCTAATTGTAAATATTTCATGCCTTGTAATTTTGTATAAGTGAAGTAGTATCAACTGATATTAAAGGCCTTCAACGGATGAGAAACAAAGCTTCAACTGATGTCTCTAAAGCTTCAATGGATAACATCCATCAACGGATGAGTGCTTCAACGGATAAAGCTTCAACTGCTAAATGCATCAACGGATAAAGCTTCAACGGATAAAGCTTCAACGGATAAAGCATCAACGGATGGAAGCTTCAACGGATGCTTAGTTCAATAGCAGTTGATAGTGACAATTCATAAGCTGACATAGGCACATGGGTTGACAGAGACAAACTGGAATGTGGCAGCCTCTAGGAGGAATCAAGAAAATGCAGCATTTCCATTCTGGTGCAAACAAGGAAGTATTCAAAGATTCATAGCTAAACCTAAATTGCATTGGATAGAGAAATGAAGAAGAAACAAGTGAAGAATCTTTTATTTGTATTTAACAGTTTTGTCTTCACTTGTAAACTTGGTGATATATAAACCAAGTAGCAACTAGTAATTAGATGTGAATTTTCAAGAGCTGTTTAGAAAAATCCAGAGAGAAAATCATCTAGTTTGTACTAGGACGCAGTTGTGATTTAATTATTTGAATCACAGATTTTCTGAAATAACACATCTCTGGTGGAACAACAAATCCACCAGAAAAGTTTTTAAGTCTGTTGTGTTCTTTACATTTGTGTTCGAATTTATATTGGTCTGCATTAGCTGAAAGCAATTCACACACACTTGTTCATCAAAACACAATAGCCTAGAAACTGCTCAAAACTTGAAAAAGTTTTGAGATTTACATTCAACCCCCCTTCTGTAAATCTCATTGTTAGTTCACTGGGAAGCCCGGGTTGGATGAATCCAGAACAATGCATAGCTTGGACGTCAACCCCGAAAGGAAGCCGGTTAAGCAAAAGAGAAGAAATTTTGCCCCCGAAAGACAGAAAGCAATAGATGAAGAAATTGAGAAATTACTCAAAGCTGGGATCATATGCGAAGTCAAGTACCCGGAATGGTTGGCAAACGTTGTAATGGTAAAAAAAGGCAAACGGTAAATGGAGAATGTGTATTGACTACACGAACTTAAACGGTGCATGCCCCAAAGACCCTTACCCCTTGCCAAATATTGATCAATTGATTGACGCAACATCCAGGCACGTCAGGCTAAGTTTCATGGACGCCTACTCGGGGTACAACCAGATCAAGATGAATCCCAAGGATATCCTAAAGACAACCTTCATTACACATAGGGTGGTCTATGCCTATGTAATGCAGCCTTTTAGGTTGAATAACGCGGGAACAACCTACCAGAGAGCAATGAATAAAATCTTCAAAGACCAGATTGGAAGGAACCTAGAATTCTATGTTGACGACATGATTTCAAAGTCCATAAGCATCCCCGGTCACATAGGAGACCTAAGAGAATGCTTTGACAACTTGAGAAAATACTCACTCAGGCTCAATCCAAAAAGTGCACATTCGGAGTAAGGGCAGGAAAATTTCTTGGATTCATGATAAGCAACCGGGGAATTGAAGCCAACCCCGAAAAGATAAAGGCAATCCAGGAGATGAAACCTCCCAGAACACAAAAAGATGTGCAGAAGCTAGCAGGGTCACTGGCAGGTGGCAGCACTCAGAAGATTCATCTAAAGCTAGCCGAGAGATGCCTACCATTCTTTGACCTGTTAAAAGGAGCAACCAACAAGAGAGAAGTTAATTGGAGCCCGGAATGCCAAATCGCATTTGAAGAAATTAAAAGATACCTCTCTCAACCCCCCATATTAACCAAAGCCCAACGCGGGGAGCCCCTATCCCTCTACCTGTCAGCAGGGGCCCTGGTAGTTGGAGCAGCCCTGATCAGGGAAGAGAATGACAAACAACAACCAGTTTATTATGTGAGCCAAGTGTTAAAAGATGCGGAGACCCGATACCCAAGGCTAGAAAAGTTTGCTTTTGCCTTGGTCACAGCATCAAGGAAGCTCAGGCACTACTTCCAGGGAAGGGAGACATGGGGGGTAACTAACCAACCCTTAAGGAAGATAATACACAAGCCAGATATCTCAGAAAGGTTGGTAAATTGGGCGGTTGAGCTAAGTCAATTCAATTTGAGTTTCATTCCAAGGCCAGTAATCAAATCCCAGGCTCTAGCTGATTTCAACATAGAATGCAACTTCCCGGAAGAAGAACCTATGCCCATAAGCATTGACCCTGAGAGAAACACTGATCAAGAAAAAGGAGCCTGGGCTCTCAAAGTTGATGATTCCTCAACAAATGAAAGATCAGGAGCCGAGCTCATCCTAAAGAGCCCAGAAGGATTCACAATTCAAACAGCAATCTCCTTTGGCTTTTCAGCAACAAACAACCAAGCGGAATATAAGGCCATGATAATAGGATTGAAGCTAGCAAAAACCCTCAGGATCCAGGATCTCAAAATCTACAGCGACTCGCAGATCGTGGTAAAGCAAACAAACAACGAGTACATAGCCAAGGATCCAGTTCTAGCCAAGTACCAGGCTCTGGTCCAAAGCTACCTCGCCTTGATAACAAAAAGACAAGTCATTCAAATCTGCAGAGAGGAGAATTCAGAGGCTAATACACTATCTAAACTTGTTCAAAACTCATCAGACCTAGATTTCTCCGTCTACTTCGAAGAGTTACAAAGACCAAGCATTAAATCTGAAGAGGTCATGGAAATAGACAACAGCCCAAATTGGATGACTCCATTTATCAACTACTTGGAGAAAGGAGAGCTCCCAGATGATAAAGGGAATGCTCAAAGGTTAAAAGCCAAGGCAACAAAATTTTTTATTGAAGAGGGGATACTCTATCGCCGGACCTTCTCATCTCCAATCCTAAAGTACATTGGCCCAGGGGAGGCACAGTACTGTCTGATGGAAGTTCACGAAGGAATATGCGGGGATCATATGTCCGCAAAGGCCCTAGCTCACAAGATCATAATACAAGGGTACTAATGGCCAACTATTCACCAAGATGCAATAGATTTTATGAAAAAATGCAAAGAATGCCAAATATTCAGCAATGTCACCCGGATGAGCCCAGTCCTACCCTCTTCAGTCTTGTCACCAATCCCCTTTGTTGTATGGGCCATTGATATCATGGGACCCTTTCTCAGGGCCAAAGGAGACCTCAGGTACTTGCTACTATCCATCGATTACATGACCAAATGGGTAGAGGCAAAGGCCATGAGAATAATAAACCAGCAAGACTGCATCAAATTCATGGACAACATTTTGATGAGGTTCTGGATCCCGAGAGTACTGGTCTCAGATAATGGGCCACAGTTCATTGGATCAGAATTCGAATCCTACCTTCAAGAGCGGGGTATCCGGCACAGGAAATCATCTGTAGCCTACCCTCAAGGGAATGGCCAAGTAGAAGTAACCAACTGGATCCTACTCTGGGGGATCGAGAAGAGGCTTAGGGAAAGCAAAACCAGATGGCCAGAAGAATTTCCTAATGTCCTATGGGCCTATAGGACCAGCCCCCGAACAAGCACAGGAGAAACACCCTTCAAGCTGACCTATGGAACAGAAGCGATGCTACCAATTGAAGTAGGATCCCCATCCCATCGAGCAATAAACTTTGACGAAAAAGCAAATGAGGAGGGGCTCAGAACGAATATTGAGCTAATTGATGAAGTCAGAGACAAGGCTGTTGCAAGGATGGAGAAATACAAGGAAAAAACTAAAGAGCACTTCAGCAAGAAGTCCCGGGTCAAAAACTTCCAAGTTGGAGACTTGGTTTTTCGAGACACGGAAGGCTCAGATCCCACCAATACTGGGAAGCTAATGCCAAGATGGGAAGGCCCCTATAAAGTCAAGGAAGTTCTAAGGCTAGGCACATACAAGCTCATGAATATGGATGAATCTGAGATCCCAAACACTTGGCATGGACTCAGGCTCAGAAAATTCTACCAGTAGAAAAAGCAACCAAAAGCAATCAAAAACTTGTAGCCTATGACATGCAACCAATCTATGATCCTATATTTTGTATGAACAAAATTTCAAATCAATGAAAAGAATTTTTCTTTCCCAGAAAGTTATTACTTCTTTAAAAATTACCAGTAAGGAAAACAAAAAATAATCCGGATATAGTCTTACATCTGGATCGGAAGCAAAAAATAAAAGCAACCACCGTTTACTTAGAAAATTTCTAATTAAATAGAGCACTCATCAATCCAGATATAGTGTCATACCCGGATTAAAAGTAACATTACAATAAAAAAACAACCCGGACATGCATCCAGATCCGAGTTGAAAACAACCATTACGTACTCAGATTGATTCCTAAGTACATAAAGCAAAATAAGCAAACATTAATCCGGATTGGTAGAATACCCGGATTAAAAGCAATATTATAAGCAAAAATAACCCGGATAAGATTCCAGATCCGGGTTGCTACAACCATTATGTACTCAGATTGATTTCTAAGTACATAAAACAAATAAGCACTCATCAATCCGGAATGATAGCATACCCGGATTGAAAACCAATATAAAAACCAAAACAAACCCGGATGATAATCCAAATCCGGGTCAAAAGCAACCATTGTGTACCTGGATTATTTTCTAAGTACAAAAAGCAGAAGCAACTATCAATTCAGTTATGGTACCATACCCGGATTAATATACCATAAGAAAAATAATGTCAACCCTGACAAGGCTTCATACCCGGAACCACCCGGCTATAAAGCCAATCCGGGTTGGGGTATATATCCACAGCCCGGATTAAAAGTCAGGATCCGGTCCACAGCCCGGATTAAAAGTCAGGATCCGGACTGCTCATGAGAGCAAAATTTTCTGGGTGGAGTGTCCTACCCGAACCAAAAGATAAGCATAAAATATTTTGTAGGATGAAAGAAAAATATAAGGCAAAGAAAGTCAAATTCAAAGCAGAATCCGGATTAGTGCCTAACCCGGAACAAATCCAAATATTACAGTTAAGTTCAGAAAATCGAAGTACGAGAATTGGAAATCCTAGAAAAAGGGAAATAACAGGGGCTGGGCCCGAGAAGCTAAGCAAAGCTGGTCCGGATCTAGAGGAAACTGGGTCTGGGACCGTCATAGGGTTCCGGTTCACCCTAACCCTGCTCGACAGCTGACTTCGCTGCAAGGAACTCCCGGATGAAGCTGTCCCAGTTCGCCAAGGGATCGGTCTTGATGTGCCGTTCCGCAACGATCCAGGATTTGCGGACCTCGGGCACCCCGGCTTGGGCAACCTCAAAGTCATACACATTACTGGCCTTGAACTCAGCAATTGTGGCTTCCTTATTCAAATCTTCCTTGACAGCAAGTTCGACCTTCAACTTCTCCACCTCCTTAGCAAGACCATCAGCCGATCCTGCTCTTCCTTCAATTTCTCCTTCATGGATTCAACAATCTGGAAGCTCTCCCGGGCCTCCTCCAGCTCACTCTTTAAACCATCAGCCCGTAACTTCTCAGCACTAGTCCGGTTGTTGGCCTCCCGGATCTCTGTAAAAGTGACGTCCGAGTAGATGGATATGGCGCTCCCAAGCTGGAAAAAGACAAGGTAGAAACTAAGTACAAAAACAAAGTTGGGGGGGGGGCACAATCTGGGACTAAAAACTTGGAAATTCAATAATTACCTGTCCCCATTGCCCAGTTACCCTCTTCAGGGCAGCAACCATATTGTATCCCTCGACCTCCTCCCAGTCATATTCAGAAGGGATACTGGACATGAAACCGGCTAGGTCGACTAGAGATTTGGTGCCTATCTTCATGGCTTCTCCATCCAGGCCTTTCCCTTCCGAGTCACAGACGACCCGACTGGAAACAACAGCTTTGCCCCGGGGAGGTTTGGTTGGAACTGACTTCCTTTTCTTCCTTGGGGGATTCTCGTCACCCGGGATCTCCTGGACCTCAGGCTCGGACTCATGACCCGGATCCAGGATGTTTTGGGGAACAGAAGATTCGGCTCCACCCTCAATATTGGCAGATCCGGATCCGGGGCCCGGGGCCCCCTTACTTGTCTTGAAGGCCAAACCGAGGGTATTGAATGCCGCAACATAAGCAGACGAAGACATGATTCTGAGGAAGTTATGGTTGAAATGAGGCAAACTCGCAGAAGTAAAATAAAAGGAGGTCAAATACCCGAAACAAGGGACCCGGATCAAAAGCCAACATCTTATATAAACAAATTACAAGTAAAAAAGCAAACGGGACCTTGATCTGGATCATCAAGCAAAGCAAGAGACCCAGATCGAAAGCCAACATCTTATCTAAACCAATTACAAGTAAAAAGCAAACGGAACCTTGATCCGGACCATCAAGCGGAGCAAGGGATCCAGATCAAGGGCCAACATAGTTTAAAGAAAGATTTACAGCCAAGATTAAAAAGCAACTTATGGTTCATAAATGTGTCCTGTGTCGGCTGGAACTCAAGGGAGTCGCAGAAACACCTCATCTGGGATAAAGCCCGGCCTTCAAGCACAGCCGGGCTGAACTTAGTCTGAACGCCCTCCATTATAAAATAGTGGAGTTAAGCCAAGTCATATCCCCTCAGCAGAATAATCTCCCCATTCCAGAATTTCAAAGAGGACTGGTGCATGATAGGCTTGGCTATACCCGGGCCATAACCACACTACATGGCCCGTAACCTAATCTCGTAAAAAGGCTTCTGACTGGATTTAGAAAGATAGAAGATCTGGTGGAAAAGCTTCAGAGTCGGCAGGAATCCAGATTTATTGCAGCAAGCGATAAACCAGGTCATCGACTTTATCCCATTCGGTATGATCTGCATCGGGGATATCTTGTACACATGCTTGCAGAGGTGTTTGATGAACATATGGCACCGGGGGCTCCACCCGGATCTAAGATGTTCCATCTAGACCGGAATAAAACCGTCTTCCGGGCGGTGATAGATCCTTTCATGAGGTTTCAGCCACCTCCACTCGATATCAGGGGTCAGCTGAAAAACAGCCCGGACCGCTTCATCCATCTCAGCCGGATCCGCCTCAGAGAACGAATCTTTCAGCTGGTAATGATCCCGGCTTATAGGAAACTCGACAAACATCTTCTCGAGAGCTTCCTGGTTGTACACCCCGGGGTGACTGTTAGGCTTCTTATCATACCTAACCCTGCTATAATAGACTTCGTTTTCAATCTCCGCGGGCTTCTCAACAAAATGGTATTTTACGTCTATCCAGTAACCCTCAGGTGTGAAGGGGACCGAATTCCCCGGGATCTTCTTATACCTAAATTTCAAAATTATCTCAGAAGAAGGGGAGGCTTTCTTGCCCATCTCTACCCGGATCTGTGTCCTCTCGGTCGAATCAGAATCACTCTCCTCGCTACTAAAACCCAGGTAACAGTTTAAAGCTCTCCTGGGAAGCCTCTTGATCCGGACCATATACCTATTAAAATGAAGGTGCGTTAGTCTGGAATCCTACCATTTTTTAAGTTTCTGCTAAGCGGTCCGGATCAAGGATGTTATGTTAACTTTACCATAACCTAACGATCCGGACCGCTAATGCAAGTCCAACCCGGAAAAACATTAACGATCCGGATCAAGTTAACTATATGCCAAAAAACCAAACAGCCATGGAACCGGATCCTGGCGGCAAACACCCAGATCCGGATCCAGAGCAACCAAACACAAATTGCAAATCCTAAGGCATGCAATTCTACCCAAATAAACCAAACTGGATCCGGATCTAACACCCCCTACCCTGATCAATGTAAAACCCTTACCCACAAACAGTCATTTGGAGAATCATAGAGCAAAACATAACACCTTTATATATACACACGGTTTTTTCTATCAAGAACACGAAGAACAAAGAGACTAAACACAGAAAAATCGAACACAAAAGCCCGATTTTCGCGCAAAAATAAAACAAAAACACCCAAAAAACAACAGAAAGAATCCAAAACAAAATCGAAGCATCTAAAAGCCTGGAGAAAAGTGCGAAAACTCGAAAGGAAAAATCGAAAAAACAGAGACGAAGGCTTACAAATCACAAGCAAATGAGGAGAGATGGCAGAATGGCGACAACAATCGACCAGGAACGCGACACTCCAAGGAAAAGCGAGAGAAAATGAAAAGAAGACAAAGAGATGGTTGTTTTTTGTTGGTAATGAATAAAGAAGAAAAATGAGAAATGATGCTTTTTTATAGACAAGAGAGAGAACTGCTCTCTCCACGTGGTAGACTCTGATTGGCCCTGGGGGCAGTTACAAAAAAATAAAAAAAATTGTATACATTTAAACATATTTAAACCCCATCATCATTAGGGGTCGATTTCCAAGGAAATAATTGTCAAAATTTCAAATTCATGGGAGGGAAAAGGCCGGAAAACGTTACAAATTCCTCCAGCTACCCGGATAAAGGTTCTTACCCAGATCATTGTAAACAAGGTTCAGGTTTCGGAGCAGAAATTTCTCGAAGTCAATCCGGATCTCTCTCTACTTCAACAGATCCGGATTGGGGGGCAACCAGGAAAAAGATCAGAAATTTTTTCCAAGCAGCCAACTTATTCCACCTTAATCCGGATTGGCATCTACTACACCAGATCCGGATTGGGGGCAACCAGGGAGCAGAAATTTTTTCCAAGCAGCCAAATTCTTCCACTTTAATCCGGATTGGCATCTACTATACCAGATCCAGATTGGGGGGCAACCAGGGAGCAGAAATTTTTTCCAAGCAGCCAAATTCTTCCACCTTAATCCGGATTGGCATCTACTACACCAGATCCGGATTGGGGGGCAACCAGGGAGCAAAAAAAATTTCCAAGCAGCCAAATTCTTCCACCTTAACCCGGATTTGCATCTACTACGCCAGATCTGGATCGGGGGCAACAACCACAATTTTCTCCTAAAACAACAGCTATGTGATACTACTCTACTCCCTCATCCAGAAAATCTGTATAAGGGAGTGGGGGGAAAATGATAGGGTAAAAGCAACCCGGCTAGGGCCCAACCTGGATCTAAGGGGTATCATGCTCGATTGATGAACCAAGACCCCCTCACCCGACGCAATTGAGTGGAGAGACCCAGGCTCAGGGCCAACCTAGGACCTAGATCATCTCACAGCCAAGGTCCAACTCGGGACTTGGATCACCTACCTACCAGGATCCAGACCATAACCTGGATCATCTGTCTACCTGGATCTGGACCAGGGCCAAGATCGCCATGAGGGGGGTCCCAGCAAGCACATACACACTCCACAACCCGCCAAGAAAGGGTACGTGGGCACGTGACGATGCCAGCTATCAACAACCAACATATCAGAAAAACACGACGCGTGTCAGAAGGCCGTTAGGACACCCTTAAGGTGGTCCTCTCCTGGACACGTGTAGGCAATCCATCCAAGCCAGGTGTCCTCCGCCCCCCAAGAACCAACGACCCTGATCTAGAGGTAACAACCCCTAAACCTTACCCTTGGGCTATATATACCCCCAAAGATGAAGGGTTTAGGGGTTAGAAAAATATTCACACTTTTGCACACTCACCCTCTCACATCCACATACACACACAACTACCTTTCTATTACATACATACATTCTTCATCTTCTCCAAAACCCTATTCTTATTCTTACACCAGAGGCGTCGTGGGGGCCAAACCCCCCTTCCGGTGTTGTTTTGCAAATACCCAGTCATCAGCTACACCACATTAACATCCAGAAGGTACAGGGACGGCGTCGGACGAAGCCGCCCCGCTCACCCAGAAGGCCCAGAAGGTTTATCAGGGAGTTATCAGAGTTGACTTTCACTTGGTAGTCAAATTTCAGTTTTTATCACACAACTTCAATTTTAATGAGAAAATTTACAGAAAATAGTATATTATTGTTTAATTTTAAGTTTTCACAAATTAATAATAAAATTTGAATGAAATCAATTTGATATATATTAAAAATTAAAGAATTATAGCAGTTTGTTCTCCAGAGTACTTGGACATGTTGAGAGTGCTCAATTTTTTGGAACAACATCGAGTCGACCCGTATTTTGATTTTGAAAACATTGATAATTAGAATTAAGAATTCAGTAGGTTTAGTATTTATTTTATGCAGAAAATAAGTAAATTATTCAATATTCATTTTCCATAAATAAGTTACTCGATTATAAAAAGATTTTTACATATGTCCATTTGGTAAATTTTAATATAAGTAACTTATAATTTAAAATGAATAAGTAACTTATAAATGATAAGTAAAAGAATCCTTATAAGTTATATAAATATTTAGATAATTTTACTTATAAGTCAGATTTTTTTATTTAAATGAAAAATAATAAATAATTTATATATATAGGCTTGGGTAAAAATTTTGGGTCATGATCACTGTGTAATAGAATATCCAAAATACACCACTTTTCACCTTCAACTGCCCAAAATGCCCAGATGCGCGCGAACCGCCAAAAATACCCACGAAATACGCATTTCAGGGATGTTTAGTTAACCTTTCAAATTTTAATAAAAAATACGCATATATGACATGCGTATTCACTTTTTGATTTAAGAAGAATACACATGTTTTTCGTATTCATCAAAATACAAAAAAAGAGTATTCATTAAAATACAAAAAAAGAATGTGCATGTTAAACATGCTTTTCTTTGTAAAAATTTGAAATGCTGAATACGCATCCCACCAATTGGCATTTTGGGCATTTCTCCCCAAATAGTGATTATTTTGGTTTTTCACCCAAAAATATGGGGGAGACATGTAAGCCTTTTTGTTTCATCAACTTTTATAATTATATAGGAACTTCAACTTCCCCTTAACTAAGTTACAATTACAAGTTTCAAGGTAATTAAAATATAACTGTTTGATTTATTGATATGTAACTAGATGTTACCTAATTAATTTTGGTAAGTAATTAATATTTTTTTATATTAAATAACTATCTAACCTAACTTATGGTGGCCATGGTGTTGTTTGGTAACTATCTTCCCTTATTTTGGTTGTAACTACAAAAATCATGAAACTCGACGTTAATTTACCGAGTTTAAAATACAACAAACCAAACAATATAACTTATTTTGAATCCAAGAAATTTTAAGTTACGTATTCGGGTTATGTCAAAACAAACGAGGCCTTAAAGGTCAAGAAAACGGGAGTTATTTTCCCACACTATTGTAGGTGATTGGGTGGATTTATATAAGCATTTTGATTATGTGCTAATGAGGTATGTTAGTAGGTCTGCCAATAATGTGGCACATTTGTGCCAGTTTATTAATCATGTATTGACTTCATTATCAATTGTTTAATTTAAGTACGATTTATTTCAAAAAAAATATATTATTATCTTAATTTATAAATTTTAAATTACATTAACATTTTTTAAAAAATATTTTAAAATTAAATTTAATAAAAAGACAAAAAATTAAAATAAACCGAGAAAAAGTATGTTATCACTACAAAAAAGGCTAAATACAACCGGTTTAAAATCGGTTGTAATTAGGTAAATCGACCGTTTTCGGTTGTATTTAGCTAAATACGGCCAGGTTTTGGACCGATTGTATTCGCTCGAGTCATATGTAGTAAACCGGTTGTCTAAATACAACCACATCCGGTCAAATTTAATTTTTCAATTTCAATTTTGAAAATAAAAATTTGAATTTTTGTAAAAATTCAAAACGCCTGCCAAAAATATAAACTCTACCGTATATATCACCAACATTCAGCTTATAAATCATAAATTCGACTTATAAATTGAGTTAACAAATATTTATCAATAAGTATTGTTAAATACTTGAATTATAAGTTATAAGTAACTTATAAGTTGGCAAAAAACCTGAGCTATCAACTCATCTGAGGGAGCTGTAAACTACTTCCCTCGACTATCACATCACAGGCAACTCTTTCAGAATGGTAATTTGTATTGTTATCATTCTCATTCCCTGCGGAACTGAAGATGTGCAGTGCTATATCTTCTTGTGCCATTGCATTCATTGCTCTGGTTATTTTTACAAGTTAAAGGGAGAATTTATGTATTACATAAAGGAATGAAAAATCTAATCCTAGATGGGATTGCATTTATTGGAAAAGAAACTTTAGTTATCCCAATATCAATACAATTTTAAAACTGAAATGCATGTTTAAGTCCTTTTCCCATCACAATTTACAAACGCAAATATATTCATTAATTTTGCTTATAAATACGCATATATTATAACATACGTGCACATACACATGCATAAATAGAATTATAGGCTGCAAAAAGAGTTGCTCTGGAGATGAAAGCTTTTTGTTTCTTGTTTTTGGTTCAGCTGTTGCTGTTGCTAGCTCCATGTTATTCCGGGTATAATGCTTAGAAGTAGTTATATTACTGTATAAACAGTTTTTTGTGATCATGCATGCAAGTTAACAAGTACTGATCAATTCTTATGTTGATTACTCTGCAGACTGAATCCAGGGAATACGAACGATGATGTTAATCTGGTATCATCACCACCTGTTCAGCTACGTAGGCTCTCGAACTATGTAAGAAATCACACTACAAAATTATTTATGTATTTAATGATGCATGCTGCAGAATTTTCATGTTCATGTCCACCTTCTTGCATGCATAAATCCCTAGTTATAACTCATGATGTTATTTATGATGTTTTCTCGGGTCCAACATAATAGACACTGTATTTTTACTCCCGATTAAGTAATAAACTCGCTAAAGTAATATTATTTCTCGGTCCCAACCCTATTACTTTAAAGAGGTTTAACCGTAATATCCACATTCTTGCATGTATATATAAATCCCTAGTTATAACTCATGATGTTTCTGTTTTCAGAAATATGTATGTAACATACACCAATAATTAATGTTAATGGTCTTTATTCAGGTGGTGATGGACAATGGACTGACACAAATATCTCTGTCAACTCCTGCAGGTATGATTGATGGAATCGGATACAAAGGAATCAATAACTTGTTGGAGCCTGAATTAGGTCCAAGCTACAGAGGGTAAAATCAAGCACATAAACTTATAATTGCTATAACTCGATTTCTGATCCTCTGCTCCATCATATTGTGTTGTGTTTGAAAATTTTAAAAACAAGTTCTTGCACACACCAATGTTAAGACAGTCCATAAATCTCGAGAACTAATATTTTTGCACTTAATATCTGCGATTTTTAAAAATCTGCACAATAATTAATAGCTTTTACGGTTCTGGATCCTTAATATGTTTGTCTTTCCAGTCTTTTAAAGTTCATGATCTTGATCAAGTTGGATCAATCTAACATCTTTATTTGATCGCTTGATTTAGATACTGGGATCTAGTTTGGAGCACGAACGAAGTCTCTAAAATCGCTCAAGACAGGTAGACAACAACTCTGTATAAATATTTCTATGGAAGTTTTGACAGTAGTACTAGATTATGATAGACAATCTTTCGATAATATTTGAACTATGTATACTTAACATGTTATTCTTGATGTTGCTGTATAGGCTGCAAACAACAAAGTTTAGTGTTATAGCTGAGGATGAAAACAAGGTGGAGCTTTCGTTTACAAGAACATGGAATCCTGGTTCCCAGAATATCCCTCCAATGAATATTGACAGAAGGTAACCCTCAAGTACACGAGTTATTTCGGTTAATGTTCTGGTAAACTAGTGCTTGGACAAAATTAATGTCCAGATTGAGAATATTTCTAACGTGTAAAACCTATGTGCAGGTTTGTAATGTTGCGTGGCTCCCCTGGTTTTTACGTGTATTCAATATTCGAGAGATTAGAGGGAATGCCTGGTACAGTTATCGCTCAAACAAGGCTCAGCTTCAAGCTATCAGAAAAATTGTATACCTTCTGTTTCATCAGTAGTAATTTCCTAAATCACATACATATAAGAAAACATTGCTTGATGATATTGACTCGTTTAAATGTACTTAAATAGGTTTCATTACATGGCCTTATCTGATGAGAGGCAGCGATACATGCCAAGCAGCAAAGATCGCGAACCACCAAGAAGTGTACAACTTGCTTACCCAGAAGCCCGTCTGTTGACAAATCCATCAAACCCAAGCTTGAAAGGAGAAGTATGTCTGCGTAATTTACAACAGTGATTAGTAGCATACTTTTATTTGTCGATTCAACAGACTGTATTCTGATCCATGTAAATAAATGTCTAATATGCAGGTGGATGATAAATTCCAATACTCTAAAGACAACAAGGACAATGTGGTACATGGATGGATAAGTGATGAGAGTGGCGTCGGCTTCTGGTTGATTAGCCCTAGTTTTGAATACCGTTCTGGAGGTCCTTTTAAACAAGAACTCACCTCTCATACTGGCCCAACTTCCTTAGTAGTAAGTCTCTTGTACCCTTTTAATGCATGTCATGTGTTTTAAATTGGTTCTTGTCCTTCAAATATAAGCGTTTTCTTGTAATGTGTCTCACCAATTTACATATCTGATCATGTGTTCTACAGGTCTTCTTTTCTAACCACTACTCAGGAAAGGAGTTGGATTTACATTTTGGGGCTGGAGAGGCCTGGAAGAAAGTGTATGGTCCAGTTTTCGTGTACTTAAACTCAGCTTCGACTAAAAATGTTAATGATCTTCATTCCACACTCTGGACAGATGCTAAACGACAGGTAATCAATCTTTCACTTGCCTAAAATGGATTCTATCCTCGCGATGATAATGAAAAATAAAGTTTTGAGGAAGGTCTGAACAGGATCTTATATTCTTTAACCAATACCAATAGATACCATGTTAGGTAACCAGTCACTCTAAAACCTTAAGGTGGTAGAGGAAGACCCGAACATGATCTTATACTCTTTAACACTTGCGAATGTACTCTTATCTGTTACCTACCAATGACATTTTCAGGCATCGATAGAACAGAAAAGTTGGCCATATAGTTTTCCTCTGTCTAATGACTACCATCATGCCGATCAACGTGGTACTGTTAGAGGCCGATTACAAGTCAGTGACAGGTATGGACACAGATACATCACATATAGGATAAGCACATAATATAATTCAACATTTAATTTCAACTTCTCATATTTTCTTTTAGGTACATGAATAAAGGCCTAATAAATGCAAAATCTGCTTATATTGGATTGGCTCCAAAAGGGGATGCATTATCATGGCAAACAGAGAACAAGGTAACACACCACAGACACACACATTAGCTTATTATACTAACTTCATGATCCAACAAGATGGCGATTGTTCTAAAAAATCCAACTCAATATTCTCCAGGGTTACCAATTCTGGAACCAAACGGATGCAGTAGGGAATTTCTTACTTAAAGGTGTCCGATCAGGGAACTACAACTTCTATGCTTCAGTTCCTGGTCACATAGGCCGTTATGTATACAAATCTGATGTTACAATTATGCCAGGTTGGTTTTTAATTGCTTCTACAGAGCACATACATGTATATGATAAGACCAAGAAGCTAACAATATGTTCAACTTATTCACCTGGCAGGAAGTTCAGTCGAACTGAGTGATCTTATTTATGAACCTCCAAGATTTGGACCAACATTGTGGGAAATTGGAATTCCTGATGGCACTGCTGCTGAGTTCCACGTTCCTGATGCAAAGCTTGTCAACAAATTATACATAAATCACGACAAGTACTAAGCACAATTTTTTTATAAACACTTACATATTACAGGGTAAATTGATAGATAGGTAAGATAAATGTTTGTGTTAACCTGGATAATTTTCATGAACAGGTTTAGACAATACGGCTTATGGGATCGATATACAGATCTATACCCTGACAAGGACCTAGTCTACAATGTTGGAACTAATAATTATAGCAAAGATTGGTTCTTTTCTCAAGTTACAAGGTTTGTTTCACTAGTACTATACTTTTACATCCACGGCAAATATGGTTTCTAATGGTTTCTAACTTTTAATTAAACGGTGAGTGCAGGAAAATCAACAACGAGTACCATCCAACGACATGGCAGATTAATTTTGATCTGCCACAGGTCGATGCAAGAGGAACTTATACACTTCAATTAGCATTGGCATCTACAAATTTAGCTCAACTTAGGGTACATACTTGTCTCTTTTTCACCAATTCTACTTCTATATCTATATGATTCAGGAAATTTAAAATTTAATGTTAACTACATACCAATTTGCAGGTTTACGTCAATAGATCTCCAGATCAGGGATATCCTCTGTTTACAACAGGGCAAATTGGGCATGACAATGCAATTGCAAGACATGGAATACATGGACTGTACAGGCTCTTTAGTGTTCATATACCAGGCCGGGCTCTTTTGCCTGGAAGAAACAAGATTTTGTTAAATCATGGTACAGGCTCAAGTCCTTTCGTAGGCACTATGTATGACTACATCCGTTTAGAAGGGCCTCATACATCATAAAATCGTGGGAAAGCATACAGGCATCAAATGTAGTTTGTTTGTTTGTCGCATCTTTACATTTAGTTCTGCAAGTTAAATGTACTGATCACAAGCAAACATTGTTCTAATTTTGTAATAACATTGATGACCCTAAGAAATTGTAAGTTAACATTTTAACTTTCTTCCTCTATATTAGTAGCCTATCAACTGTATTATTCAAATTGATGTTTGATATCCAACAAATATTTCTTCTATAACAGAATAAGGCCCCGTTTGTTACTGTTGTTGACAGTTACAACAGTTTTTTGGTGAAAAACTGTCAGAAAGGTATTTGGTAAATTCTAAAAGCTGTTGTCTGAAAAAACGATTTTGGTCTAAAAGCTGCTGTTAGCAAAAACATGTCTCCCTATATTTTTGGAAAAAAGTTGTTTTCAGCTTTTGCAAGAAGTAGCAATCAATTTCACCATCAAACCTTCTCAAAAATATTATTTTAATATATTATATCTCAAAATATGCATAAATTAAAAAAGTTACCAAACAATCATCTAATTTTCCCAACAACACTTTTTCCACCTACACTTTTTCTCACAGCACAACAGTTTTCAACGACACTCCCAAACGGAACCCAAATTTGGTCAAGCAACCTAAATTTTTGCAAACAAAAATTTCTAATTTCGCGAGTACAGCAGACACAAAATTAGGTCAATGTCACTTCAGTCAAGTAACATGCATGGATGACCGGATATGCATCAGTTTTAAGCTCAAATCTGTCAAAGGCTTCCAGTCATTCACAATTGCAGGCAACTTGAAAAGATTTGAAGTTCCATTCATTTGTCTCAAGAAGATTGATTCCAATCAGTGTTCAGTTCTCACCTCAAATCAGATAAAAATTATCCTTCTGGCTATTATTTTAAGGGCGCATTCATACTCAGACAAGTTAAACAGGTCTCAAAATCTTAACGACAGAAATTTGTAATGTGGCGTCTAACAGCTACAGCTATTGTTCTTAATGTAGCAGACACTTAACTTCTCCGCTCAGCAGCAAATTGTAAACCAACACCTTACACTCAATCTTACCCACAGATGGACGAAAAATGTTCATAATGACAAGCTCGTAAATTTTTGGATTGTTGAAACCTTTTCAGCTTCTTGTGAACTACATAAATCTGTTGATCTCTATCAGAAACCTGTCTTTTAGATGAATCAGATTCAGAAACGTGAGCAAAGCAGTAACAGATATCCAGAAGAAACTGAGGGAAAAAACTTATTAGAAAGGGAAAAATCACTCAGATAGACTATAGCAGCAAATATCAAGAAATATAGCTAATAATTAACTAACGAAGCATACATTCTAGGCAAAAATGCTGCCTAATAACACTCCTTTTTCTTCACCATAGGCATGAAAGCAACCTAAATGTGGAATGAAGCTATCGAATTCATCTAACAGTGGATAAATTTTCGAAAAAAAGAACTTGAAAAAAGATCAAAATGGCTACCTCATGTAAAATGATATAATGCTCCCTAGGGCTATAATTCGAGGCGGGCGGCTTGCGAGCTCGCCCGGCTCGAACTCGTTTAAGTGGGCTCGTTAAACGAGCCGAGTTCGGGCAGAGGTTCCGGCTCGTTTAATTACTCGAGCCGGCTCGGCTCGACTCGTGAAATTAAACGAGCCGAGTTCGGGTAGAGGTTTAGGCTCGATTAAGTGTAAAATTAAATGAGCCGGCTCGCCCGACTCGCTAAAACCGGCTCGTTTAGCTAAACGAGCCGGCTTGACTCGACTCGTGAAATTAAACGAGTCGAGTTCGGGCAGATGTTTAGGCTCGTTTAACTATACCAGCTGGCTCGGCTCGACTCGATTAATTTTGGTTCGAATTACGCCTAGCTCAAAACTTGGCTCGCTCGGCCCGAATTACAGCCCTAATGCTTCCAATAAGCTCGCCATATTCTGCATTGCAAGCAGTTACTATACAATGCCAACATAATGTAAATCAACATACTGCACAACTGCCCGCAAGGGTTGTCTCGTTGGTTAAAGAGTGAATAACTATTCTCAAGTTCGAATCTCATAGAAAGAGAATTTATGATTATGGCTCATGAGTCAGAGCATGTCACACCATCGTGCATGCATAATTTTACAATACAAGACCCTCTCGAAAACTGAAAAACTGTACAAACTAACTATACATAAGTTCCAGCTAACAATAGTAATATCCTAGTTGTTTGCAATTCTGTCAACTCCGTAAAACAAAAGGGATACATCATCCCTCCTTCCTTAAAATCTTTGATCTGGTGTTGTGTACCACACTATCCAACAAACAAATTTGCGGTTTTTTATATTCACAGAAAGAAGGTAAAGAAAGAGCTGTTGTATTGGTTGAGGTCATTAAAAGGATTAGAGAACATTTGTTGTCAACGTGCTAAGAGATGTAAAATTTACTGCTTCAGAATTGTAAAAACACTACTATGAAAAGTCAATAGATATGAGTTCCGGACCGATGTAAAAAACTCTGAAAACCGATGTCTATTGACTGTATTCTTGCAGCGAAAAAGCGTATCCAGTGCTAATGATGTGGTTATGTAGGTGTATGTTTCCCAGACATCAAGATTACTCTAGATTTTTGAATTAAAAAATGTAGGATTTCAGATTTACTGGCCAGACATCTTCTATTTTGTTTTGTATACAGCAAACTGGGAAATCTAACATTTTGTCGCTTGAGTTTTTTTAATTGGTGGGGTTATTTGTTAATCCATGAATGAAAGGAAATGAACTGAACCATCCAAAAATCTATCATCCAGATTGTTTGTCTGTACTTGTTATATTTGGACGACTCCCAAATTCTTCTGGATGACTGCTTCTTTAAAATCTAGCTGAACCATCCAATTTTTCAATTTCCTGGTTTTCGTGGCTTTTACATATTCTATATCAATTACTTTTTTTTTCAAATAATATAATGCTTGAATAGATGGACTAATAATAATTTTATTTATGTTCATACTTTGAAATAGTAACCATTTATAAATGTAAATTCTACTTTTAGTAAATATAAAAAATGTTTATGTCAAATTAATTGCAAAATTTTTATATAATGACTGTATGATATATTTGCACATATATGCGTAATGCAGACATCATTAACAATGGATTATAATATTAAATTATGTCCTCCTCCAAAAATTATCATAAACTATTGATCAAATAAATTATTTATTAAATAATTAGATCTAGTTTTATGATTTTTATTCATAAATATCATTCTAGTTTAACAAATGAGTAATTTATAATATGTAAAAAAAATTCTATTTTGTCATTCAGAAATTATGCTTAGTTTATCAAACAAACCGATACGTTCACGATTCAGATATTCATTGGTCCCAATATTTTATCCATTTAAAAAATCTCATTCAGATTTAACAAATGTTAAAAAGTTTTGCAAACCCTATTTGATTTCTATCGTTTTCTATGGTGGATAAACGTGCTCTAGATTCTGATACCACCATTCAGGGATATATCCAATTTGGAAACTCAAATATTTATATTTTGCATTTTATTAGGATGTACGGTTTACTTAAAATATAAGACACTCTTTGGTTCATTACTTATATCCTGGTAAATCGGATAACCGGATCGTTTTCGGATCAGATCAATTTCAGATCGGTTCCACTTTCGAATTATGATATAATTGGAGACTAATCAGATCGGATTTGATGTAATTCGGTTCGGGTCTTATTCAAATTAAAAACGGATGAAATTCGGATAAAAATCAGACAAATTCGTTTCGGATTAAATTCGATTTGGATGTTTTCGGATCATAACTTATTCATTTTTTTAATTTATGAGACTTAAAAACATATTTTTCAATTAAATATATTACATTTAATATAATAAATTGTACGTTTACAAAATATTATGATTAAATAATAATATTATCATAAACATGTAATACTTTTAAATATAAATTTAGCTTATTTTGGATCACATTCAGTTCGGAAAATAAATGACTCGGTTTTGTTCGGTTCTAATTTATAATCGGACCTAGTATTTCGGATCATTTTCGGTTAAATTTTCGGTTCGGTTTAATTTAGTTTTCGGATAATATCTAATTATATGATTCGAATCTCAGATCGGATCTCGGTTCCATGAATTCAGTTCTTCGAATCTAGATCCATTTTGTCATGTAGTCACACTGGACTCATACTAGTATTCGTGTTCAAAAGTACTCACTTCATTCCAATTTATCAATTTTTTAATGATTAAATTGACCCATTTTTAACTGAAAATTTCATATAATATATAAGTGAAAATAATTATAAAATTATATTATTAGATCGTTAATAAAATTTAGTTTAACGGGTATTTTCCAGTTTTTTAAAATAATGAAAAATTGATATTTTGATTTATGATTAAAGTTGATTCAATTTGACTATAAAAAAAGTCAAACAAGATCGGAATGGAGAGAGAGTATAATCACTTGGAAGTTAGTTTAACCTGAAATAAGATTTAAAATTTAAGTCACTGAACATGAAACATGACTTAATTGTAGGCTATTATTGTAATGTATTTGTCTAATGTGTGACATGTGTGCATGTTAAGTACTAAAATTTAAAAATTTAGAGTGTTTTTATTGATATAGTTGTTGTAAATGTAGTGTATATCATTATTAACAAATGTGGGTTATTCAAAACAAGTCAAAATTATAAAATTTATGTTTATTGTATGTCTATTCACACATCACAGAAAAACCGTATAGCAATAACTTCATTTATCTACCACCCCCTCCCTCCCTCCCTCCCTAAATATTTTTCCCGTTTATCTTGAACACATTTATCAATACATATTTTTGATTGTTAATATAAAACTTTAAAACGAAAAATCTTTTTTGAAACGGAGGGAGTATTTAATACTACTCAAAAGCTGATGGTGCTTGATGTCCAGCTTCGAAGACAAGGTGTGCGTTAGTCTGTCTTAAAGTAAAAAAGAAGTCATTAGCTTTGCTGAAATGCTCTTTGCCCCTGTAATTAAAGATGGTTATTTATCCCCTTCACCCGCATGCTCTTTGCTTATTGGTCAAAGTAATTAATACCTTTTATTAGTAATAAGTTAAACCCTTTTAAGTGACACATAAGAAACCTTTTTATTATACCAGAATGAGGTATAATTTGGTACGTTTTTTTTGGTTGGTTTAGTTATTCTCATTTATGACCGTTAGATTTATTTTAATCAAGTGATCAAGAACGTTAGATTCAAATACTTAAAGAATATACATTATATTAGTATTTATACAATACTAAATGTTCCAAGTTCGAACCCCAACAACAACAAATGTTTATATTATTATTTATACACTATCCAAGATTGAAGTTCGAATTCCGCCAATAACAAATATCTATATTATTATTTATAAATATATAAATACGATAATGATCCAAAAATAAATTTATTATAATTTTAAATAATATAAAAATACTGATGAATACTCGTGCATCGCACGGGTTGTAAAATTAGTTTTTATTAATAAGTGAAACCCTTTTAAGTGACGCATCTATATTATATCTATATTATATTATTATAAGCTAAACATGGTTTCGTTTGGTCGGTCGGTTAACACTTTCCTATTTTAGTATGTTAACAACTTCCAAAATAAAGTTTAAACAAATTTAATTTAGTTAAAAAACTAAATTATATGATATAACTACAAACTCTATAAATTATTATCCAACTTGATTTCTAATCGCAGTCAATTTATTTCTTATCTCTTTTGTAGGAAAACAAAAACCTTCCAATTTTTTTTGGTAATTAAATTATAATATAACAAAATAATTAAGAAAAAAACAAAAAAAAATAATATTACAAAAAAATATCTAATAATTCACGTACACCATTGTTATTCAATACTTACACTTTCCTATAATCTCTGCACCACCAAAGCCACTAATAAGTTGTAGTAGCAGGACATTTTAAAATTTAACTATCTAAATTTTGAATCAATAGTAACAGGACATTTTAAAATTTTAACTATTTAAATTTTGAATCATTCAATAATACAATACATATACGTAAATATTTTAACTTCATTAATCTCAATAATATATAAATATTGTCTTTTACAAATTATTTTTATAAAATAATAAAATTATAAATATATAATTAGTGTATATTATAATAATCAGAATGAGGTATACTTTGGTATTCCCTTTTTTGGTTGGTTTGGATATCTCCATTTATGACCGTCGGATCTTTTTAATCAGCCAACAACAATATTTATATTATTATTTATACACTACTAAAACTCTCAGGTTCAAACCTCACCAATAGCAAATATTTATATTATTATTTATACATTACCAGATATTTAGTTCGAATCCCGCCAACAACAAATATTTATATTATAGATATACTAATAAGGTAATGATTCAAAAAAAACATTATAATTTCAAATAATATAAAAATATTAATAAAGACCCGTGCGACTAGTAAGTATTAATTTTGATTTCACCAATTTTTGGTTTCAATTATTCATTCCTCAATATCTTATAATTATATTTTTGTATGTTTTTTAATTTTACTACATTTTTTATTACACCTTTTATTATGTATATCTTTATACTTGTACGTGTGACTTATGATTCTATAAATTTGGTTTTATTTTTGTTATCTTATATTTTTTGGTGTCTTATTTTTTTTAATCTTATACTTCTACATGTCTTATTATTCTATTAAGTTTGGTTTTATTTTTGTTTCGCCCTTTTGATTTAAACTTTGTATTTCTAATGAAAGAATGCCCAAAATACACCAGTTTTCAGCTTCCGGTGCCCAAAATGCATGTGTGCGCGAGTTCCGCCCTAAATACCCACAGATTACGCATTGCACACATGCGTATTCAGACTTTTCAAAAAATGTAAAGAACACGCATTGCAAGAATGCGTGTTTCTTTTTGAAATTATTAAGAATACGCATCTTCAAGATGCGTATTCGCTAAAAATCAAAAAAGAAACACGCATTCTGTATATGCGTGTTCTTTACAAATATTAAAAAATTAGAATCAGCATGTGAGCAATGTGTATTCGGTAGGTATTTAGGGCGGAACTCCCCGCCGATCAGTATTTTGGGCAAATTTCTTCAAATGGTGGGTATTTTGTTTTTTCACCCATTTCTAATTCACTTATGTATTACTAATTCAATATATTATACTTTCTGGAATAAAAGTAATTTTATAAATATTTTGGCCTTTTTGAATCATATATATTTTTTAATATAATTATTAGAATTCTATTGTAATTATACTTCTTGATTTCTAAGCAACACCCACACCATCCTAATTGTATATATAAATTTACAATTAGACGTTATTAATATATTATGCTCCTATTTGAAAATATATTATTTTTATCCATTTTGATTTAGTAAATTAGGAGAATTCTATTTTTATTATACTTCTTGATTTTCTAAGTATCACTCTCTTATTCTTCTTTAATTTCTATATGATCTATAATATTATATGTATTATTTTACCCATTTTTTAATTGCAATTCTTATATTGATTTTAACTCAGTAATTATATTTCTCACATGACTTAATAGTATATTTTAATGAAATAATAAAAATTTTGAAATCAAATTATAATATTTTTACTTATTATAATTAATAACCTTTATTAATAAGTGTTTTAAGCGGTATTTTGGTTTCACCCTTTTTTTAAATTTCATTATAACTGTAAATGTATAATTTTTATTCTTCTTTTACTTATACATGTCTTATAATATTATATGTATTATATTACCTATTTTTAATTGCAATTCTTATATTGATTTCAACTCAATAATTATATTTCACATATGACTCAATCGTATATTTTAATGAATAATAATTTTTTTGAAATTATATAATAATTATAATCTTTTTATTATGATCATAACACAAATATCATAGCTTTATAAATATGCGAAACCCCTTTTTTAAATAGTCCCAAATTTTGTATCACTTTATTTTTGTTCAACCCGTTATTTTGGTTTAACTCCGATCATCCTAATTCTGATACAACTCTATATTATTTTATTTTTAATGAAATAACTAAATTGTTGCAATCGTATTGTAATTATTGTTATTTTATTTCAGCTCGATAATTTTATTTCTCTTATGACCCTATATAACTTTATAGTATTTGTTAATGAAATAATAAAATTGTTGAAATTATATTGTTATAATAATTTTTATTATAATTCTAATACAAATAATGTATTCATCACATGTATATAACAATTTTTTTACTTTTCTTAAAATAATTACAAATAAAAAATAAAATTAACAATAACAATAACTTTAATTCCTGATTCGTTCTCACATTTATTTCACCTATATATTCATATATTTTGTATGGTTCTAAATTGGTTTTCAATAAATTAATATGATTATTAGAATTATATTGTAATTGTAATTCTTTTAATAATCAATTATACTGTAATAAATAATATATTAGGTTAATAATGGTGATGTATAATAAGAAAATGCACAGATTACCCCACTTAAAACTGGATGCCCGAAAATACATATTAGCGTATAATAGTGGTTAAAATACCGACCATTCCATATTGGGAGGAATTGCAGGAAATCGTTCAACTTATATGTACTAATATTTTGTTTGAACTATAAACATGTTTCTTATGCGTGATCACTGCAATTAAAGTTTTGAGTTTGTTGAATACGAATATTCAACATGTGTATCATATATTTAAATAAAATTATTAAAACATGCATTTTCAACATGTTTATGCCTATTTGAAATGCACAATTCATAAAAAGAAATCGGACATCGTCTTTTCATGTCGAAGACACGGGATTTCCTAACTATTGATCCTTCATCCCTTTCTTGGATCGTGGATTTATGATGTATTATTGAAAGATCTGAAAATGTCATTATCAAGATGTAGAAGATGAAGATCAATAATGTGATTCAACAAAATTGTTTAGAACTGTTTTTACATTGTGTTTTTATCAACTACAAAAAAGATATTCTCTAATCTGAATATATACAAGAATAGCTATGATTGATTACTCTAACAAACTCTAACAACTTTTTCTTCTAGAAGCTTTTGTTGGCTGTTGCTCACTTGATCTTTTGTCACGGGCTGACTTGATGATGTCACTGATATATTCTCATCATCCCCCCTCAAGCTAGGAGTCGAAAACAGGCTGAGAACTCCGAGCTTGGACAATAAGAAACGCATAGAAAATGATGGAATTGCCTTGGTTAGCAAATCTGCAGGTTGATCCTTGGAAGCTATGTAGGCAGTAGATACAACACCACGTTGTAACTTTTCTCGAATAATATGACAATCGATCTCTATGTGCTTTGTTCGTTCGTGAAATACCGGATTAGCAGCAATGTAGATAGCAGACCGATTGTCACAAAAAAAGAGTAACATGTTGAAGTTTAGAAACACCTAATTCATGAAATAGATTGAGCAACCAAGTGACTTCACACCAAACATCAGCAAGAGCTCTATATTCAGCCTCGGTCGAAGATCGAGAAACAGTATGTTGTTTCTTAGATTTCCAGGACAACAAAGAAGAACCCAAAACAACACAGTAACCTGTTAATGATTGACGAGTTAAGGGGCAGCCACCCCAATCGGCATCAACATATGATGTTAAAGTAAGTGGACTGCTAGCTGAGAGCAAGAGACCTTGTCCAACTGTGTGTTTAAGATAACGAACAACTTTAAGAGCTGCATCCAGATGACATTGACGCGGGGAAGCTAAAAACTGGGACAAAATATGGACAACATATGATAAATCCGGACGAGTGATCGTTAGATAAATCAGTCGACCAACTAAACGGCGATAAGGAGCAACATTGACCAAGTAAGGAGGAGTAGTATTGCCCAGTAAGTCATGGTTTTGATCAATGGGCACCGTAGCAATACGAGCAGACTCAAAACTAACATCCTTGATGATATCCAGTGTACGCTGATTTAAGTAAATGCCTTTGTTAGATCTGGCAGCTTCAATGCCCAGAAAGTACCGCAAAGGACCAAGATCCTTGATCTTAAAATGATTGGCTAAATGAGCTTTAATCTCAGCTATTGTATCAGTGTTATTTCCTACCACCAGAATATCATCAGCGTACACCAGAATTGCAAGAAAGCTAACTGAGGTAGCAAGAGTGAACAAACTATGATCATAACTAGCCTGTTTGAATCCAAAGGCAAGTAACACTGAGCGAAATTTAATGAACCATTTACGTGGAGACTGTTTTAGCCCATAAATCGATTTTAAAAGGCGACAGACCAACTGGATGGTGGAAGAATAAGAGGCAAACTCAGAAGGAAGACAATATCCAAGAGGTATAGACATATATACCTCCTCATCAAGTTCTCCATAGAGAAACACATTTGTAACATCCATTTGGGTTATAGACCACCTACTAATAGCAGCCGATGATAACAGTACACGAACAGTGGACATTTTAGCAACTAGAGCGAATGTCTCAAAATAGTCCAGTCCCTCTGTTTGAGAAAAATCACGAGCAACCAACCTAGACTTATAACATTCTACAGACCCATCTTGATTAAACTTTACTTTATATAACCACTTACAACTAACAACCTTTTTGCCAGGAGGAAGATGGACTATTTTCCAAGTTTTATTTGCCTCTAGAGCTGCCAATTCAAGAGCCATGGCCTCACACCAAACCGAATATTGACAAGCTTGTTTATATAAAGTTGGTTCAGGAACATGATAAACATTAGCAATGAAGCATTGATATGCAGGAGTAAACACTGATGTAGATGGTTGAACCATGATGGTATTCACAGAAGACTTGTACTTTGATGGTAGTCCAACAAAATCTTGAAATTTTGTTGGAATAACCTTTATCCTGTTACTCTGTCTGGGAACTGGTGGAGGTTCATTTGATGCAGGGAGAACAGACTCAGCAGGCGGAACAGATTGAGGTGATACATGTATAGAAGTATTCTCAATTGTATCAACAGTGTCAGATGTAGTAGGATTAGACAAGTCCAGTTCACATAAAGGATCCAGTAAAGTAGTATCATGAGATGAAAATAAAGGAACTGAGGTAACTGACGGAGTTATAGATTTAAATGGAAATTATTTTTCCATCCCTGCTAACAAACACCTTCTTTGTGGTAAGATTTAGAACCTTGTAACCTTTTTGAGCAAAAATGATATCCTAGCAGTATGCATTTGAAAGCTCTGTCATCAAACTTATCTTTATGAGGCAATGTATGTGTAACATAGCACAGGGAACCAAAAAACCTTAAATGATCATAAGTAGGAGGTTTAGAAAACAGAATATGATACGAAGTTAATCCTTGAAGGCACTGAACAGGAGTTCTATTTAGTAAGTAGGTGGCAGTGAGGATACAATCACCCCGGAATGTGATAGGAAGTGAAGCCTGTAATCTAAGTGCTCTTGCAGTGTTAAGAAGAGTTTTATGTTTTCTCTCCACAACCCCATTTTATTGTGGAGAGTAAGTGCAACTTTTCTGATGAATAATGCCAAGTTGATTAAGCTGATGCTGGAAATCATAATGTAGAAACTCAGAACCATTATCAGTTCTGAGTGTTTTGACCGAACAAGAAAATTGTCTATGCACATATGCAAAATACTGTAACAACAGTTTATCTACTTGAGTCTTATCAGCAAAGAGAAATGTCCAAGTAGCTCGAGATTTATCCTCAACAATTGTGAGAAAATAAGAGCAATTATCATGAGTTTTATGCTTATAGGGACCCCAAACATCAACATGAATAAGATCAAATAAATTTGCACTTAAAGAACTGCTATCAGAAAAAGATAATCTTGATTGTTTGGACAAATGACAAGTATCACAAGTATCAAATATTACAGATTTATGATACATTGAAGATGGTAAAAACTTCATTGAAGAAACTGATGGATGTCCTAAACGGGTGTGCCATAAATTGGATTGAATTTTATCAGATTTTATAGAAGCACACACATGTGCAGTAAAGTTTGAAATAGTAGAAATTTTCTCAGAGACTGATACTGGATGATGAAGAAGATACAGGCCTTCTTGAAGTTCACCAATCTCTGTGGTCTTCTTCAAGATATGGTCCTGAATATAACAGGCATTTTTAGTGAAAAACACATGACAATCAGCACTATTTGTGATTTTTGGAATGGAGAACAGATTGTAATTAAAACTGGGAACATACAGCACTTCTGTAAGGGTAATATTAGTATGCAAGTGTACAGTCCCAATATGTGTTACCACAGTGGATTGACCATTTGGTAAATGAAGTGTAGTGTTAATAGATTGTACATTAGTTAACAGATCAAAATATAGAGTTATGTGATCTGTTGCGCCTGAGTCAAGGATCCACATATCAGCACTTAATGATTTTTTACTATGAGTATGACAGGTAAAGTGCAGAACAATACCAGCCATGTGAAAAAATCCTGTAGTTGTAGCCTTGGAGTTAGCAGAGAGCTCCTTGAATCCAGTTTGAATCATACTCATAAGCTGTTGACACTATGCTGTAGTAAAACCAGAAGATTCAGATGCATTAGTAGGAGTTGATGCATCAGATGTTGTACTACCAATATTTTCCACAGAGACATTGAGAAATCTTTCCACCAGCTTTGGGCTTTGGCTTAGGCTTACCAAATAACCTATGCCATGAAGGGTAACCATGAACACAGAAGCATCTATCTTTAGTATGCCCTGTCATATGACACACCTCACACACCAAGGATGTATCAGTAGTAGACTTCTTAGTATTAAACTTCTTATTCTGCTATGAATTAGTTTGATAAGGTCCACCATTATTATACTGTTTAACAGATAAAGCAACATTATCACCTCCTGCAGAAGTATTAGAACTAGACTCTCTCTGATTTTCTTCCTGCATTAGTATGCTATATGCAACACTTAAGTTAGGGATTGGATTCATAAGCAACAAATGACCTCGAATAGCGGTATACTGATCTCCCAAGGCCATAAGAAACTGTGAAAGTTTGAGACTCTTGTTGTAATCCTCTAACTTAGCATTGTTTGCACAAATGCACTTTCCACAATCACATCTAGGTATAGCAGATAACGCATCCAATTCATCATTTAAAGTTCGAAATATGGTAAAATAAGCAGAAATTGACAGATTTCCTTGATTAAGAAATGCAAGTTCTTTACGCAAATTGAACATCTTAGGCACATTAGTTTGAGCAAAACGAAGATCAAGATCTTCCCATACATCCTTAACACTAGTCATATACATCACACTAAGCCTAATTTCTGGTGAAACTGTGTTCAATATCCATGATATGACAATATCATTGCAACGAGACCATAGCATAGCCAAATTCACAGGACTAGCAGGTTTAGTACAAGTTCCGTCAATGAAACCTAGTTTTAGTTTAGATGATAACGCAATTTTCATAGCTCTATGCCATTGATTATAGTTCTGTTCCGTCAAAGTAATGGTGATTAAGATCATACCTTGATGATCTGACGGATGAAGAAAGTATGGGTGATTAGAATCGATAACCGTACCAGTTGTAGCATTGAGATACGATGTTGGAGAAGAAGATGCCATTGATACACGTTAATTAACAAATCTGATAGTTTCGTTGTTGATTCTTGAAGATATATGAATGACTCGATACAAAACTCGATATTATTGAATGCAAATCAACTCAAATTGATAACAGAACTAAGGTTAAATCTATATGTTTAACAAGGAAATGAATGTGTTTATGCAGCGGAATTGTATGTATATATATAGATCTAAAAGCTCTGATACCATGAAAGATCTGAAAATGTCATTATCAAGATGTAGAAGATGAAGATCAATAATGTGATTCAACAAAATTGTTTAGAACTGTTTTTACATTGTGTTTTTATCAATTACAAAAAAGATATTCTCTATTCTGAATATATATAAGAATAGCTGTGCTTGATTACTCTAACAAACTCTAACAACTTTTTCTTCCAGAAGCTTTTGTTGACCGTTGCTCACTTGATCTTTTGTCACGGGCTGACTTGATGATGTCACTGATATATTCTCATCAATTATCCACTTTCATATTTAGTGGGTATTTTGGGCAATTCTTTCGACCCCTATATAGTTTAGGTTGGGTTTTCTGAGTTAAAATTTGAAATCTTGACATATCACCTTACTATTAAGGTAGGTTCAATTCTCGGCCACCCCAATATTGAGTTCTCGAGTGAGAGGGAGTGTTAGAGGGAGTGTTAGAATATAGATCCGGTTGGGTCTTCCTCTACTACAATATTATTTTTGTATATTTCCACGTTGCAGAGATAAAAAATGTGTAACATTTACACCATTTTTGTGTAAAAATCACACCAAAATTGTGTGATGGGTTGAAAATGCTATAAAGTACAATTTTGCCTCCTTTTAGACTCGCAAACGTGTTCCTACTTTTGGCTTTTGCAGCTGGTTTGTGATATAAAGAATCACATAAATATATAAAATAGGGGAAATACAACTCTGAAAACCTATAAAAAGGAAGCGTTAAGAATGTGTCACAAAGGACCAGAATTTTAAAGAATGCTTTTTTGGGTCATTTATAACAGTTTTATACAGAAAAAAAAAAAATTCAAGATATATATAATGTACTACTAAAAGGCAATGTAAACAGCCTTTTTGTTTCTATATAAGCAATGTACAGTGTAATGTTAAAATGCTAAATTATATTCATCTCCTCAGAATACCCAAAAATGCTGCTCATATACTTACATTTACATCAGCAGCTTACATGATGAATGACAAATCAACTCAGCTAAATGAACACTTCCTCTTTTGGAAATATTTTTTTATAGTGTTTTCTATTGAAAAACAATAAAACTGTGGCTGTTTGTGCCTCCAAAATTATTCCTTGTTCCGAGATGCACGATCTTTCCTATGCCCACCAAGAATGCGAGAGATTTGCAAACCTCTGCTGAATGCTTGGTTGAATAGCATTCGGGTTTGAAACTCAGAAACAAATGGAAACCAGGCAAGAAAAGCGACCGGGGTGAAAAGAAATAAACCCATTACAATCTCGTAACCTCTGGCAAGTGTCCGAACTGATCCCCAAAAGCCACATCGATGAACAAGAGGCTTGCATGCTTGTGCAATCTGGTAGAAGGTAAGTTATGTTACGGGATTTTTAGAATAAAATGAAGCATGCTATAGGTTAATAATCACATGCACAATTTTCACTCTTTTAACCTATGATGTCAAAAAGTGTGCATAAGGGCCAAGAAAAATATTGAGAATCTCGAACTGATTATGCATCTATAATATATGAAAATAACTATCTATAACCTTTGTTCCACAAATAAGCAAGTGATAATACCATTCATTACTACAGATGAAAGAATTTCACAAAACTAATCTGGGTAGAAGCAACCGAAAATTTCAAAAAGAAGGATAAATAATGTACAGTACGATTATTTAATTATACTGACCAGAAGCAAACCCCAACCCGTTGGCATGAAGGCAAGAACACAAACTATGATGTCCTGCACCGTCATGTGGGGGAGCGCGATCAAGGTCACCAAGATAGAAATAAAAGTAAGGAATATCAATCCTTTGATGAGCCGAAACACAAGTTGGAAATTTGCGCTGAATTTTCGTCGTCCAACTGAAATAGTCTGGAAAAAGTTTACACAGATTCAGAAATCAAAGCTTTAAAACTGATCACAAAATACAATGGAAACCTGAAGAAGCCAACATGCTCTGCAACTTGTACAACTTACCCCATACTAATAATGAACAAATACACCTTCAAATGAATAAAATCATACTGCAAAAACCTTATTTAGTACAAAAATAGGTAACAGGCAAATGAGCATACTGAACTGCATCTATATGATTGGAGGATATCAAGATATTAGTGGGTGCTTCTCACTCTGTACCACCGTGAGCAATATATATGTGTGTGTGTGTGTGTGTGTCAAAAAAATGATGAACATCCTTGTAATTATTTTAGGACCTTTTCTTTTATTAGAATTATTATGCAACATATTTATTTCTTTAACTCAGGAATATGATTGTCCTACACTCTCGAAAGATACCATGTACAAAAATATTAATTTTCTCTCACCTTCATCACGAACAATATCATAAGTATCACCAGCCATGATATGCCATAAACCTGATAAAACAATCGAACAAATAGTAAGTCTAAATCAATCTGATGGAGGAGCTTTTTATTAAACAGTAAGCACAATGATACTATAGGCCATTACATACCAGAAAACTTTGGGTTTTCTTTGTGATGTTTAAGTGATACACTAGCCCATACTGGTAGATGAAAAATCGTAAAGACAACAATATTTCAGCCATGATACCACGCTTCCCAGAATGTCGAAGGTGTTCCTGTTCCTCTTCCCACCATGATTCCCAGCTTTTCTCCGGTGGCACACCGATACCACCTCGATTGCTTATCCACTTGTTCCAATCAGTCCAATCGTCAACAATCTTTTGCCACTCAAAGCCAGAAGGATTAAAGAGGAAGGGAGCAAAAAGCCATGTGCCCACCATAAACCATATCGAGACAGTGATCAATAAATAAGCCAGGGCTCCTCGATAAGTTTTCCCAAATATTTGGTAGACAACAAGTAGAAGCATTAGCTCGAGTCCCTTGACGAAATGGCTGCGGGAATACAGTCGATAATTTTCAGCAAACTTTGCATGGAAAACCACAAACCCACGGCCGGTAGGTCTATATTTTGCACCCCCATGAAGTAATGTCCTTCCATAATAGTGTGTCTTAGTTCCAAGTGAAAATGTGAAAAATACTGGCGCTAATTGTAATTGCATCAGTATAAATTCACTTAATGCAGTCCGGAAACCTCTTTCCAATCCAATTTCCATCATCATAGGCAACGCCATCAAAAATCCTATTTGCACAAACGATTGTGAAGCAAGGGCCACTTGTAGTGCCTTGTTATCTCGAATAGCTGGTTGAGTACTTAAACCCTCTTCAAGTCCACTAAGAACAAGATACAAGCGCCCATAAAGGAATACATAGACAGTAAGCACAGTGACCTGCAAAAAACATATTCTAGATCTCAGAATACTAAAGAACAATATCTAACAATAAGGAATAAACAAAGTAAAGCTTCTGAAAAGTACCAAGGTACTGAAGTAGAAACCAATGGTGGTAAAATAACAGGATAGCATTCTGAAAAAATCAAAACGGTGCCCAAGCCTGTAAACATCACGACTTAAAGTCTGCTCTCCATTCCCATTAGCTATTTTTGCTTCAAATAGTGAAATCTGATTTAGACCAACATCTCTCCCTTTCCCAACTTGTATGTATTCATGATGCGTTACATTGCCTTCACGGAGTGTTGAGTTAAAGCCTGCAACCAATTCATAGACATATTAGGCCAAACACATGCACGATATTATCTTACAGAATGTTGCAACTGTGTGACATGAATAAAAACTTACCAGCAAATATGTCCTCGCTCAAGTTAATAATCTTGGAGGCTTTACTAACACCTCCTCTAGTAAGATGAAACAGCCTATCAAAAACATCTGGATGGCCATAGTGAAAACGGACCCTGAGCGGAAAGGAGAATAAGATCAAAAAAATAGTTTTTTCATGACTAATTAATGAAGAATACCTAATTTAAGCACAGCAAAGTACCGGGAAAATAGAAGCTTAGCATACTAAACAGCAAGCCTTAACAATACATTAAAAGAGGACAAATCGTGATAAAAAACGAATTGTAAAACTATAAACAATATCTAATAGTTTTAAAACTTCAACTTCTAGGCAGCGACCCTGTCTATGGTTGTCCCTCATGACTTGCACCAAATAAGTGACAAAACATGTTGATACAACTGAAAATCTTCTAACAAGAGCATCGACTCTGAAACGTACATGAAAACATGACATCATCTTCTTTAATCATTTATTTGATGTCGAATTGTTCACTCATTCAAATCCTAAGTAGTGGAAGAACTACTCTATCTCTTTCTATATATACCCGTGTCATGTTTTCTTCAACTTCTGTCTTTTCATCTCATAAGACACATATTGATAAACTTAGATATTAGTTAATTATAGAAGGACTTGTTTACTTTTATCTAGAATTATTTTTTCTATGTTCACAAGTTTTAAGAATTTTATATAAACAATTGTAATCTTCAATAGAGTTGCTATAAATATATTACACATTAGTGGAAGTCCTTTACTTTGGATAACCTTCTACGTACCCTTATTAATAGTTGCAACTCTTCGCTTTTCAATGTCTTGCAACTTGTAAGTTATAGCCTATATGAAGTTCTATCCTCGTTTTTACCGTTTTCCCGCCCTTGTTCTGCATCAAGATACATAATTTCTCTAATGAGATCGTGACAACCCGGGTCAAATCCCAGAGTCTTTTTTTGAGAATCGGGTGATCTATACCGATTCTGAATCCAAAATAAGCCAAGGTACGCTAGTCCAAATGCAAAGACTTGGGTAATCCACAAGCCCAGCACATGCCGCCCAAAAGATCATGATTTGTCAGTTCACTTGGTAGTGATACTACTGCTTATATATAAACAAAGTGCCCCACATGCCTCAAAATGTGACTGGGGTGTTGCAGAGATTTAACTAGAAAATAAGCTTTACATTTTCCAATAGAGAGAAGTTCTACAAAAAGAAAGTTTTAGTGCATGAGTTGATCAATGCACACACAAACAAAAGATGACTGATCTCTGTGACATATTTAAATAAATCTTAGCTTAATCCCTCATTCAATTTCACAGCCACCAGAAAGTAGATAAAGCATATAACAAGGAGAGAGGGTTGCATAGCACAAGAAAGAAGGTTGGCTTACTTCAGAGGGTTTGCTAATAATCTTTGGCCAATAGTTACAAAACTTGTCTCCTGATTAGACATAAACCATGCAAGAGAAGAGACACTGCACAAATAATAAGGAAATTGTGAGGTATAATAAAATGAAGTCAAGCACTTTATTAGTAGTCAGGTGAAACTAGTAAATACACCTTCCAGTAAATATATGCTCCCGAAGACCAAGAATAGTAGGATATCTGACACCATCATGTTTCTTCAGAAATTCTTGAAGCAAATTCCTCATTTTGAAGGCTTCTTCCATGTAGTTATCCTAGATATATGGAGTTCAGCGAGCTGTTGATTAGCAAAAAAATGAAATGGCAACAAATGTTTAAAATATCTAAACCTGATTCATATCAATTGTTTGCAAGCCTTCCCCGCGTGTAAAAATAATCGCATGATTCTGGTTTTCCGGCTTTCCTTCACCTAATATAGCAGGTCCAGGAAGCTTTATTCGATAAATAACCTGCTCAAAATTATCATGGCACAACGCAGAACTTACAAGTCTGTCCAACAAAGCAGTAAAATCTAATATATGTATTCTAATTACTTTCAAGTCAGGTAGGTGCAACTTACACAGCAAAACAGAAAACCTATTGCTGGCCCAGTAAATATTCAAATGAATGATGTTTTTATAAAGAATTTAAATAGGAACCCACTAATTAGTGTTAAAAGGTCAATGCTTATTCGGGCGAAACTCAAGTCTAACAAGAAAATATATACAGACATATTTTATGTCACCATAACTCTACTTAAGTCAGTCTTATACTAATTGTATCCTAGTCTTTTTTGTTACTGCACCGCGGATTGCAGCAATAATTTTTTGCTGTTTTGATAGTATATTATACAAGGACAAGTTAAATATCATTTTAGGACAAGCTCATCACAATCTAACACACATAAAATTCACATGCATGTGCAGAGATGATACTGCTATGGTACACTATTTTTTAGCATACAAGTACTCCTGTCCATCTTCCTCGAATCTATCCAACATAGCAAACACTGGTCTCATGAAATACCTATGGCGCCCTAAAAAACTAGTTTTCACACAAAATAATGGAAAGTCCTGATGAAGATTGAAGACTGAAAAGGTTTAGGTCAGACTTCTGCCATCACAATTGTTTTAAAATATGAAACGAAGTGATACACCAACTAATGTCTTTTTAGGTAGAAGCTTCCTTAACACACTGGCACCTATTACAGCATAACCGTGTTTGTTAATGGAAGACCACACTATCTTCTACCAATAAATTTAGGATTTTTGTTAGCAGGATAGTCTCCGACTCTCCATGTCAATGCAGTTACCATTCATGTGTTAAATTGTAATTAGGCTGCTCATGTATGTATAACTAGGCGTAGATTTACAATGCGTCTGGTGCTGATTGAACTTATTTTTGTACATATACAGGGATCTCATATTAAGAAATGCACAGAAATCTGTGTTTATCGCGTAGGCAGAGGGAGAAAATAAACCAGGGCACTCCAAAATAAAATGTTGCTGGGAGGTTTTGAATTCACAACTCACTCAAAACAAACCAGCACTAAGACCTAATAGTAATCTCAATGCCCTAGTGTATGATACATAAGAGTAAATATACCAAACATAAATAGGGTATGTCATTAGAATTTACATACTTTGACTAGCAAAAAAGAACATGTTTGATTTTCAATAAATCCACCCCATTTCTCTCACGAAAAGAGCTTTAACATCAGACCTTGTACAACACAGCAGTCTGGACTATGCAAACTTATTATATATGCAAACCACATTATCAAATTCCAGGGTGAGCAATGACATTTTCTGGGGATACATGGCCCATATTATGATCTTTCTTTGTTTAGATAAATCAGGCTTATATACAAGTAGTTTTCATTTTAAGTATTGTCATGACCCATGTATTAATTTCACCTTCAAAAATATAATGTACCTGGTCCAAGTTTTGCCCTGGTTCAGAAGAGTTTGACTTTGTCATGGCAGCCTTTACTAGAGCAGAGTAATACACCTTCTGGTTAACCTTTTTCCGATCTTTGCTAGGCTCTTCCACCTCGTCAATGTAAGCTACACGAAGAGATGGGTATCTGCCCATATACCCATATAATTTAATTTTATAAGAAGCATAGCAAAAACTACAGATAATTAAAAGAACAAATCAGCCGATTAGTATAGTGACATAATAGTTGATTCGTACACGGTCATGAGCCTTAAAATGTCTAGCGCACGAGGGTCGCCAGACCGCTTGTGAATTCCATATTGCTGGCAAGAAACGACATATGTAAATTTCATATCAGCGACTGCTCGACATTGTGTCCATAAGGACCTTTCTCCCTTCATCTGATCCTCATTTAATTCAATGGCCTTGTAGCCTTCCATTAGATCTAAAGAGTGACACAAAAGAAAACAATAATGAAAATGAGAAGGTACAATTGAACAAGTACATTACTGCCATTATCCACCGAAGGACTAGTACCTTCATCTTTCGCCATATCAAGAAAGGCCTGAAGTTCCAAGGCTTTACGGTAATACATCATACCTCTTACTGAGAGTAGTAGAACGAATCAGTCTACTGGGTAAAATTTATCGAAAATATGTACATAAAAGACCTCATCTGTGATATTAATCTGACTTCCCCACACCCGGAGGGAGAAGAAATAAGAAATCCAAGTACACTCAAAAAGATGATCTTTTACCGGTTTTAGTCAACGTCTGGCCTCTGTATGAAGCCCAAAGTCTTAACTCTTCTTCTAGTTCATCCAACATTCTAAGCTCTTCTTCACTGCTACACTTCATTCGCTCAAGAAAATTGTTCCACTCATCTACAATATGTAATGGGTTAGTCTAATGCAAAAAGTCAGGAAACTGAAATGAAGATGAAGGGAAAAAGGAGAAAATTATAGCAAAAGGACTTGTAAACTGTGGCCTTTAAAACTTACAAACCTGGAAAAATCTTTTGCAAGTAAAAGAGAATGGATACCCCATCTTCGTTTGGAATCTCCAAATCATGCAATGAGAAAAGAACCTCTTCTGTGTAGTATGGCGTCAAAACACTACAAGCAGGGTCTATGTTAGCCATCAAGATATATTGAATGTGAAATGCAAAGTGATATCACCTCTCTAATTCCAATTTCCTGCACTCCAAATTTCTTAAAAGGTTTCTATGTTACAAAGAATGATGCCAAGAAGACTCTGTCAATTTATTGTTTCAAGGGCATCTGGATCTAGCACATTGATAGATTTTACAGAAACAACCAGTAGTCTTCCGCTGTAGTTGTCTTCCACTTCACTACATTTTGTTACTAAAAGACTTTGCCAGCTTGTTTACGTGCCTCTGACACACCATGGAAACTTCTCTACTCTAGTCATTGTTCATCATCATCTCTTTAAAACCCTAAGGTTACAGAAATGGGTCATGTTCCCTGTTCCCTAACATACGTTGGTTGCAAGCATCCATCCATGGAAAATTTTCTGTGGATAGGATAAACCCTGTATACTATGTGAATGCAGGGGGTCACGTCACTATCCGCTTTGAATAATATTTTTAGGGTTTCACTTGTCGGTGGAAAATTTCCGCGGATAGATGGTTTTCCAACTATCACTTGCCAGTCAGGTGCCTATTGAAAATTTGGTCATTGACAGGTATTTGATCACAGCTAAGGAGAGGTCTTGGGTTCGAGCCCGGCCATCACCTAAAACTCAAAATTATTTCTCTGTTTGCCCACTTGTACGAGATGGGGGTGGGGGAGTATGAATAGTCATTATCATTACAAAGGATTTCATTAACAAAAGTTACATTACAATTACATGACGTAAGAGGAATATTGATGACAATCTGGTGCCCCTTAAAGAGAGTATCCAACAAAACATATTAAATAGACTTGTTTCCACGGCTAGGAGAAGATAGCAAGTACATCTTTGATTGTGGGGGACTTCCCACTAGCTTCAAGTTTTTCTTTGTTCATGTTATGCCTTATGATTTAGCCATGAAAACATGGTCACATGAATTAAGGTATACTCACTTTTTTTAATCTAAACATAGTTATGTTATCATTATCCTTCCGACTGAAATTGTGCACATGTAAAAGACAAAGACAAATATAGGCTATATACGTGGGGAACCAAGGACGTAATATGAGTAAAGCAAGTATAAAGGACCTACTATGACTAAAACAATTAGAAAGTCTTGAAAGTGCATAATTGATTTATGTATAAGTGATTTGTAGAGTTATTTCAAAAAAAAAAGTGATTTGTAGAGTAATGTAAGGTCCACTATTATATTTTGTCCAGATCGGTTTAATAATTTTATGTTTAAAGTTAATGGCTGTGAAAAACATGTGCTTTTAAGAACAGAGTAAAAAGATTTAAAATATTAAAAAGGCAGTCGAAGATTCTCTAATGAGAAATATAACCAACACAAGTCATTTTTTCACCTAAGAGTATTATTGAACTTTCTTACTAGCAGTCTGTAGAGAACTTGTAGTCTACGTGATCTATATCATGATAAATAGAAATGAATGAGTCAATTGCTGCTTATTAAACCAGGAACAACTAATAATATATGCAAGATGCAAGTGAAACACGTTGAAAAAAAATAATAAATTTCAAAAGAAAAATTAACATTAAAAAGACTTACGAGAAAGAGAGCATATTCCGAACTTTAGGTGCTGAAGGCATGTCCATAAATAGTGAATTGGAGAAAAAGGATATGCGCCTTCTAGCTTCTAAGTTTGATGGCACATCCATTGCAGATTCCTTCACTGTAAGTAGAAGATATAATCTTTTTATCTGTTCAAATCCGACAACAAAAAACATTAGTATCTCATAAAGAATAAAAAGTACAGCAATGCATAACAAGTTCAAAGTCAAATATACCTTTTCTTTCCAAGCCTCTGATTGCCTGGTTGGAAATTTTATTGCTCCAGCAGATGCGAATAATTGATGTTGCTGATCAAGGGGGGTCATCCCCTCCTGTCCTGATCCGCCATGAATCGAATCTACCAAACTACACATGTTGACAGCATTAGATACAGTATCTGAACTAAAATAAAACACCAACATAACATGTTGAAACTAATTACCTGGAAATATGATCTTCCATCATTATATCTCTCGTCACAACCTCAAGCATGTCCTGGAAAAGGATAACGACTTGATCCCTGTCCTCTCGCTTATTGTCTAACTGTAAAACACACTATTCAGTTGCAATTCTCCAAACATGTGAATTTTATTCTTTTGATTACTCCAAACATGTGACTTCAAACAATCAGAATATCAATATACTTGCATACAAACGTGAAAAAGTTTACCAGGTACTTGATAAGCTTAACAAAGTGATCATAGAGGCTTGGAAGAGCACTCATTTTGTATTCACTTATAAGATCACCGGATTCAACGTGCTTGTCAACTTCAGAAAATATGTAGTCAATAACCCTGATGTGAGCATGTAAATTGATCAATAAAGGTGAAAGACACAATCTAATAGAAGTCCTGTATATATATATGGGTTAAATATCAAAATAGTCACTCAACTGAAGGTCATATATCAGTTTAATCATCAAACTTAACGGGGTATCATTTAGATCACTAAAGTTATGATAAATATCAAACAATTACCTCAAAATATGTGTTTCAGAATTAAAATTTATTTTATGGAGTTCTAAATATTTTTCTTAAATTTTGTTACTACCAAATGAAAAGTTATAAATTCATAGTATTTTAGATAATTTTGTGAGATTTTTAAAAATTTATCTACTAATTATTTTTGTTTAAATAAAGAAAATGACTACAAAATTAAAAAAATAAATAGTAGATAAATTTTTAAAAATCTTAATATATTATATAAAATACTAGAATTCATATATTTTCATTTGGTTGTAATAGGATTCAAGAAACTTTTATAGAACTTCGTAAAATAATTTTTAATTTTTGAACACATATTTTGAGGTATCTGTTTGATATTTATTATGACTTTAGTGATTCAAATGATACTCCGTTAAGTTTGATGATTAAACTGATATATGGCCTTTAGTTGAGTGACCACTTTGATATTTAACCCATATATATATATATATAAGACATTTTGCGCCTACGCAGATAAAGTTGCGGGTGTAATGTGAACTTACTCTGTTTCACGAGCACCTTCAACCAAAGCCATAATAATGTTCCGAAATGAAGCATAACATTCACTAACAGCACATGACATGTAATTGTCAGCCTCAATCCTTTTCTTCAGCTCCCGGTCTTTACCATTGCTGTCCTTGGCCATGTCTAGTGCAATTGGAATCTGTTCAATGGGGAGAACATAATACAAGGACACTAGGGTTCAATATGCATTGGATCTCTGTTTGGCAAGGAGAAATTGTAACTAAACAGTTCAAGCTATTGCTATTGCAATGAAATGTACAAACACAAAACTGCAATTCTGATAATAGACTAGGGAATATTACATTTTTATTTTTCTGCAACAGGAAGGGGTCACAACACAGAAGTAAACCAAAAGATTAACCCTGTGGAGTCTAAAATCAGGTGAAATCATTCTAGTAATATCTAGGAAATCCCCAAGTAACGCATTCAACTTTCAGGTACAAAGAAACAGTGTGCAGTATTCCACTAATTGAACAAGTCATTTGTGTTATTATTTGATAAGTTATATTTCCAGATATTTGTCAAGAAGTAATATGTCCAAAATATAGATATTATGTTCTCAACTTTATACGTGTATTAAGGCCTAAAGGTGAATTAGACACCAAGGGGTCTTAAACAAATTAACCCTTCTTTATCCTTCCGTGAAATATCACATTTAAATTCCCGCCACACGATAACCAACAGATTTATATAAGATACAGAATAACATTACAGAGTTTTATATGAGAACAATGAAGGGTTATGGAATGATATATAAATTTTATTGTATTTCATTCTTAAGTGGTTACATGTTAGTGTATTTTTACTGCATTCCAAATTGACTATTGTCTTTCTAATGCCTTCATGCAACTTCAAAAATCACTATTTTTAGCAGCATGTGTATCTTTCCTGGGAAAGAGGGTATACAATTATCTAGTACACTGTTGAGTGGTGCTGAGTGGATTGGGAAACACCGAGTATCGAGAATTTTACAAATTCAACAGTTCAAGGTTGGGTTGTACGTTGTAGTATGGGTTTTGATAAATGCCATTCACAGCCAAAACCCAAAGCATCCGGAGTGGTTCTGCACACTTAGATCTGAAAACAGTTGGCAACCATTTGATTTTATTGGTCTTGGGCAAACTTCTTCGATTTGGTTTGATTCCTTCCCATTAATCCTACCATCGCTCACCTCTAGGTGCAACTCTAACATTTTGGAGGCATCAGGAGTTCGGGTGCATTGTCTTTATCTGATTGTTATCTTCCTTGCCTTTTACAATTAGTTCGTTGGTGAAACATGTTCCAATTACCATAGATTTTTGGGTTGACTTTCTTGATTACCCAAAAACTAAGTATCGTGATTTTTTCCTTTACAATTTAGATGTCTTGTGCAGGACTAAGAAGTCTAAACAATAACATAATATACAAAATTGTAGAACAAGCATTTCGAAATATAATAATAATAATTTATAGACATACCTTGCTTGCAAGCAAAAATGGAGGCCACTGTATGAGGTCCAAGTCACGATCTGCCCAATATGGAACAAGTAATAGATCCATTTCCCTATAAATAAAAATATTATAAGCAATCATCTATACCTAAAAGAACTTTCAGAAGGTTCAACACATTCATATCCGCGGTAGGAAGGGATGAATTAAATTTCAGGTGGGAATGCAGTGTCCCTTGACATCATCTATATGCATACCTATTGCTGATAAGATCTTCTTCTCTGAAACTAGTGATTATTTTGTTCCATAGTTGAGCAAATCGTGCAGCTTCTTTCTCCTTATTAGAAGGAATCTATGATGATTTATAGACAAATAATTCAGATGATTAACATTGAATATGTCTACGTAACAAAATCAAGTATACAATTACCACACTAAAGATTGAGAGAAAAACACGAGGAAGAGAAATTAACCGTAGCAAAATTTCGCGAAAAAGTGGCCTTAAGTCCTTTCTTCTTAGTTGGCTCAGCTTTTTCCTCTGGAATTAAACAGGCGTTAAAAGCCCCGGGCAATGATTGAAACCGCGACCTCAGCATTCCCAAAGTTCGAATCTAACCACCACATATAGGAAATTAGAAAAGAAACATAATAAAAAAACAAGCGAAGATTTCTCCTATATAACAAGTAAATAAAGGGCCAAAGCTTTTTGATTAATAATAAAACAATAAACTCGTAAAAACATCACCTGAAAAGCTTAAATAATTTGATTGATTACAATTTTCATGCAAGTCAAATAAATAGAATATAGAATTATAAGTTTCGAACTTCATACTTAACGATTGCTAATGAACAATGTATGGAAGTTAGATAGAAAGAAGTCAGTGAGTTGGAAAATTAGGGTGCAACTTGCACCGTGTAAGGGAGTTTTTACTGCCACAGATTTCACACGCTTGAATATATAAATTAAAAACCCAAACAGTGAGGCATAGACTGATAATTCACTAGGCAAATGCTGCAAGAGAATCAATATGAATGCAAGAAATGGCAGTTAATCCCCACTTTGGACAAGATTTTTTCTTAGAAGTTATTGCCCGCTCAAAAAGTGTCATTCCGTACCTAGCATTGTAGCCTAATGGGTATCCCTTTCCCCTGGGTAAAAAGAGGTTGAGTGTCTGAACCTCAGTGGAGACATGGACGCATAAGTATATGAGTTTCTCTAACTGATCAGTACACAAAAAGTATAATTTGTATTGACCATTTGACATATTTATCAGAACTCTAAAGTACAGAAATACACTATCATATCCAGTAAAAGATGCAACAACAATCCACCAGCCATATCAACACAGAAAACATGTATTAGTAAGTCATTTACATATTTAAAAATAACCCAGCTTGCCTAATACATATAATATGCCAACCACCATTTACTTTAGAGAGGCAAAAATTATTACATATCTAGACTTCAACCCTGCGACCCCTCAGGTTGAAACAGGGTACAGAACATCACGAACCACACTTGCTCACTGTTAATTTGCATACCTAAGCACTTCATATCAAGACTTCAACAACATTTTTAAATGTAATAATGGTAACTCTTAAGCCCTGAAACTAATTACGACCGAGTGAAGTGTCCTCCTTAGATTAGACGCATAGTCCTCTTAACATTTGGATGCAATTAACAAAATTTGATTGGTTTACCGGGGAAATTATACCGTTAATCAGCAAAGTTTCCTTCTGTAATTTTGTAATATAGTGTCTCTTCTAAGACCATCAGACGACAAGTAATCACATACACCACAATTTTTAAATATAATCTACAAACCAGCAAGTTAAAGGCATAAAGTCAACTAACCTCTCCAAGACGACGAAATGCACCATAGATACCACCAAACAAAGTAGAAAATATAGCATACCAAATCTGGGTATCCATGAAATAAACCTAAAACAGAACCAATTAAGGAAACAATTTTACATTTGATCAAGAGTAAAAAATAAGGGAATCAAAGTAGTTGCAAACTCATACAAGAATGATTGGAGCCCACAGTGCAATTACAACTCCGATATTATTCCTAGCTGCAACAGGTAATTTCAGAAGGGCATCAAAATATTATCAATCATAGAGAATACTAGATAGTTGATTTGCTCAAGATAATTACCACGGGGGAAAAACTCGTGCCATTGGTAGACAGATATATGAACCTTCATGATAGCTTTTGTTGGACCGACAAGAGGTTTTATCTGCAATTTCGAATCAGATTATCAAAAAAAATCAGAAAGTAATGTGACTAGTCTCGCACTTTAGATTTAGTAAGCAAACCTTTTGCAAATGTAACAATATTAAGAACATGTAGCCCTTTCAGCAGTTTGACTAAGAGATAAGGCTTAGTATAACTGTATAAGACTATTTGTTCTAGCAGTATAGTAAATCATTTCATTCATGCTAAATCCTTCAATTTATTCCTATTAATTTCAAGGACTTTCTCATCACTTCCATAACTTTTTTGTTCAAATTTAGGCGACTATATAATCATGTACTAATGTACTATCCATGGGATTTTTGGTCCACCCTCCAAAAAAATAAAAATTAAAACATTAGCCCGCGAGATATTTAGAAGCAATTAGTTTGGGATTATATAATACCCTAACTCAAATTCCCATTCCAAGATTTGTTATCATAACCAAACTTGTCAACTCAGTTTACGTTGTTACAAGTACTAATATCCATCATTCACAAAAGTTTTCACCCTCCTGATTACTAAATTTCCCAGTAAGTGACAAGTATAGAAGATACAATTTTTTGTCTGTAATTCCACAATTACTTATAAACTAATGAAGTTAAAATATCTATACACACTTGAACAAAGGCTACAAAGTATAAATGCAATCTTTTCACTATCTTAAACTAATTATGCGTCTAGGCCATATTCTTCTATTCATAAATTAACTCCTTACTCATTTCATTTAGGTCGAACATTAAAAACTTGTTTCAATTCGAGTAATTTTGAAAGAGAAAGAGAGACAGAAAGAGAGAGTGGTACTAACATAGTAGATACTATTAGAGATGCAATCAAATGTTATTACTATCAACAAATATATACCAGTTTTAGAGAAGTTGCAACAAAATTTAACCCACGTCTCTACATTTTGATTGGAAAGAGCATAGTAAGTTTGTAGCGTATTTTTAATAACAAAAAGAAAATAACTGGAAGCATCACAGAAACTATTCGAAACAGACCTGTGCAAAAATATATGTTGAGCACATTAAGACTTTGAAAAAATTAAAACAAGTAGATCACAAAATAAAAAACTTCCCATAATCAATCATTATTGTTACGTAGTACATCTTGTTTTAGAAATCGTCTTTTCCATTAATAACTACATATTTAAAGGGTCACTTTTAGCTTTTATTCTCAACTATATGTGCGATGTAAGTCATATTTATAATAGTTCATATGTTATATTATTCTAACCCAGCCCAAAACAACCAACTGCTACAATTTTATACTCCCTCCGTCCCTCCCAATTGTTATCGTTTCTGGAAGAGTGTCCGGCACGCATTTTAAGATGAATAAAAAGTATAGTTCTATAACTTTTTTTTAAAAAATTCTTTTTCTGAATAAAAATAGAATATTTAAACTTTTATTCAGAAAAATAATTTTTTTTAAAAAAAAGTTAAAGAATTGTACATTCTCTTCATCTTAAAATGCGTGTCGGACACTCTCTCAGAAACGATAACAATTGGAAGGGACGGAGGGAGTATATTTTATCTCTGCCTGTAGGACCAACTAACCGACGACCAAAAAATCTTTTGTTCGGATCTAATAGTATTAGTATTGACTTATATAGATATGTGGCCCTCTTTTGAATGTCGTAGAGACAAAAGCAAAAACATAGACTAGGAAATTACGATGCAACATATTTTTTAGGTGGAATAAGGTAGTAGAAGAATTTATAAGTTTAAATTAGCAACAAATTAAGACTGTTTTGGATGAAGAGAAGAGAAGTACCTCCAAGTAATAACTGAATGCCAACTTTGTCACTATGAGGAGCACCCAAAACACCGTGTACCTTCAATATACGAGTCAAGACTCAAGAGTAAACAAAAGAACCAGTGTGAATGTTGTCGCCAACATTTGCTATTTGAAAACAATTTTACAAATCGAGCTTTACTTAAAAAGAGAAAATGTGCTCTCGTGCATTCCCCTGCCAACATATAGTCGAGGCTGCGAACACATCACACACACATAAAAGTAAGTACTTGCAAATACTTACCTCTACGGCAGACAGTTAACATTAAGGCTAAAATTGGCACAACAAAAGAGTAAATATACATAAATAAAAAGGTTTATACACCTGTGACCACCACATCATGAGCATCACAATTCTGTAGTTCGACCTTTCCAGGAAGCGGCGAAATATGGGAAATAGAAAGAGTATCCCAGCAAGCATATTTGGTGACAAGTAGACTACAACTGCCAAAATGAACAATGTAGGAGAGTTTGAGCTATTCCCAAGCCAACTTTTTATGGTTTGAGCTAGTCCAGGAGGATTTTCCCATGTATAAGCATATGTAACAGGTAGAATTATCACCCAAGCAGCAGCCGACACAACCTTTAATACAAATCTAAGCTTAACATACAACGGCATGCTTTGCCTTGCTTTCCAATTAAAGGCCACATCAAGAAGCGCTGTAAGCACAAAACAACCAGTATCAAATATTCAGATTGCACAAACAAATGTCTTACATCCTAGATCAGCTATTTTTTCTTTTTAATTCAACAATTCATGTGGCACAAGCTTATACTATTTCCTAGGGAATGAGCAAAACCGAACCGAAAAACACACCAATTAAAACCGCACCATCGGTTAATGGTTTGGTTACAATTTTAATTTTAAAACCGCACTGATTTGGTTTGGTTTTGGTTTCTCTAAAAACCGAACCGACCAAAAGCGAAACAACGCCAATTCAAAATATAACGTATTTGCAATATTACTTTAATCAGCAAAAAAAGTTATATAATAGACATGATTATTATTTTTATCGGTCGAATCCTTAACATAGTATTGGAACTTGTTTTATTAGCTTAAATTTTATTCATGATGTGAGCTAGTAAGAACTAAATCCTTGTTCAGATCTAACCTAGGCTGTTTCTAACAGAATTCCACCCCAATGCTCTTTTTAACCTAGCAAGAAGCTTAAATGAGCAAACACAAAACTTAAAAACTTATGTTCTCTAAATGTGATATAAAGAGGTATTTCCAAAGTCATGTCAAAATAGTGTCTGCAGGTTGTCTTAGCAGGTATTGTCAATTATCATATGCAGAATTTTGTCAGAACTTCTAATTTTTTTTATAATGTCTTTTGAATTCTAATTGAAATTATCAAAAATATTGATAATTATTGGCTTTAAAACCAAAACTGAACCATGGTTTATAAAACGGAAAGCATCAACAGAATTTGGTTCGATTTTGGTTTCTAATTTTTAGAATGGCTCTCAATGTCACTTTGGGAAAATATGGCCCCAAATGTCACTTCAATGTCAAGGAATGTCAAGGAACCCGTTACTCTAAAACCACAAGGTGTTAGAGAATGACCCTTTTCAGGATCTTATATTATTCTAACATTCAAAACGGGGTCTCGGGGTCCATTTTTTCTATAATCCAAAACACAATTCCACGTTTCGTTTTTCTTTTTTTTATTTCAAAATGCAAAACGCATATGCGTGCTGCGTTTTTCAATTTTTTTTTGTTTTTTTATGCTAAAACGGAGGCTGATGTTTGGTTTTTGTAGAAAAACCCAAATTGTAGTTCCGTTTTGCATTTCTTTTTATTTTATTAACCAAAAATACTAGATAATGTTATGTTTATGAGCTTAACACATTATTCTAAGGGATGTTTTATTCGTATTTTATTCATATTTATAAATATTTTAATATTTTTCAAAACCCAAATTGAGAATTGGTGAACCTAAAATATTAAAAACAGTTAATAATTACAGTCCAGGGGTTTAGGCCCCTAAACCCTAGATTAAATTAGGGTTTAGAGCCCCTAAATCCTAAACCCTAAATCGGTGTACGTTTTATTAATTTATTTTTTAATATTTCTAAAACCCAAAAGGGGATTGGTGAACCTAAAATGTTAAAAATTGTTAAATTAGGGCTCACTATTTTATATTTTTGGGTTCACTAATTCTCAATTTAAGATTTAAAAATATTGAGATATTTATATATATAAATAAAATACGAACAAAATACCCCTTAAAGTTGGGTTTTAATCTTCAAAACACAACATTATCTAGCATTTTGGGTAAAAAGTTTATAAAAATAAATTAAAAAAAGGCAAGGTACCAGTGAAAGTGAAAACTCAATCTTAACTTTCGTTTTAATCAAAAAAGACAAACATGGAACTACAGACCTCGGTTTGAACCCCAAAAACACTTTCTCAAGCTGCATTTTGAATGTTTAAAAATAAAAAGAAAAAGAAAAACGTAAGACGCATTAGCGTTTTTAGTTAAAGTAGATAACCGAACCCGATACTCCGTTTTGGAGTGACATTGGGGGCCAACTTTTCCTAAAGTGACATTGAGGGTCATTCTCCCCCAAAATAGTGACATTTGGGGCCTTTTTTCTATGGTTATGGTGCGGTTTTCGGTCAAAACCGCACTACGGCACATACCTAATACTTTCATTAAAAATGTAAAGATTTAAAAAAACCTAAGCTGTTTTCGATCTCGTGACGTCGCTCAAATCTATCTTTCTTTTATGACAAGTATACATTTACTATGATAACCAGAAGAAGCAACCTAGACCACACAAACATTGCACTAAACTGATTTCATAAGAAGAGTCATATGGGAAGATTAATAATCATGCAGAAACTTCTGAAACACCTCTCTTAATCTGGTAAAAGAGAGATTATTAGGGGGTAAGAAAAAATCAAGCTACCTTGCCCCAGCTTCAGTATTGCGGCAGTTATAAATACACTCAGTACTTTCTTGAAAACATCAGCCTCGAAGATAGAGCTTGGCGCACCAGAACCATTCCAAGCAACAATTATCATAGCCTTCAAAAAATATGGTGATACGTTCATAGATACATCATACGAAATAATAAGTTCGGTGTAATGAATAATAATTGACCCATCTATCGAAACTATACCTGTAAGCATAATATAAAGAAACCCCACATTCTATCGAAACTTCTAAAAACATGCCAATATGACCTTATTTCAACAAAATTAACTTTTCCCACCCATCTATCTCCTGTAGCCGGCTTGGTATCCTGAAAGGCAAAATGGTCATGATTAATTTGGTACTTTAGAAGGCAACTTCCTTCAAATAACATTAACATTTAGCACATAAACAGGAAAAAACATTGCCATACAATTGCAGATAGTTTGAAAAGATCACAAGACAGCGACAATTTTAACATCCAACACCAACCAATTTAAGATGACAACACAACTCAGGAAGGCAAAATGTAATTTGCAGATTTTAATTAAATATAGGTGAAAAATTACATAATTTTTTTTTGCAATTGCTCAAAACTTAATACTATCATAATATAAAGTTCATATGAATTTTTTTTCTTGAACAGTATTCATAGAGTTATTTAGATAAAAAGAAAGAGAGAAACAGGAAGTTAAAGTTTATTGTAATAATAAGGATGTCTATCCTTATGTGTGTTAAGTAGTTTGCAGGCAAAACGAAAACCAACATATGTCTCTCTAATGCTTATAGATAAATATTTAATATATTCACAACATGCATTCATAGAAAAACTTGAACTTGACTGTGAATCTGTGACCCAGCCTGCCATTAATAAATTTACTATACTAGCCGAACCACACTACTCAGTACAGGCCCCAAACCTCCAAACTATAAAAAGTACTTGGAAGCATTAGTCAGTGTGAACTCTGAACAAGCCTCATCTTCAGGCATTAAATGTGATGTACTATCCATGTAGTATGAAGGATAATGTATTTCTAGAAAACTGTTCATATAGATGAAAAAGGAGCACTACATACAGAAGAACACAAAAGCTTACCAAACTTTTGTCGTGCTGCAGTTGTTCAATGGGCAAACAAAAAAAATCAGCATCAGCACGCATTGGCCAGCCTAAACGGAAGCAGTCAACAGACCTAGCATGAACAAGTGGCCATTACCAATTGAACAAAATTTAATAGAACAATATATTTAGATCATATAAGAAATTATGTGTACCAAAAGTATTCATTTAAATCATCATAGTTCCTCCACTGTGAATGCTTGGATTTTCCTCTATTGCTTCTTGCAGCTTCCTGTACAGCAGCCATCATTTATTGAAATTTGATAATGAAGAGTTGAAGAGGTTACTAAAATAGAAATATCGTGAATAGAAAACAAGCAATACCTTCACAATCACTTCATAAATTGGAGTAACAACTTTTCTTAAGAACGCTTCTTCTTCTCCTCCGTAAGCTGGCTTCACATTTTCTCCGGTCATAGGACTAACATTGCCAGCTAGCATGCCGTAGAGCTCGAACGCCATCTAAAAAGAAGATGACACATAGGCAATATGGTGCCACAAGAAATCAGATATCTATTATCATTAAAAATTATATAAGCAATTAAGGACATACATGGTGATAAATATAGCAAAGGCACTCTGGCATAAATCTTAAGTTGGCAGCTTCCCCCCATATAAGAAGATATAAACCCATGTACAATAATTTCCTCTGTTGGACTTCTTGTTGTATTGTTGGTAACCTACAAATGGTAGATATTAAGTAAGCCAAATTCAGTGCTACAGAAATCGCACTTGATACTATGAATGCTGAAGTGGATGATCTTATCAAATGTTTGGAATTATCATGCAGGATCCACGAGGGAGAGGTAGGTACATAGCACATCAAAGTAGTCTTTTTCTTTTCAAATTATATATATTGAATAATAATGCTACATGTAGGAGATATGATCACAATCATCATGAATTAAAAATACATAATGGAACCAAAAATTACAATAGACATTTTAGATATTTCAAGTCTAGTAATGTGATGAAATTCTGGGGTAAGGTGCTAAATGTCCAATTTAATCGAAGTGGTAAAGGACCTGGCACTGGCAGGATTCAAGTGGGCCTACCAGGGATAGTTATCACTATTATCATCGAACATTCTACAATTTTATAATGCTATAGAGTTCATGATAACTTTGCTTTTATTCAAATATAAACTCTTCCCCAAATCCATTTTGGTGTTTGTTTAGAGGACCCCAAGATATGCACCCTCCTGAGGCATTAATGCAATGATGCCTCATGCCAACAATAGTTATTTAAGTGTGCATTCCCTCTATTAGGTCCAAATATATCGAACAGTAAAAGTGCATAATATCACATTGGTAATAATCATATTGTGGTATCACTTTAAGTCTTAATTTTCCCGAACTACCGAAATTTAAAATCTTACACCAAGCCTCTGATGGCAAGGTCCTTAATAACTTTCCTATCCTTCTATAATTAATAAAAAAACAAATACAAATACAAAAAGTTCTCACCATAGACTGCTCTTACGATCCAGATACTTGCACCATTTTTTATAATTCTTGAACAGCTTCTTCATCACTTCATTTATTGCACGTTCATCCAACTAAGCAGAAAGCACAAAATATTGTAACAAATGAAAAGAATAACATCGGCGTATATAAAAAAACAGTTGACGCAAATTCCAACAAACTTGAGTATTATTTGACCTTTAAATATGGACCAATTGAACCTTTTTCAAGTGATCATGACAAGATATCCATTTATGTTTGAAACAAAGTATCCTTTGGAAATCTTTTCAAATGATATATAATTTTTTAAACCTAACTATGCATTTAATGATTCCTCAAAATTCAATATTGATTTATAATTCAAAAACATAGGTAGCATTTTATGTTACACCATAAGGAATTTGTACATACTCAACAACAGTTACATACAAGACTAAAAATTATATTCAATTTTTCACAAAAAATGCACCCTTCATAAAGTACTCCAGATTGCAGCTTTTTCCACCAACATTAAATCAATATAAGCTGGTCAATATCCAAGCAAATTGAAATTATAAAAAGGGAGAAAGTTGCATACATAGAACCAAAGGTAGAAAGAGAACATCTCTTTTGAAAAATTAAATGCGAGATATAGGTTGTCCAAATTGGGATGCAAGGAGTTCTGGGCTTTCGTGATAATATGTTAAAATTGTTTTAAACAACTGCCTAACATAATCATATCTTCTGAACTGATGATCATGAATGATTAAACAATATGAGATGCTAGATTATAATCGAACACAAACTGAAGCAGCATCATAGTACACTAACTACGAACATAAAAGGCTTTTGAAGGTTAAACACTAGGACGAAGAGAGACGGATTTTGCTATCGAAAAACAAAAGATATTTAGGGTTCCCGGAAAAAAGTTGAGTCTAGAAATTGTACTTTAAGTTGCATGCGGTTTACAAGCTCTATGCCTAAAAGAAAACTGCTGCAAACTAATGACATAAAAATAAGGTAATTTCCAACTCGGAATAAAGGGACTACATCTTGCCACTCAGGCTGTAGAGAGCATGATAGCTAGAGGTGTTGTGAACTTGCGAAATCAATACAACGAACTCCGGAGCTGGTCGCCAGAGTTCAATAAGACAAAACTCAGGTTGTTCATTACTTGCCAAGTCAATGCAATTAACTGTGGAGTTACTGAACAGAGTTAAAATGAAGACAAACCTTAGGTTGTTGATCAGGTTTTGGAAATTGTCGGATGTGAACATTTGCAAGCAATAAGATAAGGTGCTCCCGCTGATTTGCAATGCTGTCTTTCTGCAAATTTACTTATGAGTCAAGTCATAATGCTAAAAAAAGCTATTCAAATAAAATCCCAAACCCTTTCCACTTATCATAGTACAAGGAACAATATGCAATAAATAGGAACAAAATGACTGAAATATACACCCACCTGAAATCCAAACATCGCTTGAAGCCAATCAAGAATATCTTCATCTTTTTTCTTCTTGTAATCCCTCGGCCATGGAAGACCCCTGGTATTACGAAGAGCATAAACAGCAGCTTGGATCTGTTAACGGACAAGCAGAAGTAACAACTTAGAGGATAACCCCATGGGAATAAAACACTACAACAGAGTGCCAACACGCCAAAACTTAAAACATACCTCTGGATATTTCATAATTGCCTGATTTGCACTGTCAGGATCAAGAGGAAGAACATTGTAAGGAACATAAATCTCTGTCTTCTCTGCTACTTTATCATGAGCCTCCAGAATCTGTAATTTTTTCTCAACTGAATGATTAAGAGAACAATACCAAACAAAATTTTAACAGCACTCATGATGAAACTATATATACACTAAAAAGTACAGCATATTACACAAATGTAAGAAAAAATAATTTATAAATCGTAACCTCACGATCAACTTCGACAGATTGTGTCTGGTTAACAGCTTTTAAAACCTCAAAGAGAACATTAGCAGTCTGATACGCTTTTGTAAGTTGTGCCCTGCACATTCAAAAATTATGTATGTCATGCATAAATTATCAAATTGAGAACAATGAGAATTAATATCACGATTAAATGACTAATGAAGATTGTCTTGGCAGCATATCATGGATGCAGTAATTAATTTACCTGTCGGCTTTATCAGCAGCATTTTGCAAGGCCTGGATATATTTTTTGTAATAATGTTGATAAAAGCTCTGCATTTCACGTGCATCACTTTTTTTTACTCTCCCCATCAATGTAGGATCGTTCTCCTGAATAAGTTATAGTTATAGCCTATTAAATGCGAGGCTATGAAAATAAAGATCAAAATATCGCAGACAGACCAAGTTAACTATTGAATAGCCCCTCAACTTCAAATTTTAATATTCATATATACATAGCTCTGAAGCAACAGCTAACGATGCTGTTTATCCATAATTGGATGCATTGCTTACATAGATGAAACACAAATTTATTTAGTAAGCACTATGATCTTCAGAATTCTTCACCTACAAAATGCAATAACTAACGATACCGTATTATCAATAAACTAAATTGTGGCAGATTTGGGATCATTTTTAACAAATGTAGTGTAGGAGGAATCCCCCTGAAAGTAGAGGTTCCATATCACAATAGAAACTAAATGTAAACATCAAAATAAATCTTTAAAGAAAAACAAAGTTGCATAAGTTACCCTTTCGAGACGTTGAAGAAGAGCAGTTTTAAATTGGCGCACACCACGTCCACTAGAGGTGGGGTCCAACCTATGAGCTTTTTCAAAAGCATAAAATCGACCTGCACTCCGAATATTTTGGTTAATGGAATCCAGCAGACCATAAATACAGATAATTGACTTGAGAATTTCACAATAGTGGACTAAAATTTTGAGTTGAACAGGTAAAAATGTTGGTTTCCACCGAACAAAAGGAACATGTCAAAATTAGTTCAAAAAAACTAGAGTAGTTTTTGTCAAGTCAGATTAAAAACTCAAAACAAGTACCTCCTTCTATTCTAATTTTTTTTTTTGAAGTCAGATATAAGTCATAAGTTGTTGTTTGTCAATAACACCAACTACTATAATTTGGACTCAACATTAGTATACTCAGATAGGCATCTTTACTTACCACTGTTTAACTCAAGTAAAACCCTATGCTGTAATTTACTCTATCTTGTGCAATATAACTTCCTTCATTAGCATCCATCTAGAAGCCTAAACTGAATATTACTCCACACCTACCTTTATTGTCTATCCTTGTGCATTTTCATATTTGTTAGCAAACATAGTTTCTCTTTTTGCATCTACATAATTTTCCCTGTTCGATTTGTGAGGACTGGCCTATCAGAACACACAGGAAATTGACAACCTAATTTCAGCACTAAAACTCAATATCTCATCTATGACGTCCAGCCTACAAAAAAAATACAGCTCTCGATACAGAGGTATTTAACTTTTCTCACAGCATAAATTCAAACATAATTTGTTATTGAGGGGATGATAGCACATCTTATTGAAATTTAAGCATTCCTATCTAGAAGGGAACCCAGTGATGCACATTTGAACTCTAGAAATCATATAAAATCACCACACAAATTTTAGGAGAGCGTTTATGATAAGGCAGACATGACACTATGATAGAAGCACAATATAAATACCACAAATAATCTACAAGCAAAGGAAAAAACAGAGACAGCGAATCTTACAAAGATAAGCAACTCTGGGATTGCTTGGTTCAACTTCATTGGCCACACGAAGAATTGGAGCAATTTCAACCAAAGACGAAGGCACGACCTCACTGTCAAATATAGATTCCCCCAAATTCCCGGCTGTTTGGGTGCGCATAAGCCTCCTCGGAGGCTGCTGATCAGAACCACCCCCTCTATTTGCCATTTTCCAACCAACTCAAATAAAACCCTACTCAACATTCATCAACACATTGTCAATCCCTCATAACTACGACAAAAACTCAATACACAAACACATAAGATAAGCATATATAATAACTCTACACATAGAAAAAAATCCCTAAACAACTCATACATTAGTATTGCATTGGAGCATCATCACTACTACTAATTGGTTAGTACATCGATCACAAATATAGAAAATACACACACTGATACACATAAGAAATGAACTAGTGAAGTGAAGAAGGCATACCAACTAAGCTTCAAAATCTAACATCAACCTGCAGAGAACATAATATAGCATTATCAGCTCAACTAAATGTTAATTTGTGTGTGCATAAACACATACAGATACAAAAATATGTAGATACATTAATAAAAATGTTACCTCATGTGCAAAGAAGCTTTATGCTTCTGGATTCAGTGTAAATAGATAACTAATAAACCCTGGGAGAGAGAGGGAGAGGGGGAGAGAGAGAGGGGGAGAGAGAGAGAGAGAGAGTTCGGAGAGAGAGAGAGAGTTGGGAGAGAGAGAGGGAGAGGGAGAGAGGGAGGGAGGGAGAGAGGGAGGGAGGGAGGGAGAGAGGGAGAGAGAGAGAGAGAGAGAGAGAGAGAGAGAGAGCGAGAGAGAGAGAGAGAGAGAGAGAGAGAGAGAGAGAGAGAGAGAGAGAGAGATGGGAGAGAGATTGTGTTTGTGTGTGTGTTGTGTGTGTTTTGCTGCAACTTAAAGCTAACACTTAGCACCAAAGCAAAGGGGCAAGCAAGCAAAAACAAAATGGAAACATGGGAGATTGTACTTGTGAGAAAGAGATCATGTCTAGTTTAAGGCTTATGTTTTGCTTTAATTACTGTTATGCCACTATATTATTCGGTGATTTAATTTTTTGTATATTCAGGTTTTTGTTTGGTGAAATTACAATTTTAGTCAAACCTTAAGCATAATTTTAGTTACAATTTTAGTTACGGCTCCCTCAATTTTTTACATTCCAAAAACATGCACATATTTTATAAAATATAGTTGCATATTATATTTTTTATGATTTTATGATTTTATGATTTTAAATAAGAATTGAAAGTTTGAATTTATATTCAAAAATATATTTTTTTAAAATTATAAAATTATATTTTATATACATTTTAAAATAAGTTCCAAAAATTCTTTTTAACACGTAAAAAAATGAGCGGGATGGAGGGAGTAGTTGATAACTGTGGAATGGTAAATTGGGAGGATAATTCAAATGTGAGAAAGTCGGTTCGTTTAGATCCGGAACCTAAAAAGAGAAAAAAAGTAGTCATAGGATATTCTAGTCATTGCCAAAAGTACCCTTGTAAGATGTTATTAATGCTGTGTTTGATTTGTATTGTTTCCATTAAATGCTGGTGGCAATTATGTCATTTTACCTTATTGCACGTGACCCGAGGATTTTATTGCATCCCACTCCGTCGGTCCCACCTAAAGGTTTTTTTTTGGCTAATACGTAGATAAATAAAGTCACGAAAATCTTTTTCTAAGTTTTTCTTTTAAAATATCAGATAGCTCACACTGATTTTTAAAATAAAATTTAAAACCATTTTAACATTACGTAAAGCTATAATCCTAAATTTTAAATAAACTCTCAAAATCTAATCTATATACATATTTTTTTACATCGTTACATATATATTTAACAATATTTTCAAAATATAATATATAAATATGATATTTTGCATGTACAATTTTGCTACAGACTTCTAAATAATCCTACAAATAAATAATCCTACAAATAAGGCAAAATTTAATACGTGAACTCTGCGTAAATATCACAGAATAAAGCGAATTTTATTGCAAAATTCTAAATTTTAAATAGACTATTTCAATTCAATTGATAGAATATTTCAAAATTTTAATATAAAACATGAAATTTAGATGAAAAATACAAAGTTACACAAACTCGGCTAAAGAATAATAGACAACTGCCATGGAGCAACTCCAATAAAATGCTAGTTTATTTCTTATATTTAATATAAAATATTGGATTTTAATAATTTAGTACATTGATAAGGATTTTGAATTAGAACAATACAAAATTTAGATGAAAAATATAAAGTTACACGAACACGGCCAGAGAATTATAGATAACTGACCTATGAGCAACTCCAATGGATTGCAAAAATATTATATTATTAGCACTCGCTAATAAGGGGTAATTTAGTTATGTGTAAGTAATGGAGGGAGAATTTTAGCGAAATAAAGACTCACTATAATTCTGTTAGAGCACATTTTTTGAATAATGGACTTAAATGTCATTAAATGAGAGAATAATGCATAAATTGTCACTTTTGATGGAAAAGGCCCAAAATGTCACTTGACCACGCTACATAATCTACCGTTTTTCTAACACCCAAAACGGAGGATCGTCTTCCGTTCTGCCTTTAAATTTTTTAAAAAAAATTACAAACAACACAAACACAACAGATCGGGATATTCGGGATATTCAGACAACACAAACGCTACATAATCTACCGTTTTACTAACACCCAAAACGGAGGATCGTCTTCCGTTTTGCCTTTAAATTTTTTTAAAAAAATACAAACAACACAAACACAACAGAGCGGGATATTCAGACAACACAAACACCGGGCACATTCTATCGACAAGCCGGAGAAGACAGGAAAAACCACGACCACAAAACACTACAACAATCATTCCTCCTTACAACAATTATGAATATTGAGATAATTATCTGTATTTTTATAATTTTTGAGCTTTTATATTTTTATGGTTTGATTGCACATGAAGTGTTTGATTAAATTCCCCATTGGATTACCTGTTCTACAGTTTTAGATTGCCGATTTATGCTTTTAATTGCTGCTTATGTGTTGCATACTTTACTTTCAGTACTCTGTAGTGTTAGAATTATATTAGTGTTTGACTTTGATCTCCACATTGTCACCTTCGTAAACTGTTATGGTTGAAGTTGTGTAGAAAGTATGTAACTATGTAAGTGTTGTGTAGAAAGTATGTAACTATGTAAGTGTTGTGTAGAAAGTATAGGAAGTATTAAGAGAGAGAATTGAAATTGTGAATTGAGAGAGAGAGAGATGGAGTATGTATAGAGAGAGAGTATGTAACTATGGTGTTGTGTAGAAAGTATAGGAAGTATTAAGAGAGAGAGAGAATTGAAGTTGTGAATAGAGAGAGAGAGAGAGAGAGAGAGAGAGAGAGAGAGAGAGAGTATGAGCATTGTATACAGAAGCAAAGCAAGATTTAATCCAATGTGAGATATGCCACCCATCCGTATTTCTATTCTATTATTTCACAGTTAGTGACATTATATATTTAAGACTCGGTCTTTTCCAATAGTTAATACATACATATAACAGCAAAATGTTCTCTATGATTTTCCTTTTATATCTCGCTGCATTTCAGCAGAAGCTAAAATGATATGACAGTGTTAGATCTATATACATTTTTTTTAGAAATGTGAAGTAACTTGTGGAAAATTGTGGTTGCTAATATTCTACACTATTAGAAATAATGTTAATAATTCAAAACTGGAGCAAGGATGTTAATAACATATAATATAAAGTAGTCAGTGCATGACTACAGAGAATATTACTTTAAAGCATCTTACAGGCACAGCATTGAAAGCATTATTACTTTCATACAATCTTCAGTTGACCAGCCTCCCTGAGTGACATAAAAATTAGTAGTATTGTTATTTTGTGGCAGCTGATGAGGTGCTGGAAAGGCCACACTTTCTGATATATGTCGGGAGATATTGTATAAATGCTTAGAGTTTCCATAGGTTTTGCCAAGTATTAACTCATGCTTAGAATGCATGTAAATGCCAGGAGATGTGCATATTTGTATTTTGATAGCAGATTGCTCTGGAAATATATTGTATTTGTAGTTTTAGTGACATGTTTGATGCAATGTGGAAATGAATTAAAGTAAAGAATGCGGACTGATTCATTTAATGTACTTTAACTTCCGTTCAAAAAGATGAAAAAACTTATGTTCAAATAGATGCAAATTGCAATGTACTTTTGCCTTAACTAGGTAGTAGTTTTACAATTTTATTTATGAAAATGTTAACGTGGAAATGTTAATTGACAGGTTTTGATCGTACTTGTTTATTATTTATTTTTTAACTCGTACTTCTATATGTTTGTAGGATGTGCATCAGGGTCCTGTTAACCCTAGCCTTCTTCATCTTCAGCATACACATAGATCTTTAGATATTTGGAGGTTAGGTGGTGGTGATATGTTAAAGTGTCGCTGAAAAAACCCTAATAATGAAGATGATCTTCCACCGCTAGATCTTCGTATGGTCCCTTTCCTTCAGTCTGCTGGTTTCTATGGCGTTGCTCGAGTGACATCTTTACAGTTAGATTGGAGTCTCATATCAGCTCTTGTTGAGAAATGGCGGTCAGAGACTCATACCTTTCACTTGCCTATGGGAGAAGTTACTATTACTCTACAGGATGTACGTGTTCTTTTAGGGCTTCCTGTTGATGGTGATGTTGTTATTTCTGATGTCACCCCTGGCCCTGATATGAGTTGGCGTTCTTATGTTGCTGAGCTTTTTAGTAGAGATCCCGATCTGAAGAGAGACATGAATGGATCCAGAGTTCGGTTGTCCTTTATTACTTCATGTGCTCCAGCACGTTTACCGTAGGATGCATCAGCAGATGATATTCGCTTTCAGGTTTTGTGTTATCTTGTTCATCTATTTGGTGGTGTACTCTTCACTGATCATTCATGAGGTCTCTTCCATCCCATGTTTCTACATTTCATTCGTGATCTAGACAGATGCGGAGATTATGCTTGGGGTGTTGCAGTTCTTGTATATTTGTATAGGGAGTTATGCAAGACAAGCAAGAAGGACGTTGATGAGGTAGCTGGTTTTTTGCTATTGTTGCAGTTATGGGCGTGGGAGAAATTGCCCACTCTTGCTCCCATTCGCACCTCTTCTATCTTGTTTGATGCTCGTTTCTGGGAGGGTCAGGTTGCAGCTCCACGTGGACTGAGGTACTTAGCATTTATTAATTTATTTCTATTTTAGAATCGTTTAAAAGGACTTTATATGTAACAGAACGGTTAGGGTTTAGGGTTATACTTTATTTTCATGTTAGATTAGAATTTTACAATTTTTAATGTTTTAGGGTTCATTAATCCCCAAATTGGGTTTTAGAAGCGCTTAAATGAACTTGATATGATATGGAACGATTTAGCGTTTAAATGTAGTTGATATGATATTTAACTGGTTAGGGTTTATGGTTCGTGGTTTAGGGGCCCTAAACCATGGAGCATAAACTCTAATTGTTGCTAGGGTTTAGGGCTGTTAGGCCCTACACCCTAGGAACCAGAATTTATTTTCATGTTAGATTAGAATTTTACACTTTTTAATATTTTAGGGTTCATTAATCCCCAAATTGGGTTTTAGAAGTGCTTAAATGAACTTGATATGATATGGAACGATTTAGCGTTTAAATCTAGTTGATATGTTATTTAACTGGTTAGGGTTTATGGTTCGTGGTTTAGGGCCTTTAGGCCCTAAACCATGGAGCATAAACCCTAGGAACCAGAATTTATTTTTATGTTAGATTAGAATTTAACACTTTTTAATGTTTTAGGGTTCATTAATCCCCAAATTGGGTTTTAGAAGCGCTTAAATGAACTTGATATGATATGGACTGATTTAGCGTTTAAATGTAGTTGATATGATATTTAACTGGTTAGGGTTTATGGTTCGTGGTTTAGGGCCTTTAGGCCCTAAACCATGGAGCATAAGCCCTAATTGTTGCTAGGGTTTAGGGCGGCCGTTAGGCCCTAAACCCTAGGAACCAGAATTATTTTCATGTTAGATTAAAATTTAACACTTTTTAATGTTTTAGGGTTCATTAATCCCCAAATTGGGTTTTAGAAGCGCTTAAATGAACTTGATATGATACAGACTTTTAATTTAAATATGAAACTGATTGTTTATAGTAATGTCGTTATAGGTGGCTTCATGGTCATTCCTACACTAGCACGGGTGGTCGTACCCTTTTAGCTATTCGAACGCTATTGGATAGGCTTGGACCATCTCAGTTTATATGGCAACCATACTCTTCTGATGTCATTTCTGAGCTTCCTGCATATTGTTTCACTGGTGAGCGTATTTGGCGCTACTGCGGGCCTTTGATTTGTATTTTTATAGTCGAGCTTCACTACCCTGATAGAGTTGCTAGACAGTTTGGGCTCGTGCAGACTATCCCATTTGATGTTGTTTACTCGGAGGCAGAGCATAGTACAAACTTTAGGGGCAATGACAAAATCAGATGGATTCAGAAATATGCAGCTAGCACATCTATCTAGGCGCATCTTTTAGATCATTTGTTTGTTGGAGATGCGATTGTTGCCGAGAGTTCAATGCCTGAGTACCATCCTTGGTATTTGGAAAGGACTGTTAGATTCATTTCACGTGTTGGTGCATTTAATCATCGCATTGTAAGTTTTCTTCTTGTACATTTAATTTATTGAATAAGTTGTTTTGCTTTTCGTAGTTTCATCATAAATGCTTTAGTAGTTTCTTTATTTCATACAAGAATCTTGTAACATGTGTGTCTTTTCTTTATTTGTTTATTCAGGATCTTATGTTCAGGCAAATATCTGAGCGGACACAGGATGTTCTTCCTGATGTTTCTCGTTATGCTGAACAGTGTTGTGATTTTGTCAGAGGCTACACATTACATGGTTTTGATGAGATGCATGTGGAGGTTCGTAGAGTTAGGCAGTTGGAGGAGAGGCAGCAACCGGCCCGTCGAGGTAGACGCGGCGGTGGACGAGCTGCTGGTGGTAAGTGAGCTAGGGTTTTGGTTGACGAAGATCATGTTGTTGCAGAGCTTGGAGCTGATGGTATTCCATTACATTCTGATTCTCATGATGTGCCCGAGTCATCTACTCATGATTGTACTGATCCTATGTCTACGGATCTTGGCGATGATCGGGATCCTCCTGTACGTGATTCTGTTGCTCATACTGTTTCTGTTCATGTGTCGGGATCATCTACTCGCGTCCAGCATGATTCTCAGATTCCGGATAGGTATGCATATGTTCCTCCTTTTGATCTTGGCTTGACTCCTACTCCCGAGCATCCTCGTACCGAGGACCCTTCCACAGAGCAGCGTCGTACCGAGGACCCTTGCACTGAGCAGCCTCCTCCTCTGCATCGTTCTCACAGGCCTACTGAGCATGTATCTATGGATTTCTCCATTCCATCATCCAGTCTCCATGTTACACCTACACCTCCTACTGATCCTGATGCCGGTACGGATTTCACTTCTTCACAGAGTTCCCAGGACCAGAGTTCCCAGGACCGTCCCAGGAAATATGGTCATTTCTACACTTCTCAGGGTAAACGGCGTTCAAAGAGAACTACTAATCCTCCAAACTGTGGAACAGATGGGCAGAAGTGCGCGAAGAAATGAGGGTAAGCTTAACTTTAAGTTCTTAAGTGTATATATTTAATTGTGTATGTTTAGTATGCATCTTAATTGTAAATTTAAGTGTTGAATTGTGTGTTACTTGTCAAATGTAATTTCTATTTTACTGTATATTTATAAAATTCATTTTTTATGCAGATGATGGACTGGATTGTGGATCATAGCTACTATGTGGATATTGAAAAATGCAGATGATATAGTTCATTGTGCTTATATTCACTATTTGTAGGACTTTACTTTTGAAATTTTGTAATAACAAAGACTTTGAGATACTGTGTTGTTTATTTGGCTCAAATTTTATATTAATTTTAGTTTGTTTTGTATTTCATTTATATTAAATTTTGTTGATTGTGTTATATTACTGTATTTCGTAATGTAGTTGTATTGTGTTGTAGTTTGTTTTGTAATGTATTTGGTTAAGAAGTTAAGTTATTTTATTAAGCAATTTCATTTTAACAAAACAGGGCTTTCAGATTTTTTAAAACAGAAGAGTGTAAAATAAAAGAAAGAAAACGGCAGATAAAATCACATTTTGGTAAAGGAAACGAAAGTTCGTGTTCCGTTTTATATGTTTTACATGATTTACGTATTAAACGAAATTTTGTGTTCCGTTTTGATTGTTTAAAAAAAATATTTATAGCTTAACGATTTTTCGTCCTCCGTTTTATATGTTTTCACATGATTTACATATAAAACGGAAGTTCGTGTTCCGTTTTGTTTGATTTTAAAAACGACATCTAACGGTTCATCGTGTGCCGTTTTACTTATTTAACAAAAAAATAATATATAGCATAACGGGGGACGAAGTTCCGTTTTGTATTATTTTTGCAAATGTAACAGACAGACACAACTGTCTGCTGTGTCTCTCACTTTACAAACACAAGTGTCTTCTGCTTCTTACTTTGTAAACCTAAAATTCGAATATCAAGATAAAATTATATATATATATATATATTTAATAAAATTCTTACAGATTTATTAATGGCTTCGGGTTCGGGATCTGGAGCACAATCAGTGACGGTGATTGCGTGGATTTATGCCGATGGTAATATACGACAAACTCAATTAGAGGGTTACGTATATGATAAACCGGTTTCTAAGCAAGTAAGACTCGATTCTATTATGAATTTTAATAATTTGCGTGACCTGTTGTTTTTGAAATTGAAAATTGATAGGAGTTTGTATGATTTTAAGTTGTGTTATCGATGGAAAAATTTGAATGATATGAAATCTGGTATTATTCCGGTTGATGATGATGATGATGTTGAGATGATGTTTGGAATTATTGTTTGGAATGGACCTCCTTTCTTTGTTGAAATTTATTTACAAAAAAATTCAACTTGTCCATTGATTGAAACAAGTACGAGAGTTGTGGAAACTAGTTCGAGAGTTTCCGAGAGGAGTGGTAGTAGGGGTTTTGATTATCAAACTACTAGTAGTATGTATGCTGGTGGTGATACGGTTAGTAGTAGAAGTTTGGATGCTTATGATGTTGTTGATTCGGATTTGATTACACGGGAGGAGACATTGGAGCCAATGGAGTTGAGGGAGGGGATGATATTCAACTCAAAAAAAGTGTTGATGCATACGGTCAGAGACTTTCATATCCGGAATCATTAAGAGATTAAGGTGGTTAGATTAAGTGATGTGTATTGGATTGTTGTTTGTAAGAATAAGGATAGTGGTTGTGAATGGATTTTAAAAGCTAGGTTGCGAAAATCACTTGGAAAATTTCAAATTATGGAAACTTCGGGACCACACACATGTTTGCGCACCACCGTTACTCAAGACCATACTAATTTGACATCTTATGATATTCTTGAACTAGTTAAGGATCAAATCATTGTGGATCCCATGGTTAAGGAAAAAGTGTTGATGGCCACGGTGAAAAGTATTTTTGGTTACCAGCCGGGAAGAAAGAAGATTAGAGATGCGAAAAAGCTAGCTATGGATGAAAAAAATGGTTTTTGGGAAGGTTCATATAAGGATCTCTCCTTTTTGATGGAAGTGTTTCAATGTTTTAATGTGGGAACCAAGGTTGATTGGTTTTTTAAGGAGGATGAGATGGAAGATCGGGGGAGCTTAGAGGTATTCTATCTCTTTATACTAGTATCGCATAGATTTTTAAATGATTTTCCATATTTATGTAATGTTTTTGTAGTTAACGAGTATATTGTGTCTTATTTGGAATATGAAGTGACATTCAAGAGACTCTTCTGGGCTTTTAAACCATGCATTGATGGATTTGAGCATTGTATGCCTGTCATACATATAGATGGGACTCACCTATACGGTCCATATTCGGGTGTTCTATTGAGTGCTGTTGCAGTGGATGGGTTTAGTTATATTCTTCCACTTGCATTTGCTATTGTCGAATCCGAGAATGTTTCCAGTTGGGGGTGGTTCATGGATAGATTGAGGAAGTTTGTGGCAGGTAGGAGACATGGGATTTGTGTTATTTCTGATAGACATGCTGGTATTATTGCTGCTATACAACAGATAGGATGGTGCGAGCCTTTTGACCATCATAGGTTTTGCATTAGACACTTGGCTGCAAATTTTTGTACTGCACATAGAAGAAAGGGTTTGAAAAATAGGTTAGTTGAGTTGGCTTCTCAGGTGCAAGAGAAGAAGTTTGAATTTTTATGGGAACAATTGTTGATTGTGGAGCCTAGAACGGCAAAATGGTTTAAGGATAAACCATTAAGTAGATGGACTTTAGCATATGATGGAGGGAAACGTTATGGCATGATGACCATTAACCATGCGGAAAGTTGGAACAACGCGATCCTTGATGCTAGAAAACTCCCGATTAGTTTATTGGTTAGAGCATTATTTTTGAAGACGGTTGAGTATTTTGATGAAAGGATTTTGGAAATTGCAACCGAATTATCTAAAGGTCGATTGTTTAGTAATCATGCAAGCAAGGGGTTGAGTCGGTCCATTGTGCGTGCTAGGGGTCATAGTGTTAAAGTTTATGATCGAAATTCATTATTGTTTGAAGTAGTAACTAGAAAGGTTGACCAAAAGGGGGGAATAAGCACACCGTTAGGATTCCCGAGTACTTGTGTTCTTGTGGGAAATGGCAAATGTATCGTATTCCATGTTCTCATGTTATAGCGTGTTGCGCGCATTTGAAATTGAGTCATGAATCGTTGGTTGACGAAATCTATAGGTTAGACAATGTATTGATGGTTTATAATGGTGTTTTTGAACCCATTCCGAGCAAAGGAGATTCTCGTTGGCCGACGGGTATTAATTTCCCAACCGTGATACATGACAAAGATGCTGAGAAAAAGAAAGGAAGAAGGAAGTCGACGAGATATCAAAATGCGATGGATTTTCAAGCACCCAGGGGAAAAAAATGAGTTATATTAGTGATTTCCTAAAAATTTGTATTGAATTTGAAGATTTTTATTACTTATTTTAATGTACTCGTGTGTTTTTTATTATCAATTTAATTATATGTTTTAATTCCATGAAATAGCAAGTTTTTATAATATTTTTATCTATTTTATTAAAATTGTAAAAAAATTCCAGTAGCTGCTGGAAAGAGCAGAAGCTGTGTTGTTCAAGAGGCAAAAACGGAAGACTAAACAACGTTTTGGTTTATATAAACAAAATGTTTCTTTGTCTTCCGTTTTAATCCTTTTTAAAACCAAAGCTGTAAAATGTTTTTTTTATAAAACGTTTTGCCTCAAAAACAAATAAATAAAATGTTTATTTAAAACCCGTTTTATTTGTTCAAAAAAAGAACGGGTCTTCGTGTGCCGTTTTGCCTCTATTACAATTTTAAAAAATTAAATAATGCCAAACGTCATTTTGTGTTCCGTTTAACAGTCATTTCAAAAATATTCAGTATTTTAAATAGTATTTAGTAATAATTTTTTAAAAAACCCAAAACGTTAGATGAATTTCCGTTTTACTTTAAAAAAAACAAAACGGAACACGAAGTTCCGTTAAGAAGTGACATATAGGGCCATCTTTTTCAAAAATGACAATTTGGGCCATTTTATGTGTCAAAGTGACATATAAGGCCACCACCCACATTTTTTAGCCTTGTTCTTTAAATTTTAGAACAAGTCCAAAAGATTACTTATATGAGCTCTTAACTACGATTGTAAGGATTTTTGAGCAAAAATAGTGCCCCAACACTCTTAGTAATCACTTAAAAAGTTAAGAGCAACATCTCATACCTTATCAATAAGAGCAAGTCCAAGAGTATGCTAACTCAATCCTTAAATATAATATTACAAATTAGCTCTCAGTAAGTTTAGAGATGAAAAAACATGTTTGTCTCCAATAATACACCTTAAACTTATTTCTTATAAAATATTTTACTATTAAGAGTATACTGAATCAATTAAAATATAATGTAAAAGAGAGAAAAATAGATAGTGGTCCTCATAATATATTATAAAATAATGGTTAGAGGATCCTTAAAAAGATGGTGCTAATTCTTAAAAATAAAGAGTGAAGGGATAACTTTAATGATTTAAAGAACGGATTTTCTAATGTGTGTCCAAGGGCACACAATTAGCACTAACTCCGATGAGTTTGGTGCATTTTCATTGGTCATCTAATCTTAAATATTGATGGACCCCCCTCCATTTACAACAACTCCACCAATCAAAATGCATCAAACTCATAAAATTTAGTGCTTATTGTGTACCCTTGGGCACACATTAGAAAGACCGTTTAAAGAATCACTAAGAGACTGTTGGAGCATGTTGACGGAGGAATTTGGGAGCAACAAAACTTGAGGTTCGTAGCCGGAAACAAGATCCGTGATGACGGTTCTTCGTCGGAAACGTAAACAGTAACCGGCGGATCCGATGAACAGTATTCATCGGAAAAGATAAACAGTGTTTGGTGGTGGTGATTATTGGGGGCTGAGATTGCTTAGGGTTAGTGGTGGCTCCTTTGCGCTCTCGCTTCTGACTCCTTACAATTTGCCTACGTACCCCTATTTATAGGGGATCAAGCTCACGTAGTTCTTGGGGAACAAGAAACCTAACGGGCTTAGATTTCTTATCCCGAGGCCCAGTAGGAAACCCACTGGAAACCGTCTTCTACTAGCTTTAGGAATGTCCGCCGATGAGGCCCAACCACAAAGGCCCAAGGCTCGTCCGCAGCTTCGAGACTTCACGGATAAGGCATCTCCCTGGCCAAGGATAACCCTCCACTACCAGCTGTTTCTCTAGTCCGCGGACGCAGGTATAGCCGTGGTTCACCCCAAATGTTGGACGCATCCTTGTCCTCCGATAAGGAGCCCCTACCAGATTGCAGGACAAGTGATCCCAAGCTTTTGGGTGCAAAGTGCAGGATACTCCGAAGTCTCCCAAAGAGGACACCCGTTGACTACAGAGACAGATCTCCCAAAGCACACACCAGATTTCACCCCACATCCCCAATGAGGATACCCATTGACTACAGGAGGAGGCCTTCAGTCCAGGCATACCCCTGGAGGTCTCTGACCACGGACACCGCCTTTCCTGTAGATATGCTACAGGAAGGAGTTCTTCAATAGAGTACCTGCATCAAATAGGTTAGTAATAATAATCTCCATCTTCTTTGAGTCTTCCACAGAATCCGTCCAAGCAGCCATGTCTGGAATCTTCACAAGGTCTTTTGCTCCTTTAAGGCGCGCCCTAAAGCTTATCATAGGAGGAAATTCTATCAGGAAATTCCCACATTTTCTTAGTAACTGGGCGCGCCTTCCTCCTACGCTGAGGGCGCGCCCCTTTATGTATGGGGTCAAGCAACAACAACTCCAACCATCAAAGCACAGGGCACGCCTTTCACCATACAGGGCGCACCTACTTTCCTTCCGCAAGGCAAGTTACCTTATCTATTCCGTAATTTTAGGCATTTCTTCCTCAATTTTAACTGTTTTATCAATTTTAATCTGAATATTGTTTATACCAATTTTTGGGCATAACAACTACCCCCCAAATTCCATATGTCATTGAAAATGGGATTGGAATTTTTCTTCACCCTTATCAAAATCTGTATAAACAAATCTTCCAATACTTTTTACAGGGCGTGCCTTGAACAGGGCTTAATCTGCTTAAAGCTCTTATTCAGATCACTGTCAATCTTATGGGGCGCGCCTTCCAAAGGGCGCGTCCTAAAATTTGAATTATTTTGAAACGGTTCCCCTAATTACTCGGAAATCGTGCCTGACATGATTGACGCGACTTACTTTTAACAGCTGTCATTTTTCAGCTATAAATACCAGCCACGTCTTGTCTTTTTACTTTTATCCCTTCTTTCTTACTTTACTCTTCTTCAAAAACTCACCACACCGGCGGGAAGATATTTTGCCCGGAGTCGACCTCAATCCTCCACTGTTTCTCCAATTTTTTCAACTCATCTCTTTCTCCAATTAAAAAGGTACACCCGACTCCTTTTATTTCTGAATTTCGTCTATTAAAGCCTTATACATGCCACAAAACTGTTCATCTTCCATTTCTTGAATGTTCATGTTTCTGTTTGTATCTGTATATATATAAATGTATACATCTGTATTTGCCTGTCTAGATCCAAAATTATAGGACAACTAATTTCAAATTTGTGTTTTTGAGAATTTTGATCGCCAGTGCCCTTATGTCTTAAAAATCAGTACTTACAATCTGCACATGACCATCTGTGCTTTTAGAATCCGCCAGCAATTTAGGACGCGCCTTATCTTTAGCTCATAATCTGCACATGACCATAACAGGGCGCGCCTGATTGTGATAAAACACGTCCTTTAAAATAGACTAGGTGATTCTTTATGGCGCGCCTTCTTATGATAAGGCTCGTCTTTTGTTGTGATAGGATAATTTTAATCCCATCTCTTTTATTAGAGCATAATATCTTTTCAATACCCATCTTTCATTGCTCTTTAGTTTTTCTTCTTCCTAATTTCTGATCTGGGCGTGCCTTCAATCTTTCTTAATATTCTTGATAGCTGGAAAACGAAGGCGCGTCCTCTCCTTTCCACCCATTCAAGGATTTCCTTACCAATTTGGGAATCTACTCGCCTCCAAGCACCTATTTCGACCCTCAACCTCCAAACGCCCACCATACTCCTGAGTTTCTCAACCGGGTGGTGCGCCTTCTTCAAGATTCTACAAAGGGTACCTTGATGGCAGATTTTTCAGACAGTTCTCCCACGGATAACATTCCTTTATCTCGTAGATATGGGAAGCAGAAACTAGTCCAAAAGGATAGATCCCCGGGCCCAATTAACACAGAACTGGACGACGATGACTGGTTCGAGAGTTTGAACGCTGACAGGTATAGAGGTGTTGAGAGGGGCGTCAATGTAGGTGCTGGGCCTTCCAAAGTTTCCTACAGGGCTGTTTCTCTAAGCCTATCTCCTCAACAGGCACAGGGCGCGCCTACTTCTCCTACTTCTGAGGGTGCGCCTAAAGAAAATGCATCGCCACTTCGTGATGAAGCGAATTTCTTTGATGAGGACTCCTTCCAATTTCCCACCTCTCCTGAACCTTCTCCAATCCCCTTCCAACACTGGGAAGTTTCTGACAGCGAATTAGACTTTGATTGGGATGAATTCGAGCCATGCAATGAAGCTATGAAGAAATGTTTCAGGAAGGAGCATGGGAAGTTTTTCTGCATGGGCATGTCCTCAGCTTGTTCAGATGAGCAACTGGGATGGCTCATGGAATTTTATGATATGGAAGGCATATGGGCGCGCCCTTTAAGCATGATGCGACCCCATATCTTCAATTATGGGAGGAACTTCAAAATTCCTAGGATGGTAACTAGACCTAAGCTGGTATCCTTAGGAGTAGGCGCGCCCTTACATTCCTATCTTAGGGAAGTGATAGAACTTTACGACGTGGCTCCACTCCAACTTTCTCCCAACAGCTACAAGTTTATTCTGGCCCTGTTCATTCTCTATACGGACTTGCGTTTTCCTCAGCCTTCAATGGCTGAAGTCACTTATTTTTTCAACCTAAGAAAGTCTGACCATGGGTACTACTACTTGGTTGTAGACAAGCAGCACAACAAGAAGGGTTTCTCCTCTTGCAAGCTAAGCCATGAAAAAGGCTGGAAGGAAAACTTCTTTTACTTGTATGACGTTCCCAGATTAAGGATAAGATTCAACAAGTCACCAAGTAAGGGCGCACCCTTTCTTTCTCTTTTCCCAACATTATTTCTATGTTCATTTTTCCTTTTTTACATCCTTATACTTTTTTAGACAGACCAGTGGCCAAACCACTTAAGGGCGAGCCCAAAAAACGAGCTGAAGCCCTTCTCAGAGTGGCTGCTGACAGGTGGAACCTAAAGACCTTAGTCACCCCGACCAATTTAATGCGAGTCGGAATCCTTTCTGACCAAGTAGGAACGAAGTGTAAATATGTATATTTAGGAAAGGTGCCCCTATTTCCCATGTCATTGACCTAGATAGTGAAGAAGAGGATAAAAAAGAAGAAGAAGAAGCAGAAGACAGCTCTCTTCAAGGCCAAGACCCTTCAGGTTCAATAATTGCAGAGTTTAACAGTGCGTCTTTTCATACTTGGCGCGTCCTAATTTTTCTTTCTGTTAGCTTTTGCATTAGCATACTAGATATAAATTCCTGTTAGTATTGTTAACCTTTCTGTCCCTTAGGGCGCACCCTTTCACTCTAGGCGTAACACTTTATACATGTTTATCAATGTTATCTTTATCAATTGTCTTTATTTATTGCTTTGTTCAGCACACCTAATTGTCACGTTCAATTAATATGTTCTATGTTTTATGTAGAAATGGCTCCTCCAAGAATCCCCAAATCCTTTGGGGCGCGCCCTGGTGACAAACCCAAGCCTAAGCCAAAGAAAGATGCTTCTGCAACACAGGCATCCATCCCAACTTCTACTCCTATTCTTCAAATAACTCCTGTCCCGAAAAAGCCCATAATTGATATTACGGAGAAACAGGGCGCGCCTAAAAGGCCCAGAACGGAGGGCGCGCCTTTAGGCTCATCTGTTGCTTTGAATTCTCTTGGCCCCATGGGTTCCCTTCACGTTTCAGATGAAGAAGTGGAACAGTGACAAGCCATGGACTTGGGAGATGCCGCTCGCGCATCTATAAAGGCATCTTGCCAATTGTTCATCCACTCCACCCGAGTGGTGGACAAGCTTCTTGAAGAGGGGGCGCGCCTAGAGAGGCTGCAGGGTAACAATAACATTCTGAGGAACACCCTCAAAGACAAGGACTTTCTGCATGCCAAGGACATCAAAGCTAAGGGCTCTGAAATCTCCTTTCTCAAGAATGATGTGGCCAATCTTACTTCTCAACTAGAGATTGCCAACAAAAAGGCTACCTCTCTCCACACTGAGCTTGGTGGAACCAATTTGAGGATTGAATATCTGGAGGAGCAACAGAAAATGGGTTGGCCTGATGAGAAGAGGGAAATGACTGACGAAGCTTTTGCCAATTGTTTCCACTTCTACAGGATTGGTTTTGTGGCCAATGATCTTGACTACACTTTTGAAAAGTTTGGGGAGGAAACGGTTGCTGAGATGGTAGAATTCAAGAAGGAGCATGCTGATGAAATCAAGGCGAGGAGGGTAGAGCTTGGATTAAAGGAAGAATATGAGGGCGCGCCAAGAGGGGAACCCTCCAAGGACGCGCCTGAAGCTGATCCCACTGTTCCTCTTCAAACCATTCCTCTAACAGACCAGTCTCAGGGCGCACCTTGATTTATGTTTAATCTTGCACCCGTACTAAAGTTTCAAATACTTCTGAGGAGCCAGCCCTCTTTTGATGTTGTGCAAAATTGTATGACTTATTTTTCTGCTACTCTTTTAGCTTTACATCATGACATTTCGTATGACTTAATATGATTTTATCTTTTCCCGTATGCATAAAAATTTGTTAAGGCACTTTAATATTTTCTTGGCCATTTCATGTTTCCAAAATCATGACTCATACTTCCATGACGGCGCGCCTTCATTGAAAAAGATATGTCCTAAGTCCAATCATGTATGAGGATTTAGGAATAACTTTTATGTAATATGTTTTGATTTCATTGATATTAATAAAAGACTTGTTTTGTTTTTATTGCGGGCTCTATCTATTTTAAGTGTTTAAATAAGATGTAGCACAGTTTAGAGTAAAGCTTTTTTATGGATTGTGATGAGATCATAATAATGAGACCTAAAAGATGATAACTCTAAACTTAAATAGTTCCTGGTCGTAGGATTACTAACTAGTAATTAATAATCCGCAAAGATCGGTACATACTATGTTTGCTTCATTATGAAGGATATCTGTTCTCATAGACATTTGTGTGGTGACACTATAGCTAGTATGTAGGTGCTTATTATAGAATAAGTTCACTGAACATAACTCACACAGCTGAACAACTGATGGAGTTCACTCACGTGTCAGCAGTTGTTCACATAGTGATAGTTGTATAAGTATCCTTAGACTTAAGGTCATCATAGTCATCTTGTGTGCACTGAACTATGCTTTGGTTTAGTTCTTAGTCTCAAGGGACAATTATAAGGGCTCTACTGGGTATAGGAATTTGTACACGAAGATAGTGTATGATCAATAAAGGATCTACCCCTTCCAGTGAAGGAAGAGAATGTTCAATGCTGATCCACTTATGTTTGTTTAGGAATCTCTGGCCAGAGTGAATGAAATTAGAAAGGAGTTTCTAATTTACATTAAATAGAACTAAGCATAGTGAATGGGAAAGCAAGCGATTAAATAAGATAGGCTTGAGAGAAGTTCCATGCCTTGTATTTAATCGTGACATTGCAGGGTAGAAGGAATTAATTGTACGGCAACTATTCACTGAATAGGTTCTTGGTATTCTAAGCAGTGAATTCGTATTATCCGGATAGTCGCGATATGCTGAGAAGTATCACTCACGATGTAGAATAAATATGATTAATTAATTTATCATATTTAATGAATTAGAGAATCTATATAAATAATGATAAAATAGTTTTATTATTATTTATTTCTACTAGCAGCTTAATATTGAACCTACAGGGTCACACCATAAAAGAAAATGTTTTAATGGTGGAGGAATTAATTAATAATGGCTGATAATTATTTATTTATGAAATAAATAATTAATTGGCAAATTTAATAATTGATTAAATGAGATTTAATTGATTATAAATTAATTAAGAAAAGTTTTTAATATTATTAATTAAGAATTTAATTTTTGGAAATTAAAACAAGAGAGAGAATTATTTCTAAAGTGTTTAGAAAAAGAATTAATAATTAAAAGGTGTTTTAATTTTTAGTGAGAATAATAAAGAGTTAATAATAATAATATTTTATGGGAAATTTTCAGCTGAAAATTTTGCATATAAATATACCATGATAAACTCTATTTTTGCCTCAACCCAAATTTTTACAAAACCCTAATTCTCTCCACCTCCTCCTCCTTCATTACATCGTTTTCTTGGTGGATACCGGTAGAGTGCTTCACACTTGAGGAGCAGCTGCTAAGGATCTCCTCCCGTTGTTCTTGGATCGCTTTTAAAGGTTAGAAATCGATCCCTCGATTTTATTTACGATCTGTATGCATATTATATGGATTTTATATATGTAAAATTATTTTACCATGCTTCCGTGATAGATAAAATCCTACAATGGTATCAGAGCATAGGTTGTATGCATATAGATATGTGGTAAAAATTTCAAAATTGTATGTGCTTGTATGAATTAATTATGATTTTTACGAGTTATATCATAGATTAATTATGACTGATTAGAAATCATTTCTCAGAATAATTTTGACTGTAGATCTGGGTTCTACAAGTGTTGTAGATCGTCTGGGTATTTTTTTCATAATTTTATGATATATGGATAATTTATTATGAATTTTTGAAGTTGTTTTATTTAAATTCGTAATTAAATAAACATACATATATATAATTTGTTAGTGTATATATATATACATCTGCTGATGTAACTGTGCTTGGTGAGGCAAGGAAATTATAGGAGGCAGCAGTAAAGAGATAACGGTGGCACGGTTTTCCGTGCAAGAGGCCGCGGCGGCGGCGACATTCGAAACAGAGGGGAGGACCGCGCGGCTGGCGCGCGCGCGTGGGGTACACGCGCTCGTGTATCACGCGCGACGTGTGTCAGACACGCGCGGGTCAACGGTCAGCGTAGTGTTGACGCCATGCTAACGTCATCAGATGACGTCATGCTGACGTCAGCTTAGGGTTTTGGGCGCGTGTGCGCGTGGGGGCGCGTGGGCGACAGTCAGACACGCGCCTGACAGCGCGTGTGCGTGTGGCGGCGTGTGGAATTTCTTCTCGGGGTGCGTGAGGGCGCGTGGCTTGTCAGAATGAGGTGTTTTTGGTGCCGTTAAATTCGTCTTTTCGAGACGCATCTAATGGTATATTATATGATATTTTCTGAAATAGTTTCGAACTGTTTATAGCTAACAGAAGTGTTTTAAAGCTGTTTTTGACTGTTTTAATTGCTTTTAAATGCCTCATGTGATGCATAGAGATGTATAATGCTTAGACCAATATGCTACATGATATAACATGCCTACCTTGTTATTTATTTATTGTTATATATGAGATATATGCCTATGTTTACCATGCGATGATAGATTTAGGTGAACTTAAATCAATATAAGGCGTGCTCTAGAAAATCTAGAATAGGAATCGTTTCTTGCCTTAATATAAATATTATGAATACGATCATGAGATTCTTGTGTTTATGAAACACGTAATTGAATATGAATTTTCAATATTGAGAGAAAGGATGATTCTGTCAACAACAGATTTCTATCTGTAAGAAAGGGTTATTAAGTGACGGCTCTTGACAATGCTCCACCCGATCTGGGAATCATCTGATTATCGATTATTGATTTGAAATATTTAATTTAAAAGGAAGAATCTCTTTATAATATGATTATGATTGTAACGTAATATAATCCCTCTAAAATTAAATAATATCAAGTAGTAATTGGCCAATGACACAACGGGCTTATGTCGGTCATAGCCTTCCAACATGATAGAAAGTGGTTCTTATTTTTAAATCATTATCGTTTCGTGCTACAGCCGAGGGCTTTGATTTCGAAATAAGAAATACTTGTCTATTACATAGAGATGTGTACATTGAATTAGAATCTAAAGGTCGGTACGTGCTACAGTCGTGGACCGTTGGAGACTGATTCAATTGTATGAAATGTTGGGTTAGACTTGACTTAGAATATTGAGTTTGTCGTGCCACAGCCGTGACTCAATTATTCAAGAGGCTAAAGTTATATTAGGGAATAACATAAGATGTAATTGACAAGAGTTGTCTGCCTATTGAACATCACATGACGTTTCGTGCCACAACCGAGGTTGTGTGATGGAATGTAGGATCCCTATTCCCACTAGCATTATGAATGCTTAATTTTCACTTAGGGGGTTGAATAAATTAGATAAACTAGTGGGAGACACTTATGAATAAAGACCCGATTCATATAGTATTTTGAAGTAAAATTGAATATTTGCTAAGTGTTGTTATGTGTTTATCATTTACAGATTTACTATATTCGTTATGTCATTTGCACTATCACCCCGGAGCATACTAGATGCTCACAAGTTGACTGGTCCTAATTTAGCTGTTTGTTTTCACTGTAACAAGTTGGGGCACTGGAAGAGGAAATGCAAGGTTTACCTTGCAGAATTGAAGAAGAAGAAGAAGGGTAGTGAGACTACCGCTTCTGATTCAGGCATGTTCATGATCGAAGTTAATATGTCACTAGGTCAAATTTCTACTTGGGTACGTGGTTCTCATATTTGCAATTCGTTGCAAGGACTAAAGGGAAGTAGGACTCTTGAAAAAGATGAGGTGATTCTACGTATGGGCAATGGAGCAAGGGTTGCGGCCATATCTGTAGGATCATTTAGTTTACATATGCCTATGGGCAAGACTATTATTTTGAATAATTATTATTACATTCCCTCTATTATGAGGAATATTGGTTCTATCCCTATATTAGATTTGGATGGTTTTTCATTTATTATTAAGAATAATGAATGTTCTATCCTTAGAGATAATGTTTTTTATGGACGTGAAATTTTAAATAATGGTCTGTATGTATGCGACGTAGAGCATGAATTTACTTTAGATTGAACAAACTAATAAAAGAAAACGAGATGATGAAAATCTGACCTATTTATGGCACTGTAGTCTAGGTCATATTAGTGAAAATAGACTGCAGACATTGCATAAGGAAGGGTTACTTGACCCCTTTGATTTTGAATCATATCCTACATGCGAGTCTTGTCTATTGGGTAAAATGACAAAATCTCCATTTAGTGGACATGGAGAGAGGGCTGCAGATTTGCTAGGATTGGTACATACAGATGTATGTGGACCAATGTCTACGCATGCCATGGGTGGATTTCTGTACTTCATTACTTTCATAGATGATAGATCTAGATTCGGATATGTGTATTTGATGAAACACAAGTCTGAAGCCTTTGAAAAGTTCAAAGAATATAAACATGAAGTGGAGAAACAAACCAAACACAATATTATAACTCTTCGATCAGATCGAGGTGGTGAATACTTGAATGGAGAGTTTCTAGATTATCTCAAAGAAAATGGTATAGTCTCCCAGTGGACTCCTCCATATACTCCACAGTTAAATGGGGTATCTGAAAGGAGAAATCGAACTTGGTTAGACATGGTTCGGTCCATGATGAGCTATGCGAATCTTCCAGTATTCCTATGGGGTTATGCATTGGAAACCTCAGCATATTTACTGAATAAGTTGCCTTCCAAATATGTTCCTCAAACTCCATATGAGATATGGAAAGAAAGGAAAACGAGTCTTAAACACGTTAAGATTTGGGGATGTCCAGCTTATGTCAAGAAAGTTGACCCAGATAAGCTGGAATCTCGATCCGTAAAATGTAATTTTGTGGGATATCCTAAAGAGACTTTGGGGTATTACTTTTACACCGATTATCGGGTGTTTGTCTCCAGACATGCTACCTTCTTGGAAAAGGAGTTTATCCTTGAAGGAAACAGTGGGTGCAAAATTGAACTTGATGAAGTTCAAGAAGCACAAACTACTACGGATCAAGTGGAAACACCTATTCAGACTGAACAACCTTATGTGGAACAGCCCATTCGCAGGATAGGGAGAGCGTCTCGCCAACCTGAGAGGTATTATGGCCTTGTCATTGAGAATGGCAATGAGTTGTCAATCATTGATGATGACAACCCTGTGACCTATAATGAGGCTATGAGTAGTGTTGACTCAGAGAAATGGCATAGTGCCATGAAATCCGAAATGGAATCTATGTATACCAACCAAGTATGGACTCTGGTTGAGGCGCCTGAAGGTGTTAAGCCTATTGGGTACAAGTGGGTATACAAAAGAAAGATTGGAGCAGATGGCCAGGTGGAGACCTATAAGGCCAGACTCGTGGTTTAAACAAAGGCAAGGGATTGACTTTGATGAAACTTTTTCGCCTGTAGCCCTGTTAAAATCAATTCGGATTTTGCTTGCGATTGCTGCTTACTACGACTTTGAGATCTGGCAAATGGACGTGAAAACGGCCTTCCTGAATGGGGAACTTGAGGAGGAAGTGTATATGACACAACCAGAGGGTTTTCTTTCCAAGGGAAATGAACACCTAGTATGTAAGCTGCTGCGAACCATATATGGTTTAAGGCAAGCTTCTCGTAGATGGAACATCCGTTTTGATGAGACAATCAAAAAGTTTGGTTTTATCAAAAACATAGATGAACCATGTGTCTACAAGAAGGTTAGTGGGAGTGCGGTAACATTTCTTGTATTGTATACTTCTTATAGGAAATGATATACCGATGCTACAATCAGTCAAAGTATGGCTATCAAAGAACTTCACCATGAAGGACTTGGGAGAAGCATCCTACATTCTCGGTATGAAGATCTATAGAGATAGATCTAGAAGAATGATAGGTCTTACCCAGGGTACATACATCCAGAAAGTGCTTAAAAGGTTTAGCATGGAAAACTCCAAAAGAGGTCTCATACCGATGAGCCATGGAGTGTCCCTTTCCGAAAAAAATGTCTCCTAAGACACCTGAGGAAAGAAAGCGTATGAGTAAGATTCCTTATGCTTCAGCAATAGGATCTATCATGTACACGATGTTATGTACAAGGCCTGATGTTGCTTATTCAATTAGTATGATGAGCAGATATCAGTCCAATCCAGGTGAAGACCACTGGAAAGCAGTGAAAAACATCCTTAAGTACTTACGAAGGACTCGGGACATGTTTCTTATTTTTGGTGGTGAATCTGAGTTGAAAATAGAGGGTTATACTGACTCTAGTTTTCAATCAGAAAGTGATAGCAAATCCATGTCAGGGTACATGTTTACTCTGAATGGTGGTGCGATTAGTTGGAAGAGTTCCAAACAGTCTACAACGGCTGACTCCACAGCGGAAGCAGAATATATAGCTGCAAGTGAGGCTGCAAAATAAGCCGTTTGGATGAGGAAATTTGTTTCTGAGTTGGGAGTTGTTCCTAGATTTGAAGAGCCTATTGTGTTGTATTGTGATAACAACGCAACAATAGCACAAGCCAAGGAACCTATGTCTCATAAAAATTCCAAACATGTCCTGCGACGCTTTCATCTGATTAGGGAAATTGTTGAAAGAGGAGATGTCAACGTCGAGAGAGTTGACACACATAAAACATAGCAGACCCTTTAACAAAGCCACTTTCTCAAAGTCACTTTGATCATCATAAAGACATGATGGGTATTAGATACTAGAGTGATTGGCTTTAGTACAAGTGGGAGATTGAAAGAGATATGTCCTAAGTCCAATCATGTATGAGGATTTAGGAATAACTTTTATGTAATCTGTTTTGATTTCATTGATATTAATAAACGACTTGTTTTGTTTTTATTGCGGGCTCTATCTATTTTAAGTGTTTAAATAAGATGTAGCACAGTTTAGAGTAAAGCTTTTTTATGGATTGTGATGAGATCATAATAATGAGACCTAAAAGATGATAACTCTAAACTTAAATAGTTCCTGGTCGTAGGATTACTAACTGGTAATTAATAATCCGCAAAGATCAGTACATACTATGCTTGCTTCATTATGAAGGATGTCTGTTCTCATAGACATTTGTGTGGTGACACTATAACTAGTATGTAGGTGCTTATTATAGAATAAGTTCACTGAACATGACTCACACAGCTGAACAACTGATGGAGTTCACTCACGTGTCAACAGTTGTTCACATAGTGATAGTTGTACAAGTATCCTTAGACTTGAGGTCATCATAGTCATCTTGTGTGCACTGAACAATGCTTTGGTTTAGTTCTTAGTCTCAACGGATAATTATAAGGGCTCTACTGGGTATAGAAATTTGTACACAAAGATAGTGTATGATCAATAAAGGATCTACCCCTTCCAGTGAAGGAAGAGAATGTTCAGTGTTGATCCACTTATGTTTGTTCAGGAATCTCTGGCCAGAGTGAATGAAATTAGAAAGGAGTTTCTAGTTTACATTAAATAGAACTAAGCATAGTGAATGGGAAAGCAAGTGATTAAATAAGATAGGCTTGACAGAAGTTCCATGCCTTATATTTAATCGTGACATTGCAGGGTAGAAGGAATTAATTGTACGGTAACTATTCACTGAATAGGTTCTTGGTATTCTAAGCAGTGAATTCGTATTATCCGGATAGTCGCGATATGCTGAGAAGTATCACTCACGATGTAGAATAAATATGATTAATTAGTTGATCATATTTAATGAATTAGAGAATTTATATAAATAATGATAAAATAGTTTTATTATTATTTATTTCTACTACCGGCTTAATATTGAACCTACAGGGTAACACCATAAAAGAGAATGATTTAATGGTGGAAGAATTAATTAATAATGGCTGATAATTATTTATTTATGAAATAAATAATTAATTGGCAAATTTAATAATTGATTAAATGAGATTTAATTGATTATAAATTAATTAAGAAAAATTCTTAATATTATTAATTAAGAATTTAATTTTTGGAAATTAAAATAAGAGAGAGAATTATTTCTAAAGTATTTAGAAAAAGAATTAATAATTAAAAGGTGTTTTAATTATTAGTGAGAATAATAAAGGGTTAATAATAATAATATTTTATGGGAAATTTTCAGCTGAAAATTTTGCCTATAAATATACCATTATAAACCCTATTTTTGCCTCAACCCAAATTTTTACAAAACCCTAATTCTCTCCACCTCCTCCTCCTTTATTACATCGTTTTCTTGGTGGATACCGGTGGAGTGCTTCACACTTGAGGAGCAGTTGCTAAGGATCTCCGCCCGTTGTTCTTGGATCGCGTTTAAAGGTTAGAAATCGATCCCTCGATTTTATTTACGATCTGTATGCATATTATATGGATTTTATATGTGTAAAATTATTTTATCATGCTTCCGTGATAGATAAAATCCTACATTTATATCATGTTTCCATGAATTTTGTGACACCCTCCAAACCCGGGGTCTAGATTTGGGGGTCACTTGCCACTAAATTATAATAAAATAATCACAGCGGAATAATATAATAAATACGACCCCTTTACCTGCACTGGATCGATCACAGGTTATAGTATGGAACAGGCACTACTACAAATCAAGTGTTATTACAACCCATAAGTCTAATTAGTTTTACAGATTATTCAAATTTTATTACAAACCTCTAGACTATCCAAGCGTCCCAAAACAGTCTACCTGGAAAACACACCAAACTATTTACAAGCACTCGACTTCTGGTCAAACCTGGATCTCAAGCTTGCTCTGGTTTAGCTGAAAGATTAGATTGATAAACAAGTATGAGCGAAAGAAATGCTCAGCAAGCAATATAAAATGCACTTGTAATGATAAACCACATTCCAATAATAACTGAACAAAAGAATAAAAGCAGTAATATTTGATCATTAATAAAAGCTTCACAAACTATCAACAATAAACGATAACTTTTAGATTGGAATCTAACTCCGACGGACGTACTATCACATGCTGATCAGCCCGTGTGATAGCACAAGGTCATGATTCATAGAAACATGTCCCCAAAATACGAGTACTCAATTAAAAAGGCAATATACCTGCCTGTGGCAAAAATGGTGTCATAGTATTTCATACAACACATAGAAATAGCCCTCCGCTGGACCGTCCGTCCCGGTCACTTACGCATTCATCCAATCCATAAAACATTTTGATCAAAGGAGCCGAATCAAAGGACATCCTTAACCATATAACTCTCCATTTCTCATGGTCCAGAGTTATCTCAACAATCGATGGCGAAATAACTAGAACAATTAGTTATTCGCTAATCTCAATTCAATGTTCCACTGTATAGAGTGATTTATAGCGAAATATATAAAACGTTTAACTATTCTGAACTTAGAATAGTATGGAAATCGAAAGAATAAAGTTCAGAGTCAATATCAATTGAATGATAAACGAAGATAGAGGTACTTGCATAATATAATTCAAAATAAACGTCACTTGAACAATAAGTGAAGTTAGGGGTACTTGCCTGGTATGCTCAATAATCTCTTACTTTAACTCTGCTTCTAACTGATGGCTATTATCTTCATCTAACACTTGACTGCACTCCTTGCTACTTGATTCTATAAACAAAAGGACTATCTTAATTGACAGAACTAAACTCAATCGACGTAACTATACGTCTTGATATCTACCCGACCGTTTATAACTAAGCATGGCATATTAAACTGTAACAGATAGCATGTATATCACGTAACACGTAATCATGGCATTTATATAACACGTACTCACATATTTCATGTAATACATAAGTCAAATCATTAAAAGGTACGTCTCAGTGCATTCAGAATGAAAATTAGGTCAATATTAGTATTTACCGATCAAATACCAACTTAAACTGATACACAAATCAAATGACATTGCAATACAAAGGAAATTAGGTCTCAAAAGTATTTTTATTAAAAGCGCAATATTTTTCTGAATCTGTACGCGTTCGTTTCGTATTAAACGGACGAACGGTTGATTTATTATGAATTTTTGAACATTTTTCGAAATAAAAACGATCTCCGAATCATTTAATAATTAAATAATAGGGTTCGAATACCTAAATATGACTTTAAAATAATTTATAATAATTATCGAGTCTTGAAAATAATTTAAAATAATATTTTAAAGTTCTAAACTATATTTCAAAATTTTTAAATTTATTTTTAAATAATTAAATCTAATTATTAAATCAATTAAAATTAATTAATAATTAATTAAATTAATTGATCAATTAATTATAAATTAATCAATTAATTAAAATAATCAAACACTAATTAAAATTAATTAATAAAATAATTTCGATTTATTTTTGAATAAATAAATAATTAAAACAATTTTCTGGATTTAAAATAATTAAGTAACCATTTTCTGATTTTTCAATAATAAAATATCATTTTCAAAAATAAATAAAACAGAAATATGGTTTTTGTATGTTTTTGAAACTGTAATATTAAAAATGGAATTTTCTGAAACTTGGGGAGTTAAATTGCAAAAACAACATTTCAGAAACGTTTCTGCACCAAAACGAATCAAAACCGGGTCAAAACCCCGGGTCAACCTGACCCGATCGGGTCGCCCAAGTCTGAAGAACACGATGGCCGGAGAAAGAATCCGGCGAGGCAATTCCTGACAGAAACGGGGCTGCTGAACTCGATTAGTACGGGGTTATCATTCTAAATTCAGCCAGGAACACGTTGGAATCGTTTAAACCAGCAACTTACTGCCTGGACTCATATTCCGGTGAAACTCGAACCAAGCCCGACGAATATCCGACGAGCTTCGTTCATAGTCTTCCCGGATTCGATTGTAACATTAAAATACATATTTCGACTGCGAATCGAGCCAGGAACATAATCATGCTATCATAATCAGCTAATAACCCCTAGTCCAGAAATACCCAAATCGGAACATGAACCCTAAAATCGGGTTTATAAATTTACCAGTCGTTTAAATTATTTGATGGCATAAACAGAAAGAACATGAAAATCTGAACATTTTGGTTACTTATACTTCAAAATCTGAAGTCTGCATCACCCTCAAATTTGGGTTTGATTCTCAGAAATCTTCAAGAACACCAAGAACACATATTCAAGAAATTTTCAGAAATTAAAACCTTAATTTCTATATGATATTGAACTCTATTTTTGACATATAATATACCAAATTGACCAGAAAAACATGCTCTACAACATGGAAGCATCAAATCACATCAACAACATCAAGAACAAAAATTCATAATTTAATTATCAAATAATTCGAATATAAATAATTAAATAAGAAAATTACTGTGATTTCTGGAAGGAAACTGATGATTGATTCAGATAGAAGATTTCGAGAGCTTCATTTTGATATGCTGCACGCCCGAATCGGAGTTCGATAACGCCTTCGTTCGTGTGTTTGATTCTCGGGAACGTATCGGTTTTTCTCGGGTTTTTCTCTGTATTTACGGTGTTTTAACTGGTTGCAAATGAATAAACGGAATAAACGAAATAAAAAAAATAGGCTATTTATATTTATGGAATATTGGATCGTTCTGGATCATTTTGGATCATTTTGGATCATTAAATTAGTTGCTTAGCCGCTAAGTAACTGCAATAACGATCCGATTCGATACCAAAATTGGATAATTATCAAAACCGGGCTTTTTATAAAACACCATATACGAACATAACGTAAAAATATCCCGTCTTTCGAGATTACGGGTTTTATTGATTACCGAAATAACTATCGTATCGAAAATATTGCGCCGGGCCGCGCACGGGTCAAACCGTAATCCGGATCGAAAAAGTTAAAACACGGAAAATGTCCGGAATTACCAGATTAGGTTAGGAAGGAGTTTTTGGAAGAGTTTCGGGTTGTAAAAACGCAAAACGGTTGAAGTTTGGAAGATTCCCGGCTTTATAAAATAATTTTATAATTATTCTGAAAATAATTAATAATTCATAAATCATTATAAAATCATATAACACTCCAAAAATTACCAGAAAAATACCACAATTATCTATATTTTATTCTGGACATATAAAAATTCAACTATTCAAATAATGTCACATATAACATTCAGATATCTATTCTACTTTTCAGATAATTCACCAAAAATTTACATAAAATCACATAAACAATTCCAAATAATAATAATAATATTTGAAAATATATGGGATATTACAATCTACCCCCCTTAACAGGATTCTGTCCTCAGAATCAGCCTAGGAAAACAAATGAGGATACTTGGATTGCATTTCGCTTTCCCACTCCCAAGTCGACTCTTCAACCTTGGGATTCCTCCACAAGACTCGCACTAAAGATACAGACTTATTCCTAAGTACTCTTTCTTTCTTATCTAAAATCTGCACTGGTTGCTCAACAAAAGATAAATCTGGTTGGATCTCGATTGGCTCGTATTCTATTACATGGTTCGAATCAGGCAAATAATGCTTCAACATTGACACGTGGAACACGTTGTGAATATGTTGCATGTGAGGGGGTAACGCTAATTCGTAAGCAACCTTTCCCACACGCTTCAAAATCTCAAAAGGGCCAACATAACGCGGACTCAGCTTTCCTTTCTTTCCAAATCTTGATAAACTTTTCCAAGGTGAAACTTTTAATAACACTGCCTCTCCAACTTCAAATTCCATATCTTTTCTGGTAGGATCAGCATATTTGCGTTGACGATCTTGAGCTGCTGTTAATCTTTTCCGAATGAGTTCTATTTTCTCCTTCGTCTGTTGGATCAATTCTGGACCCAAAATCTTTCTTTCACCAACTTCTTCCCAACATATTGGAGATCTGCATTTTCTACCGTACAAAGCTTCGTAAGGTGGCATTCCAATACTGGCATGATAGCTGTTGTTGTAGGAGAATTCAACTAATGGCAAATGCTCGTCCCAACTACCTTCAAAATCTAGTGCACATACCCTTAGCATATCTTCAATAGTCTGAATCGTTCTTTCACTTTGACCGTCTGTCTGCGGATGATACGCGGTACTCATGTTCAGCTTCGTTCCGAGACAATCTTGAAAACTTCTCCAAAATCTTGAGTTAAATCGAGGATCTCGGTCTGAAACTATGGATACTGGAACTCCGTGTCTTGTCACAATTTCTTTAAGATATAACCGTACCAATTTATCCATTGAGAATCTCTCGTTGATAGGAAGAAAATGCGCCGACTTCGTCAATCTGTCGATAATAACCCAAATAGCATCATGATTCGCCCTGGTCCTTGGTAATCCAACTACGAAATCCATCGCTATATGCTCCCATTTCCATTCTGGAATGTCCAATGGTTGTATCAGTCCACTGGGCCTTTGATGTTCCGCTTTGACTCGCTGGCAAGTATAACACTTACTTACCCATTCTGCAATTTCCTTCTTCATGCTTGGCCACCAAAAGTTTTCTCATAAGTCTCTATACATCTTCGTACTCCCGGGATGAATTGAGTATCTGGAGTTGTGAGCGTCTCGAAGAATTTCATCTTTCAGCTCGGCTACATTGGGTATCCATATTCTGGAAGAAAATCTTAATATCCCTTTATCATCCTTTTGACTCCCTATTTCTTCTCCTGTCAAACTGTCTCGTTCATGGCTCATTACTTCTTCCTGACATCTTCTTATTTTCTCTAATAATTCTGGTTGAAAAGACATTGCACACAATACCTCTGTAGATATACTTGGAATACTAACCTCTATTTCCAGCTTCTCAAATTCCCTGATTAATTCCTCGGATGAAGTTATCATGTTCAATCTTTCTTTTCTGCTTAGCGCGTCGGCCACCACATTTGCTTTGCCTGGATGATAGTTAATAGTACAGTCGTAATCCTTGATTAGTTCTAGCCATCTCCTCTGTCTCATGTTCAATTCCTTCTGGGTAAAGATATATTTCAAACTCTTGTGGTCCGTGTAGATCTCGCACTTTTCCCCATAAAGATAATGCCTCCAAATCTTCAATGCAAATACTATAGCTGCCAATTCCAGATCATGCGTTGGATACTTCTCTTCGTGTGGTTTCAACTGTCTTGAAGCGTAGGCTATCACCTTGTCATGCTGCATCAAAACACATCCCAATCCTTTGTACGACGCATCACTGTAAATCACAAAATTTCCTTGTTCATCTGGCAAGACTAGCACTGGAGAAGATACTAATCTATTCTTTAATTCCTGGAAACTTTCTTCGCATTTCTCATCCCATTCAAATTTCTGATTCTTCCTGGTAAGCTTTGTCAATGGCGTAGCTATCTTCGCAAAATCTTGCACGAATCTTCTATAGTAACCTGCCAGTCCCATGAAACTTCTTACTTCCGTTGGTGTTTTTGGCCTCTCCCAGTTGATTACGGCTTCAATCTTTGTTGGATCCACTTCCACTCCTTTATTGCTAATCACGTGCCCAAGAAATCGTACTTCTTTTAACCAAAATTCACACTTGGAAAACTTTGCGTATAACTTCTCATGTCGCAGTATCTCCAGAACTATCCTCAAATGCTCTACATGCTCCTTTTCTGTTTTAGAATAGATCAAGATGTCGTCTATAAACACGATCACGAATTTATCCAAATACTTCTTAAATACTCGATTCATTAGATCCATGAAAGCTGCTGGTGCGTTGGTTAATCCAAATGCCATCACTAGAAACTCATAATGTCCATATCTGGTTCTAAATGCGGTCTTCGGAATGTCTTCAGGCTTGATCTTTAGTTGATGATATCCGGATCTTAAATCAATCTTAGAAAACCATACAGCACCTCGCAATTGGTCAAACAAATCATCGATCCTTGGTAACGGATACTTGTTCTTAATGGTTAGCTTATTCAGTTCTCGATAGTCGATACACAGTCGCATACTTCCGTCCTTCTTCTTGACAAACAGTACTGGTGCGCCCCATGGGGATACACTGGGTCTTATAACTCCTTTCTCCAAAAGATCTTGCAGCTGAGATGCCAATTCTTTCATTTCCACTGGTGCCATCCGGTACGGGGCTTTAGAAACTGGTTCTGTTCCGGGTGCTAGATCAATCGCAAATTCAATTTCTCTGTCGGGAGGTAATCCTGGTAGATCATCTGGAAAGACATCTGAAAATTCGTTGACAATTGGAATCGCTTCTAATGTTGGAACTTCCTTGCTGGTGTCTATCACATGGGCCAAATATGCTTCGCAATTCTGACGCAATAACTTCTTCACTTGAGCGATCGTTAAGAACTTCTTCTCTTGCTTATTTCCTCGGAATATCACCTTCTTCTTATTATCCAAGGTCTGAAGTCTCACTTTCCTATTCTTACAATCAATTTGGGCGTTATTTTCTGACAACCAATCCATTCCTAAAATAACATCAAATTCTCCCAACTTAAAAGGTATTAAGTCGGCATAGAAATGATGTCCTCCTATCTCAACATCGCACCTCGGGCACACTCGATCGACAAAAACTTGGTCCTTATTAGCTAACTCTATCGTTAACGCTGGTTCTAACAATTTAACTTCACAATGCAGTTTATCGACAAAACTTTGAGAAATAAATGACCTCGTAGCTCCAGAATCAAATAGAACTTTAACATCGACGGAGTTTACTGGAAGCGTACCTGCAACCACGTCTGAACTCTGAACAGCATCCTTCATAGTCATGTTAAATGTCCTGGCTTTTGGTTGGTCCTTTGCTGGTGGTCCTTCAATTCTTGGCATATTCTGAGATGGAGCACCTGTAAGCCTTGGGGTGTTGCTCGTCATACCTTGTGTTGGGCAATTCCTGGAAATATGCCCTGGCTTTCCACACTTATAACATCCAGTTCCCACATTCAGACCTTGAGTCGGATTCTGACACACATTAGCAAAGTGTCCCTTCCTGCCGCACTTGAAACACGTCACATTAGCATTACAATTCCCAAAGTGCTTCCTACCACAAAACTGACAATCTGGTATTGGTGGACGATTGGGCCTCTGCTGATTGGAATTCTGAAAACGGTTACCTTGTCCTCCATTTCCTGATTGTGGTCTTCTGAATCCCATATTCCTATTACCCTGAAAATCTGGCCTTTTGTTGAAACGGCCCTGAAAATTACTTGACTGCTGACCTCCCTCTGAGGTTTCCATTTTCCTTTTCTTCCCATCTTTTCCTTTCTGTGACATATCACTCCTACTCTCAATCACCATTGCCTTCTGAACCACTGCCACATATGAAGTCAACTCAAACATGGCCACTCTGTTCTGAATCCAAAACTTCAATCCCTGTTCGAATCTTCTTGCTTTCTTTTCATCTGTATCAACCTGGTCTGGCACGAACCTTGCTAACTCAGTAAACTTAGCCTCGTACTCAGCCACAGTAAGATCACCCTGGGTCAGATTCAAGAACTTAATCTCCATTTGATTCTTCATATACCTCGGGAAATACTTCTCCAGGAACAACTCTGTGAATCTCTCCCAAGTTATAAACTCACCTCCTTCCAATGCTCGCGTAGATTCCCACCAATAGTTCGCCTCACCCTTCAGAAAATAACTTGCAAACTTGGTCTTCTGCTCAGTTCCCGCTCCGACTAATTCAAAAGCCTTTTCCATTTCCTTGAGCCATGCATTGGCTTCCACAGGATCAGCACTTCCCTTAAACTCAGGTGGCTTCACTGCTTGAAACTGCTTAAAAGTCACTACAGATGGTGCTGTTGCTTGCTGCTGTTGTTGCTGTTGTTGCTGTTGCGTAAGATGTAACATCTGTTGCTGCATCAGTCCCAGCATCTGGATAATCGCTGGATCTGTACGGCTCTCGGTACTACCCTCTCCTGAATTATTCCTTCTCTTTGGAGCCATTATTCTGGTAAGAAACAAGCAATATATATAATAATCTGTCAAGCATTGTGTCAAATATGTAGCAATTCCTTAGCATATTAAAATTCGCAAACACTATCTCTTCTCAAAATATCATAAACTTGCTACCATATTAACACAAGCGACATGATTATCACATAATCCTGCTTATTATCTCGAGAATAATAACATAAAGAAAATTTACTCCGAATTATCCAAACCTTTTAAATCCTTGCTCGAAATCTTAACTAACCCAACAAAATAGAAGGGCAATGACACAAGGCCTAAAACTAAACGCAAAACAGGAAACCTAAACAACTTAACTATAACCCAGCCCAATATCCTAAATTTAATCCTATAAATGCTAAACTACACGCGCCTATCTTATGTGATCTTCCTATGACTTATCTATGACAATCCTACGCCTGTTTCAGTGACCATAACCTGTAGCTCTGATACCAACCTGTGACACCCTCCAAACCCGGGGTCTAGATTTGGGGGTCACTTGCCACTAAATTATAATAAAATAATCACAGCGGAATAATATAATAAATACGACCCCTTTACCTGCACTGGATCGATCACAGGTTATAGTATGGAACAGGCACTACTACAAATCAAGTGTTATTACAACCCATAAGTCTAATTAGTTTTACAGATTATTCAAATTTTATTACAAACCTCTAGACTATCCAAGCGTCCCAAAACAGTCTACCTGGAAAACACACCAAACTATTTACAAGCACTCGACTTCTGGTCAAACCTGGATCTCAAGCTTGCTCTGGTTTAGCTGAAAGATTAGATTGATAAACAAGTATGAGCGAAAGAAATGCTCAGCAAGCAATATAAAATGCACTTGTAATGATAAACCACATTCCAATAATAACTGAACAAAAGAATAAAAGCAGTAATATTTGATCATTAATAAAAGCTTCACAAACTATCAACAATAAACGATAACTTTTAGATTGGAATCTAACTCCGACGGACGTACTATCACATGCTGATCAGCCCGTGTGATAGCACAAGGTCATGATTCATAGAAACATGTCCCCAAAATACGAGTACTCAATTAAAAAGGCAATATACCTGCCTGTGGCAAAAATGGTGTCATAGTATTTCATACAACACATAGAAATAGCCCTCCGCTGGACCGTCCGTCCCGGTCACTTACGCATTCATCCAATCCATAAAACATTTTGATCAAAGGAGCCGAATCAAAGGACATCCTTAACCATATAACTCTCCATTTCTCATGGTCCAGAGTTATCTCAACAATCGATGGCGAAATAACTAGAACAATTAGTTATTCGCTAATCTCAATTCAATGTTCCACTGTATAGAGTGATTTATAGCGAAATATATAAAACGTTTAACTATTCTGAACTTAGAATAGTATGGAAATCGAAAGAATAAAGTTCAGAGTCAATATCAATTGAATGATAAACGAAGATAGAGGTACTTGCATAATATAATTCAAAATAAACGTCACTTGAACAATAAGTGAAGTTAGGGGTACTTGCCTGGTATGCTCAATAATCTCTTACTTTAACTCTGCTTCTAACTGATGGCTATTATCTTCATCTAACACTTGACTGCACTCCTTGCTACTTGATTCTATAAACAAAAGGACTATCTTAATTGACAGAACTAAACTCAATCGACGTAACTATACGTCTTGATATCTACCCGACCGTTTATAACTAAGCATGGCATATTAAACTGTAACAGATAGCATGTATATCACGTAACACGTAATCATGGCATTTATATAACACGTACTCACATATTTCATGTAATACATAAGTCAAATCATTAAAAGGTACGTCTCAGTGCATTCAGAATGAAAATTAGGTCAATATTAGTATTTACCGATCAAATACCAACTTAAACTGATACACAAATCAAATGACATTGCAATACAAAGGAAATTAGGTCTCAAAAGTATTTTTATTAAAAGCGCAATATTTTTCTGAATCTGTACGCGTTCGTTTCGTATTAAACGGACGAACGGTTGATTTATTATGAATTTTTGAACATTTTTCGAAATAAAAACGATCTCCGAATCATTTAATAATTAAATAATAGGGTTCGAATACCTAAATATGACTTTAAAATAATTTATAATAATTATCGAGTCTTGAAAATAATTTAAAATAATATTTTAAAGTTCTAAACTATATTTCAAAATTTTTAAATTTATTTTTAAATAATTAAATCTAATTATTAAATCAATTAAAATTAATTAATAATTAATTAAATTAATTGATCAATTAATTATAAATTAATCAATTAATTAAAATAATCAAACACTAATTAAAATTAATTAATAAAATAATTTCGATTTATTTTTGAATAAATAAATAATTAAAACAATTTTCTGGATTTAAAATAATTAAGTAACCATTTTCTGATTTTTCAATAATAAAATATCATTTTCAAAAATAAATAAAACAGAAATATGGTTTTTGTATGTTTTTGAAACTGTAATATTAAAAATGGAATTTTCTGAAACTTGGGGAGTTAAATTGCAAAAACAACATTTCAGAAACGTTTCTGCACCAAAACGAATCAAAACCGGGTCAAAACCCCGGGTCAACCTGACCCGATCGGGTCGCCCAAGTCTGAAGAACACGATGGCCGGAGAAAGAATCCGGCGAGGCAATTCCTGACAGAAACGGGGCTGCTGAACTCGATTAGTACGGGGTTATCATTCTAAATTCAGCCAGGAACACGTTGGAATCGTTTAAACCAGCAACTTACTGCCTGGACTCATATTCCGGTGAAACTCGAACCAAGCCCGACGAATATCCGACGAGCTTCGTTCATAGTCTTCCCGGATTCGATTGTAACATTAAAATACATATTTCGACTGCGAATCGAGCCAGGAACATAATCATGCTATCATAATCAGCTAATAACCCCTAGTCCAGAAATACCCAAATCGGAACATGAACCCTAAAATCGGGTTTATAAATTTACCAGTCGTTTAAATTATTTGATGGCATAAACAGAAAGAACATGAAAATCTGAACATTTTGGTTACTTATACTTCAAAATCTGAAGTCTGCATCACCCTCAAATTTGGGTTTGATTCTCAGAAATCTTCAAGAACACCAAGAACACATATTCAAGAAATTTTCAGAAATTAAAACCTTAATTTCTATATGATATTGAACTCTATTTTTGACATATAATATACCAAATTGACCAGAAAAACATGCTCTACAACATGGAAGCATCAAATCACATCAACAACATCAAGAACAAAAATTCATAATTTAATTATCAAATAATTCGAATATAAATAATTAAATAAGAAAATTACTGTGATTTCTGGAAGGAAACTGATGATTGATTCAGATAGAAGATTTCGAGAGCTTCATTTTGATATGCTGCACGCCCGAATCGGAGTTCGATAACGCCTTCGTTCGTGTGTTTGATTCTCGGGAACGTATCGGTTTTTCTCGGGTTTTTCTCTGTATTTACGGTGTTTTAACTGGTTGCAAATGAATAAACGGAATAAACGAAATAAAAAAAATAGGCTATTTATATTTATGGAATATTGGATCGTTCTGGATCATTTTGGATCATTTTGGATCATTAAATTAGTTGCTTAGCCGCTAAGTAACTGCAATAACGATCCGATTCGATACCAAAATTGGATAATTATCAAAACCGGGCTTTTTATAAAACACCATATACGAACATAACGTAAAAATATCCCGTCTTTCGAGATTACGGGTTTTATTGATTACCGAAATAACTATCGTATCGAAAATATTGCGCCGGGCCGCGCACGGGTCAAACCGTAATCCGGATCGAAAAAGTTAAAACACGGAAAATGTCCGGAATTACCAGATTAGGTTAGGAAGGAGTTTTTGGAAGAGTTTCGGGTTGTAAAAACGCAAAACGGTTGAAGTTTGGAAGATTCCCGGCTTTATAAAATAATTTTATAATTATTCTGAAAATAATTAATAATTCATAAATCATTATAAAATCATATAACACTCCAAAAATTACCAGAAAAATACCACAATTATCTATATTTTATTCTGGACATATAAAAATTCAACTATTCAAATAATGTCACATATAACATTCAGATATCTATTCTACTTTTCAGATAATTCACCAAAAATTTACATAAAATCACATAAACAATTCCAAATAATAATAATAATATTTGAAAATATATGGGATATTACAAATTTGCAGTTAGTTCGTCATGACTTATGTTACTATAGGGCGCGCCCTTTGATATTTAACACATTTTTTGGGTGTTTTTGTTTTTATGTGATCTCAAAGTTGTCCCCATATCATTAAGATCTATAGACTCCTTTCTCGTAACATTTTAGCAATGAGGGCGCGCCTTATTTCTTTTGCAAATAACACGTACTTTTTCTTATCAGTAATACCTTTGCGATATTTTACTTAAGTGTCAGTCCAAGGGCGCACCTTAAGTTGCAGGACTTTTACCTTAGCTTATTTGGCTAGCCATATGTTTTTACTCCTTCGTCATCAGTTTTTTAGGCGCGTCTTTTCATTTATGCATACTGTGTTATCTTGATTATGAAGCAACTGTTATTAGATAGGGCGCGCCTCAACGTAGGGCGCGCCTCAACGTAGGGCGCGCCTCTGGTGTTTTTTAAATGAAAATTTCATGTTAAGCAGATAAAGTAATTTGAAGTAACTTTTCCCTTTTATTGATAATGCGCTCTAGTGCATAAATTACACCAGTCCCATGGCTACTATGCACTATGGGGAAATTATTTGAAAATTTTCTTCCTTCTGCTAGTTCCAAGGTTCGCAGTCATATGTACTACCCCCTAGGCTAGGAGGAATTTATTTGCTACTAGTCTATTACATAGGAATCAAATAAGAAAATAAGGGGGACGCATCCACACCCTACTGATAATACTTCTGTAAATGTTCTGCATTCCATGCTCGAGGAATAAGTTTACCATCCAGATCTTCCAAGCGATAGGTTCCCTTCCAGAGTATTGCTTTGACTTTGTACGGTCCTTCCCAATTAGCTCCAAGCACCCCGTGCTGAGCTATCTTAGTGTTAGGCATAACCTTTCGCAACACAAGATCTCCAACCTTGAACGGTACGGATTTCACCTTTTTATTGAAATACCTTGCGATTCTCTGCTGATATGCAGCAAGCTTTAATTGAGAGTTCGTTCGGGCTTCGTCTAACAAATCCAAGTGAAGCCTCTGGTTAACTTCTGCATCTTCCTCAACAAACACGTCTCTCCATAGGGATCCGGCTCCTACCTCCACGGGAACCATGGCCTCATACCCATAAGTCAGTAGAAAGGGGGTTTCTCCTGTGGTCGATTTAGGGGTCGTATTGTAAGACCAAAGGACCATGGGCATCTCCTCTGGACAATCTCCTTTTTTCTCTTCTAACTTTGCCTTCAAGGTATGTTTTATGATTTTGTTTATAGCCCCCGTCTGACCATTACTCTGCGGATGATAAACTGCGGCAAAGTCCTTTTTGATTTTCAAGTCCTCATAAAGCTTCCTTAACTCTTTACTATCAAACCGCTTCCCATTGTCCGAGATGAGTTTGTAGGGGATACCGAACCTGCATACAATGGAATTGAAAACAAAATCCCTTATCTTCTTTGTCATGATCGTGACTAGTGGAATAGCCTCTACCCATTTGGTAAAGTAGTCCACAGCTACCACGGCGTATTTCACACCCCCCTTTGCTTTGGGCAACTCTCCAATGAGATCAATCCCCCACATGGCAAAAGGCCAAGAACTTGCCAATGAGGTAATGGTAGATGCCGGGGCATTGGAATAGTTGGCGAATCGCTGGCAACGATCACAAGCCCGGACAAAATTGAAGGCATCCTCTCTCATAGTTGGCCAGTAGTATCCTTGTCTGAGTACTTTTAATACCAGCGAACCACCCCCCGAGTGATTGCCACAAATCCCTTCGTGCACCTCTCTGAGAATATAACTTCCTTCTTCCATATCCACACAACGTAACAGTGGCTGGTTAAATCTTCTCTTGTATAATATCCCGTCATATTCAACATACTTTGCAGCCTGGTACCGAAGGCGTCGAGCCTGTAGTTTGTCTTCTGGTACAGATCCTGTCCGAATATAGTTATGAATGAGGGTCATCCAGCTTTCTCGCGGGATTTCTTGCGTCTGAAGCACCTCTACCTCCGGAATACTTGGGATTTCCTGGATTCCCAAAGGGATTTGTCCAAGTTGAACGCTGTCCATTTGTGACCCCATCTTGGCCAAAATATCCGCATTACTATTTTCATCTCGTGGAACGCTTTCTAGCCTGGCATTTATTTTTTTTTTCAATAGGCGTTGCGCACATCTCATATATAACTCCGTTTGCGGTCCCCGGGCCTGGAAACCTCCGTTGACCTGGTTCACAACTAATTCGGAATCGCTCCGAACTATCAGATTCACGGCCCCCACCTCTAGAGCTAATTTCAGACCGTTGATCAAAGCTTCATACTCAACATCATTGTTAGTAGCATAAAACTTGAAATGGATAACACTCATCAAACGGTGCCCCTCCGGAGTGACCAAGACAATCCCGACACCTGATCCATTGTTGTTCACGGCCCCATCGACATGTAATATCCACCAAGGGTGTGGGAGTTCCTGCCTCTTTTCATCATGAGAACTTCCTTGCGAGGTAGGTTCTGCCAACACTATGGCCTTGCCATCAACTTCTGCATCGAACTCAAGTATGAAATCAGCCAGCGCTTGACCTTTGATTGTCGTGCGAGGACAATACTCCAAATCGAATTGTCCTAGCTCCACTGCCCATTTTAACATTCTCCCTGATGATTCGGGTTTATGTAGAATATGCCGAAGCGGATAAACGGTGCGAACTTCTATTCGGTGAGCCTGAAAGTATGGTCTTAACTTTCATGCCGCAAGAATAAGAGCGTACACCAGTTTTTCCATGTTGGTATACCTGGTTTCCGCATCCAACAACCTTTTACTCACATAGTATATGGGCCACTGGTGGCTTGCTTCTTCCTTTACCAACACCGCGCTGACGGAGTATTCAGATACTGCCAAGTAAAGAATCAATATTTATCCGTCTTCTGGCTTGGCCAACATCGGAGGATTTCCCAACTGCTCTTTGATTTTCAGAAAAGCCTCTTCACACTCAGGGGTCCACAGAAAATCCTTCCCCTTCCTTTGATTGCCTTGAATAATTCTTTGCACCTATCCGATGACTTTGAGACAAATCGATTTAGGGCCGCAATCCTTCCTGTCAGGCTCTGTACTTGTTTGACGCTGGTGGGAGATTTCATGTCTAGCAGAGCTTTGATTTTTGCCGAGTTAGCCTCAATCCCCTGGTGGTTGACCATAAACCCCAAGAATTTCCCTGATTCCACACCGAACACACACTTCTGCGGGTTTAACTTCATCTTATATTTTCTCAGAATATGGAACATCTCAGCTAAGTCGGTGATGTGGTCTTCCGCCCTTTTAGACTTTACGAGCATATCATTCACATATACTTCCATCGTCTTCCCAATCTGCTTCTTGAACATTTTGTTTACCAATCTTTGATAAGTGGTACCGGCTTTGACCAAATGGCATTCCGATATAGTAATAGAGTCATCTATCAGTAATAAAAGAGGTGTGCTCCTGGTCGGGCTCATACATAAGAATTTGATTATACCCGGAGTATGCGTCCATGAAGCTGAGCAAGGCATGTCCTGCCGTGGCGTCGACCAACTGATCGATTCTTGGTAAGGGAAAACTATCCTTCAGACATGCTTTATTCAGATCGGTGAAATCCACGCATGTTCTCCATTTACCGTTGGGCTTTTTTACCAATACCGGGTTTGCTAGCCACTCTGGGTAGAAGGATTCTCGAATTAGTCCGACGTCCAGGAGTCTCTCTACTT